>NC_056729.1:1956549524-1956747024 GCF_019279795.1 Protopterus annectens
AGTCTTAGTTGTAAAAGGCAGTGGTTCACTGGTTTTCCAAGTCAACAAGCAGGAGGTGGCATGTTCATTTTTTCTTGTGAAGTCAACAGTAACAAAATAAATATGTACACGGATAGTTAGATCAATGAATTTACTTTGTAAAATTTAATAGAACTAGCTAATTCTGTTCAACTATTTGGGGGGGGGTAGAATAGCACATCAGCAGCCTGAGTAGTGTTGTATTACTAGTGCAGTTTTAGTTGTCTTGTGAATCATGAATGTATTACTATTATGGCACTGATATTGTCTTTTGTGTTAATTTATGTTAATTTTTTGTGAACTTTATTCTCTGGTTGTTACCACAGATGGGCCCTGCTAATACCTCTCTACCTGCAGACGTTGAAAATAGGAAAAAAAAAGGCCCTTGAAAAACAAGTACATCCAGCCAAAAAAGATGGGCATCTAATTGGTATAAAATCTGAATAGCAAATAATACAGAAGTCTTTCTGCTTCCCGTAAGAAGAGGGATACTACAGAGAAACACTTGTTTAAAAACAGAATGTAAAAAATACGTTGGAAATATATAAGCACATTATCAGAAAGAGTGTAAAATCAAGACTTTAATGAACTGGATTGCAAAACTATCACACAAGATCATTTATTTTTGCTTCTATAAAATGGAGATGCAAGATATGTACATTCTTTCTATAAGTTATTGGTGCCACTATTATATTGATCATGAAGTGTGATTTTCTGTGTAATAGCTTCAAATATCATGTGTGATTATGATGAAGTAGGATTCAGAAAAATATGTGAAGGGGTAACTCAATGGACTTACATCCAAAAACAAGTACATCATGTGCCTGGCTAAATCAGGCCTGAAAACAGAAACATTCCTCTAAAATAGAAACAGGTAAAAAACTAAGGTCTGGTTCTGACTTTTAGAGACAGTCAAGTTAACAAAATATGAATGCAATGAATATTTGAATGCAGTATAGCAATAACTGACGACGTAGGTGTGGTATATTGAAGTTTACTTACGGCTGCTGTGGTTTAATCATGACAGTGAAGCCCAAGTGATTAAACAAAGCCAACATTGGGGAAATCTTCAATATAGCACACCATGGAGTTGATTATTGCTACTATACAATAACATTATTTAAGAAAAAAATGATTTACTTTTCTGAAATAATGTCTTTGTATAACGGTGCCACGGTGTTCTTTCGTGTTGTTTCCCTATTCCGCTGCTTTGTTGATGTATTGCACATGTGTACGGGACTTCCGTTCCCATGTTCACACAGTACATCAGTGCTTTGGAAAGGAAGCGATGGAGATTAGAAAATCTCTGTTGCTTTTTTTTTCTTTTGGGAAAAGAAAAGAAAGCTGTAACCTGTGGACAGTTTAGAGGCATGAGTGACAGGGAAAATGCAAAGAAAATTGAGTATGTACCTGATATTTCTTTTATTTTCTCTGCCGTCCTAAGTGCTTGTAAAGTGTCTGGAGGTTACAGCTTTTTTCTTATTTTAAGAAATGTGAACTAAATAAAGGCGGGGACAGGTAATGTTGCTCTTTTGCATTGTCTGAAGGAAAGAAAGTTGAAACTGAAATGCATATCATTATTTACTGACTGTTCCTTTGTGATTTTTCGGAAAACCACACATTTTATGACTAATGAAGTCACTAAATAATGACAGGCATTTCAGTTTCAGACTTTCCTTCAGATTGATGCGTGTCTACACATACCAGTAGATTAAAAAAGTCTGGCCGCTCAGTGATACTTTACTGGCTGGACTTTTACCATTGGTATATTCTGGATTTACAACAAGCAAGCTGGTTGGTCTGACCAGTCAGCGTGCTCATTTTTGAATGTTAAAAGACAGTCATTTTAAAAAATACATTTTCATTTATTGACGTTTGTCTACTTCACGGTTCTAAACTTTCTTATGGAACTTCCAGTATTTTCCTTCCTAGAAACTGATATTTTTGGCTAGCTACCATATGTTCTTTGTTAAAACTAGTGGTCAAACTCTTTCCTCCCAACCTAGCATTGCCCTTTGGAACATGTATACCTCTTCTTTTGAGGGAGTAATCTAAGTTGTTGAGTTTCATAAACCAAATATTAAGGTGTAATTCTAGAATGACATAAATGGGCAAGTAATGGTGTTCGCCTTAGACAATGAAACATCATGTCTCAAGCAAGTCTTAAATTTCTGCATTCAAAACGTATATTGGAGAATTTGAAGTTTGATTAACCTTGTATTATATATGAGTGTATGTTGTAAGAGCAACACTGAATCTCAAATAAGGTATTTCTGTATTTTGTTTTACTTTATGATATACAGCAGCACTTTCTTGCTTACTTAGTGTTTGCTTTATGCCTGTTGGGCAGTTTATTTACATAATTGCTTAAATAATACATGCATAAATAGTGCACAGCATTGTGGTTAAAGTATAGTTTCCCCATGAATTAAAAAAAACATGTATTTAGCACTAAAGGGTTTAAACTGTATTAAGTGAAGAAGATCATGATCAGATGTGTACATGTTTTGTCCTATTTTGGAGTAAGTGGTGTGCCATATCCGAATATTAGTACAGTCAAGTCATAGCGAGATGCTGCAGAGTTATTCATATTGTTTGTTACCAAAAGTTAGAAACAAAGTAAAAAGTGAAGTGCTGGTCAGCTCCATGGCATCTGACTTGGACCTTGATGGGCTGGGCTGGACTGATGGCCAGACTGCTATAGCAAGCAGCTGAAGAGGAAGAAGATGATGAAACAGAGCATGCTCACTTTTCCTTGAGGGAAGGGTTGGGGGCATGTACCCCAGGATACACAGTCCAGCTTCAATCCCTAGTGGAGACCATAGATAAGATGAAGGCAGCTGTCTACAAATGAGCAGGGCTTTTGGGGGTTAGTACTACCAGCAGAGGAAAGTGCCAAGGCCCACACTCTTGTATACCTTTGCTGCAGTTGGTTATATGTAGAGAATGGTACAGCTTAAGATAAACATCTATATGCTAGCTGCTTCAATGGTGGCTGTACTGTGGCAGTGCTGTCACCTGATAAAGAGGAAGGATTGGGTATTCTGCAGCCATGTACATGGAGGGACAAAAATATGTAACAAAAAATGAATAGAAAAATGAGTACCAGATGCTGCAGGGTGTTTGATACACAATTTGGAAATTACCTTTTACTAATATTTATACAACATCAGCGCACATCCACAGACGCAGTAATACAAAATATGTAAACCTTAAAATTTATTTTATTTCTACATATTTTGTGTGGATTATTCATTGTACATTTTGTGATTTAAAACATTATTATTCCAATCTGAGGAATTTTGTTTAATAAAATAAAAGAATCTAATTTGCAGAAAGCTTCCTAAAAAAGAAACAGCAGCTATTCTTGGCAAAAGTTAAGTCACATAACCTCGTTGTAGCATACCTTATTTGAGTTATTCTGCTTTAAACATCCATTCTGTAACTGAAGATATGATAACAGATACATTTAGAAACATGTTCTTTGGGACCAGACAAGATATCTTATGTTTTAAAGTTAGACTCAAGCCAAGCCATTGTGAAGCCCTGTTAATTACGTTAAACAAAGTCTGTGTGACCCTTCCCCTGCTCTAGGGTGACAGATACGTTTGCAATAAGGTGTTGAGGAAGGAGTCATATCAAACCGGATTTAGAACCATCAGCCTAACCAGTATACGGTTTAAAATTTTAGGATGAAAGAAAGAGAGAGAGAGAGAGACATGGAGATGGAGGTGTAATTGAATTTACTCAGCATGACATAGGAAACCTGCTTCGGTTAGGTATATAACAGCATGGATTTGTTGAGAGGAGGTCTTGGTTTTTAATCTTGTGGAATTTTAAGCATCAGATAAATATGCCCTGATATTAATTACCTGTGCTAAACAAAACATCTCGCATCAGATTAAGAACTGTCCATCTGCAGTAAGTGAACTAAAAACTGACGGTTATGCGATACAGATGACACATCCTGTAAAGGAATCTTTTACTGCATATTGGGTGTTGTAAAGAAATGACTGTAAACTATTTCCATTACATGCAAAAGCTTACATTATCTAAATATACATGTATATTTTATTTCAGGATTTTTTCCCTGCTGCATGAACTGATGAGCTAATCACTGTTAGTAATGTAGCATTTATTTCCCCCTGAAGTCTTCTGAAACATGAAGGCTTTGTTCTGCTAACCATACAATTGCTGTTTGTAATATCATAGTCTGTTGTCATGGCAACCCAAATGATGCCAAAAGCAAAAGTATTTTTAGGCTAACAGGAGAAAGGCATGAACGTTCAAGTGCTTAATGCACAGTGTTTGTATTTTGACTACATGTAAAGGCAGTACATTTTCGAAAAACTTTCCTGAAATTATTACCAGTGTTTTTTTTTTTTTTTTTAGAAAATGGTTACATATCATACTTGTGCTAGAGTATTTGCTGAATGGTACTGCATTCTGTTAAAAGCTTTAATTGATATATGAACAGAAGTTGTTAAATGTGTTATAAAGCTAAAAGCAGGAATAACAGTAAACATTTTTATTATTGCAATTTGCAGCTGTGTTTTAATTAGTTATATGATAAACAGCAGCTTAAAGCTAATGCTTGTTAGGATCAGATATGTTACCTAGTAGCAACTTACCAGTATTTCTGATCATGTGTGTCATTTGAGTCTGATTTCTTGAAAGAAACATCAGTAGATCTTGCAGGTCTTTTACCACTGAGATCATTACCAGGCTCTCATGGTCACTGGTCAGATTCTTTCTTTATGGTCAGTCTGCTACCATCCAGTGTACATTTTAGTAGCAAGCTTTGTGGTCTGTAAATACTGTCCATATTACCAGCTTCACTTGGGCATCGATTAGAATTCCACTCACTTCTGACCATTAGTGGATGGATTCTTCTCTACATCCCCAGTCCCCTTGAGTGGACCTGAATGGGTTTTCGTGTTTATACAGTCATTTACTGTGTGCTGTGTCATATTTCCATGTATGGGGCTGACAACCTTGAGAAGTCCTTTAAGGCCTTGACTTTTGATTGTGTCATACACAGTCTTTGAGGATTTTTCCCATACTTCTAGAGATGAACGCTATCAGAACATAGCAGGTGCTGTGCACTGTTGCTGACCAGCATGAACAGATGTCAGACATAATATTTCCCACCTTGCCTCCTCCAAGAAGGAGAGCAGGCATTTGTAAGCTCATTGCATCCCTCTCCATCCAAAATTTTTGTTGATTAGGTTTGCTGCTGACCTAGTCTGCGCAGACTAGACCATATCCCAGGTTATGAAAGCTGTGCAGTATGTTGTTTGATCGCTTAGATCCATTTGGATGTACTCACCTTTGCTGAAGAAACACTCAATGTGTTATTTATAGTGACTACCTGAAATCTGGCCAGTACACCAAAAATATCCCTCATTTTTTCTCACATGCCGTGGGATGTGTGTCATTCCCCTGTGATGTCAATTTAAAATGTGGTGTTAATGGCACAGCCTCAGAAGCATATTGCCCTTCAAAGTGCAGTAGTACATTGTCGTCATTAGAGCCTGAATCCAGGTGTGTGATGCAGGCTTCCTGTCATGGCCTCTTTATAAGTTTAGAGGCTCATGGGTTCCTAGTAGGCTTACGGCCAAAGGAGACCACCAGGAAGCTTAGTCCCATTACCCAGTACTGGTAGGGGTTTGCAGAGCCAATGAATTTTCTATACTACTTTCTCTGCTTTGGTTCCAGCACTGCTTAGTTTATCCTTTCGCTGTGATGCATTCTCACATGTTTATTTATTTATTCATTCATTCATTCATGCTAACATTGAGCAAACAGCAAAGATAATGCAATTGTTCGAAGTATATGAAGCCACTGGAAAAGCATAATTACATTTAGGAGAGGAGATGGAATTGAAATTCTAAAGTGAAAGGAAGGGAGCACACTAAGAGATGACAAGATGAACAGAGAATATAAGAAAGGGAGGAAAAGATGCCTGAAGTCTGAAAGGGGAAGATGGAAATTAGTTGATGTGGCCAGTGTGGGAAAGCATTTCCTTCTGCTACAGACTTAAGATACTCTTTAAGATGTGCCCAGAAAGAGGAGTAAGTAGAGAGGTCCTTGAGACTGGTGAGGAGAGTTTAGTGGAGCTTTGGACGTAGGATAGAGAAGATATGGTTAGTGCAATGAAGTCTGGTACTGTCACATTGAAGAAGTGGACCTGAGTGGTTAAGACTCCTTGCTAGGTTGGAGGCCAGGGAGGCCAAGCGTTTCCTTGAGGAGTTTCTACAATTAGGATCCAGCAGAAGGTTGGGACATTGTTTAACTGGTAGTCAGCTGGCTTTATCTAGTGTAAGACAGCGGTGCTCAAACCTGGAGGGGTTGAGAGAGGAAACAGCAAATGGAATTAGTTATAGTTTGGATGGTGGTGGAGTTTTTTATTATTACTTTCTTTCTTTGTTTTGAGGTTGCTGCAACAAGTTGAAGGCCATATTTTATCTAGATGAGAAGGATGCCTTTGCCTATGGCATTCCTGGTTGGTCTTGATAAAAAAGGTGAAATGTTATAGGACCAAAATAATAAGGAATTTATCATTTCCCATGTGTGTTCTAGATGCTCATGAAATTTCAATGAGCAGTCAAGCCACATGCTAGTGTATTTGAAGGAGGAGACTTGCCAGTGGGTTGTTGAGATGGTCATGGTTGAGAACAGTTAGGGAATTGTTGCATCATTTAAGAGTAGTACCAAAGGGATTGTTTTAGTTTTGGAAATGTTGAGAATTCTTTTTTTTTTTTACGTTCAGCCAGTTGATAAGCAAGTGAGTCAGCCTGTAGTTATTGCTGTATGCTGAGGGGTTCTGGTTTGAGTGATGTAACACCATGTCATCTGGTTTAAGTGACGTATCACCATGTCATCTGATATGAGAGATGTAACACCATGTCATCAGCATACAGTAAGCTAAGAAGGTATGGTTGTTCAAGTGGGAGTTTGTTAACAAGTTTGGAAAGTAGAAGGGGAACAGGATTGGATCCTTGGGGCACTCCTTTAAAGAGGTTTTGAATAGGGGCAATAGGTGCTGATTTTAGTGTCTGCTTTAAACAGACAGTCTTGGGAACAAGGAATAAACTTGGCTAGGCTTGTATGGAGCCTAGGGCCATTAGCTTAGTAACCTCCTATGATTCAATCTATCTAATCAAGTGTTAGACATATTGCTAAAGGTATAAAAGCCATATAATGCATGGAGTGCCATAATTATACTCTAAACTTGGTAAAAAAGCAAACTTGTAACACACTAACAAACTTTTGTAAAAAAACGCTAAGTATTTTTTAAGATTGAGTCTTGTGCTGGGCATTACCAGTGGATATTACCAACCAGCAAAGAACCAGTAGTAATAATCAAGTATCTAACAGCATTTAAAGCAGATAATTCATTGGAGGACATTTTATTTCTGCCTGCTGTCTGTTTAACTAGGATAAAGTGTTTTACCAGTTTTTTTTGAAACAGGTAAAACACTTTGTGCTTCTACACATTTTTTACTGTAACTAGTAGTTACAGTTAAAGCTCCATGTACTACAATGAATTATGATTGGATCTCACCAATCATGTGTTCAGTGCCAAGATTCATCTCTTGAACTTCTTTCCCAAAATGACTTTCTTGGTATCCATGTCTCAAACAAATAGTAAGTTTGTTATGATCAGAGATCCAATCATATTGGTGTAATTGATGGAACAACATGATTACACTTCAAAGTCAGTGACTATATGAACCCATTAAGCACCTTTCTGAAAAATTGTACCTCTCAACTGTCCCTGATTTCCAGGGACGTCCCTGATTTTGACTCAGATTTTGGCTTTGTCCCTCTTAATCCCACCTAAAACTAGTGCCTTTTGGAGGAAAGGTGGTGAATTACACTTAATGAATAATGACAATAATTAAGAGTTATAGACTTCTTTTACTTCAGAAAATGTGTATTAATTCATATGCTCTGATTCTGTCAATGTTTCAGGTTAATAGCACTAATACTTTAAAAATGTCCCTGATTGTCCCTGATTTTTTCATGACTTGTCCTTGATTCTGTTGAAATTTGTCCCCAATTGGTTGAGAGTCTCATGCTGGTGACTGACAGTGGATAATACCAGCTGGCAAAGAACAGCAGCAGAAGGTAAAACATATATAACAAATAATTAATTTGCAGTAGTGACAAGGGATTTACAATGTGTGAGGCTGAGAATGCTAGATGTGCTCTATTATGGGAAAGGTAGAAGTGAGGTAAGAGGAATGGAATTGAGTAAGAGGGGGGAGGCATTAGAGGGCAGAGGAGGGGAAGAGAAAAAGACTGCAAATACTAAGTTTGATTAAAATAGAGAAGACAGTATGCTGACATATGTTGTTAATAGAGCCGACGGAGATGAGAAGGAAAAGGAAGGAGGACTAGATATCAGGGAAAGAAAAGATTGGGATGAGAAGTCAAGTATTTAGCCCACTGTGTGGGTGGAATATTGCCATGAGTTTTGGAAGAACGTTTTTAGTAAGGACATGAAGGTTAGAATATTAGGGGATCTATGACAGTTTATCAAAAAAAACCCCACATGGTTGAAACCTAAATCGACAATGCATTTAATCAAAAACTGACATAAATCCACACAACATGCGACAACACAAACGACATTTTTGCAGGGGGGCAAGTGCCCCTGTAACCCCCCACTCCCTCCTAACTATTTATACCAACAATGACATCACACAACAATGGTGAAAATGGCAAATTCCCCAGTCCCTACTATACAGTGATCTTAGTGAGAACAGTTTGCAAACCAAATTGTCAACAATATGGCCTCATCCTTATGGGTTTCAACAATTTAGTCCTTTGACCAATTGACATAGACACAGTGTCAGGTCAGGACCTGATAATTAACAGGACTGAGTTCCAGGTTTTTACCACACAGTGAGCATAAAAGCAGTGGCCAGCTGTGTGATGTGGCTTAGGGGTGGAAAGGAGATTTTTTGTTATTTGAATGTAGTAGACAATTGGGAAGGTAGTTTTGGAGAAGAGATCTAAGGGGCAGGACAGTCATATGGTTTGCTTATAAGTTTATAGGCTGTAATTGGGTGTAAATAAGATGATGGGATAATTTTAGCCCATTAAGTTCCTTTAGAGCAAAATAATGATAATAGAATAGGGTATGTTGGTAGCAAATCATGCAACTTTATTGTAACATTTTCCTAGTTTAGTCTTTAGAGTTGTTTGTAGGGTAGTAAACATGGACGCACCTTAGAGAAGAGTGGAAAGTAAGTAGGTAGTGGTTCATTTAACATTGGTAGAATTTGTCAGATGCTGCTTGTTTCTGTATAGCATCCCTAGTTTTTGATGTGTCTTTTTAATGACATTAAGGATATGAAGGTCATAGTTAAAGAGCGGTGATTATGAAATTGTGTGGGTGTTGAAGGCTTTTAGGAAAGAATAGTAGCAATTTCATTTTCTTGGGGTTAAGTAGGAGATGTGCATCTCTGAGTCAGCTTTTAGTGTAATTGATGGCTTCTTGAATTTTTTGTTACAGGTGGGGGAGGTTGTTAGAGGAGCGTATAAGGATGAAATCTTTTGCATATTGCATAAGGGAGGCTTGTTTTGATGAGGTGTGGAGATTTAAGAAAATACTGAATACTTGTGGACCTTAAATGGAATTTTGAGGCATGTCTGTGCTAACAAGCATGAAGGCAGATGGGGTACCAAACCACCTTACTGACTGTGTCTTCCAGTCAAGTAATTGTTAAACCAGTGTAGTGCAGATTCAGATAAGCAAGTGTGGCCTTCTGCTGTAAGAGTTTGCTCTAAGTGAGTGTGTTGAAGGCTTTGGCTAGTTCAAAGATTAGAACAGAGATTAGTTTTCTTTCATCCCTGGCTTTGTTGATAGTGTCCATGAATGACAGTAGAGCACTGGTTGTGCTATGTTTAGGACAACCGTGTTGAGTGGGAGTGAGTAGCTGGTTTTGAAGGAGATGCATGCTGAAGGATAATGCTGTCCAAGCTGCAAAATCCTTTACTAATGCATTCTACGGGCACCTACAAGAATGCATGGATCATGCCATCCCAAGTTAAAAGCCTTGGCGAGGTCAAGGTAGGCTGTGTGAACCACCTTCCCCTCATCTGTGGCCTTGGTGACTGTCTCAAAAACGTCAACCAGGTTTAGTAGGCATGATCTGCCCTTAGCAAAGCTGAACTGGGTTGGGTCAAGTGTTTGGAGGTTCCCAATGTCTTTGTTAATGAGTTCCATGATGATGCGCTCCATAGCCTTGCAGACCAGGCTAGTCAGGCTTATGGAGCGATAGTTACCAGGGTCAGTTGTGGCCCCTCCTTTGTGGAGTGGAATAACCATTGCTGTGCACCATTCTATGGGCATGTAGCCTGTGGAGAGGCTGAGGTTGAACAGTGTGTTTAGGTGGGGAGTTATTTCATTCTGTAGTTTGTGCAAGACGCAGTCTGGGACACCACCTGGCCCCATTGATGCTGTGCTTTTGGCTTTTGAAAGGGCTGTTTTCACCTGTGCGTCTGTGATTTCTGGGACACTACACTTTTCCGGTATTGTTTGTGGGCCCTTTTGGGGGTGAGAGGGGGGTGAAGTTTGCACTGAATCTATCTGCCATGATGTTGGCAATATCAGTAGGTTCAGTATATTTTGTGCTATTTTGCACTAGCTCAGAGCATATCTGTGGTCATATCTGCATGTTAATGGTCAGTAGAAGAGATGAGAAGAGTAGCTAATTAGGGGGTAGTAGATGTGTAAGCATTTGGAAGGGCCAGGAAATAGTATATGTTTGGGAAGTACAGGAGGTATTAGATAATGACTGTGTAAGGATAGATTGGACAGATTATGGGGTAAGTAGAAGATGGCTGATGGAGCTGTGAAAGGAAGGAGTTACATAGTGAATAAATGTAGTTGTAATTGGGGGTGGGTGGAAATTGGGGGCAGGGTAGGGGAGTAAAGTGAGCACAAGCATTAGTGAGGGCAAACGGAATGGAACGGGTTGAACCCATGTAGTGTTGGGACTTCAGAAAGAAATTAGTCAGTGGAAATGGCAGAAAAAGGTAGATAGTTATACAAGAGGGAAAGTATTGTAATAAGACGTCCATGTTACACTGGAGGGGTAAAAGAGCATGGAGCCCTTGTAGACAGATGAAAGAATTGTACAAAAAGAGAAATACAGAGATAACAGTGGGTCAAGAAATCTAGTGGTGGATTATGAGTCAAACATAGCTAACATGGTCACCATTTTGATAGTATATTGTGCTGTACTTAATAAACATTACAGGCAAATGGGTGTATGGCAGGTAACTCTTAAACACAATTAGGTATCTTATTTATGCCTAACAATAACAACTGAGCATATTAAGTTACATAAATACACAATAGTGAAGATATTTAAATAACTTTGTTGTTTCCTTTAGTAAGATGTTCTTCATCTCACATTGCTGCAGTCATGACCTGTGGGTAGTCCGCTGTCCTCGGTCGGCCCTAATACCAGGGCTGGCTAGGCGCCGGTCATTCATTCTTGCTTAGAGCTGACAGTAGCGCGCTAGTAAGTAGCATGACCGGCGCGCCGATATCCCCAGTCTTTCTTGGCAGAAGCAGTGTTTGAAATTTTCATTTACGAGTTTCAGACCAAGACCAAGTTGGGCTAGAAATTTTTGTTTTTCTTGCCTCAGTTATCCGGATGTCAGAAAAAGTTAATAATTGCATTTCTTGTGGGAAACAGATACCTCATAGGGATTATCATTCTCTCTGTATTCCTTGCTTAGGGCCTGAGATTTAATAAGCGCACCATTGTAACTATAACATGCCGTCAGATCCTCCGGGATAAATCTTTGAGATCTAAACTGGATGAGTCATCCGTTGCGGGCCTTTTGGTTTGAGCCTCTCGGTTGAATCTATGGATCCTGCCGAGGTTGGCTGAATGAACCTTTACTTTTGCAGGAGTTGGCCTCTCAGGAGTTAGGACAGGCCGAGGGTGCTTCTCAGGTTTCAGTAGTTCCATCCTTACAAAAGGTTATTAGGCCTTCTTCTTCAGTGGCTAAAGGCCATGCTAAGGCCAAACCTGGTCTTGTTGGGCCTGGTCATTCTTCTAGCTCTCCAGCCCCTGTTCCTAAAAAACATATGTTGAAAATGGCGGAGGACTTGATTACTTTGATCCGGGGTTCTATGCCCCCCCCCCCCCAGAGAAAAGGCCTAGGGTGGAGGCAGATTTAGAGGGAATGGATCATTCCTCGGACTACTCTGATTCCTCAGCTGAAGAAATTCAGGATTTTCCTTCCTATTCTGATTCGGATGCAGAGGACTCCTGTCCTTCTGCTTCTCCTCCAGAAGATTTTTCCTTTTCTGAAACTTTACATACCATGAGGGAGCATTTCAAGTGGGAAGGTCAAGATTTTTCAGATTCTAGGAAAAGGCTTAGGGAATTTTTGTTTCTGCCACAACATAGGCCCTTGGCTATTCCTCCTGTCTTAGATATTGTTCAGGATGTTTTTTCTGAAGCTTCTCTTAATCCCGATTCTCTGCCTCCGGCCCCTGTTAAGCCTGACAGGTATTACAGAGTTCCAGAAGCACATAAGTACTTGTATAAGAGTCCTAGGGCTGATCCGGAAACCATTATTCAAGGCCCTAAGAGTGTTAGGGCTTCTGTGGCCAAAAATCCAGTCCCTTTGGATAAAGATTCTAGGGCGTTAAACAGGTGGGGGAAAAAAGTGTACACCTCCTCTACGTTAGCTATGAGGGCTTTGAATTGCCAATTTCATATGCTGAAGTATCAGAACTTTTTGTTAGGCCAATTGAAATCTAAGGTGGATGCTTTATCTGAGGGTATAGAGTGTAAGGAGCTCCAGGAGTTGGTTCATGCATCAGATCAAGTTGGCAAGCATTCTTTGCAGTGTGGTTTTGATGCTCTTCAGGCTTCTTCTAGGGTGGCTGCTACAGGTTCAGTTATTCGTAGACATGCCTGGCTTAAGGATCAAAATTTGTCAGAACATGTAAAGGCTCGAATTTTGGATGCTCCTCTTCAAGCTGAAGTTCTTTTTGGTCCTCCTGTGGAATCAGTTTTGAAAAAGATGGAAGACAAGGCTAAGTCTATGCAGACGGTCAAGGATTTTTTGCAGGTGCAGCCCCCTAAGTTTAGTAGGAATTGGCCTGCTAGGGGATGGTCTTATCCTTCGGATTATCAGCCTAAGGGCAGGTCTAGACGTGGTAGAGGCAGGGCTCACGCTCAGGGTTCCTTCAGACCTAGGACTTGGAGTTCTCCTGCACAGTCTTCTGGTGAGGGCAGGGGTCAGCCCTTTTGTAAGCAGACCCAATGACCTGTATCTTCCACTGCCAGACCCTCCCTTACTGGCAGCTCCTCTAGGAGGAAAGTTGGGACTTTTCAAAGAAAACTGGAATTTGATCACCCAAGACAAATGGGTGTTGGATATAATAAATCGAGGTTACAAGTTTTATTTTCACACCTTTCCTCCTTTCAAAGGCATGCCGGATGTGCCTCCTCAGCAAAGGCTGGAGGCTCAGAAGCAGATTTCTTTACTTTTGCAGATGGAGGCAATTCAGGTGGTCCCTCCTTCAGAAGTAGGCCTAGGATTTTATTCCCGTCTATTCCTGGTGCCAAAGAAAGGAAACACTTGGAGGCCAATTCTGGATTTGTCCATTCTCAACACCTACCTAGAAATTCCAAAGTTCAAGATGTTAACATTACAACAACTTCTGCCTATGATAGGCAAAGATCATTGGATGGTAACCCTGGATCTCAAAGAGGCCTATCTTCACATCCCTATCAAGCCCAGCTGCAGGAGATTCCTGAGATTTCGGGCTGGTACTTCACATTATCAATTCTCTGCATTGCCCTTTGGCTTATCTACTAAAGTTCTGGCTCCTGTGATTGCTTTCTTCAGACAGGGAGGAATACAAATTTATCCTTATTTGGACGATTGCCTGATTCTTGCTCAAGACAAATTACTACAGCATCTCCAGTATGTAATGACAGTTTTAAGGTGCCTAGGGTATACTGTGAACGAAATAAAGTCCAGTCTGGTGCCCTCTCAGGACATGTGCTTTCTGGGTGTGAGACTGAATACAGCCTCTCAGATGGCATTTCTGACCCCGGACAAACAAAGAACTCTTCCTCTCTACTTCCAGCAGTTATCAGTAATGTCCAGGCTGACTGCAAGGACAGTCCTCCAAGCCTTGGGGTTCATGGCATCTTGCATTCTAGTACTTCCCAATGCCAAACTGCATATGAGGAAGCTTCAATGGTATCTCAAAAGTGTGTGGGCTCAACACTCCCACAGTTTGGACACTGTCATTCGGATTATACCTTGCATCCAGAAAGAATTACTTTGGTGGGCTCAGGAATGTCACCTAAACAAGGGACTCTCTGTGTCCAGACCAGAGGCGAGTCAGATCCTAACGATGGATGCCTCGGACTTGGCTTGGGGAGCACACTTCAATGGAAAATGGATACAAGACATGTGGCCTCCCAAACTACTACATTTGCATATCAACATGAAGGAGATGTTAGCAGTTCAATTTGCTTTGATGGCATTCAAGGAACTCCTTCAGCCAGGACAGGTGTTGATACAAACAGACAACACAACAGTCATGTGGTACATCAACAAGCAGGGGGGTACCCATTCATACCCTCTTTGCAGACAAGCAATGATTTTATGGGAGACTGCTCTGGGTTTGCGAATCAATCTTCAGGCAAGGTTTCTGCCAGGAGCACAGAACTCCCTAGCAGATATTTTGAGCAGACAAATGGTGGATCCCCATGAGTGGAAACTGGATCCTCAGATTTTCAAACAATTGACTGTGGCTTGGGGAACTCCAGACATAGATCTATTCGCTTCCCCACTAAATTTTCAACTTCCAAAATTTTGCACAAAGATGCTCCACCCAGATGCTTGGAAAGTGGATGCTCTGTCTTTCAGTTGGAACAACCTTCACGTTTATGCTTTCCCCCCTCTGCCTCTTCTTCCCAAGTTACTCTTGAAAGTCAGGCGGGACAAGCCTTGCATGATTCTAATAGCACCAGATTGGCCACGTCAGCATTGGTATCCTCTGCTGAGGAGTTTAATCCAGGAGCCTCCTTGGCCTCTGCCACAGATTCCTCATTTGTTGTCCCAGTCAAACAATCATTTTCTCGATGTTCAGGTGCAGTCCCTCCATCTGACAGTCTGGCGTATTCTGTGATGGAGCCGGTGGGGTCTCAGCTTCCTCAACAGGTTTTAGATGTCATTTTGGAAGCTAGGCGGCCTAGCACTAGAAAAGTTTATGCTGATAAATGGAAGAGATTTTTTCTTTGGAGCACTGCAAAGGGTTTTGATGTTTCAGTGCCTAATTTGAGTTTTGCACTACAGTATCTTACTGAACTACTGGACAAGGGTTTGTCATTCTCTTCTGTGAAAGTTCATGCTGCAGCCATTTCTGCTCACTATGATTGTGACCCTCCTTTATTTTCCCATCCTTTGTTCAAACAATTTCTT
This sequence comes from Protopterus annectens, assembly GCF_019279795.1. Lineage (NCBI taxonomy): Eukaryota > Metazoa > Chordata > Ceratodontiformes > Protopteridae > Protopterus > Protopterus annectens. Next base: position 1,956,565,029 of record NC_056729.1, read on the forward strand.
AGAGGGGCAAAGAATATAAGACCCCAACGAGACTCCTACTCCTTCCTGGGATCTCAATTTTGTTTTGGAGAAACTTACTTTACCTCCTTTTGAACCTGCAGCTACATCTGAACTGAAGTTTTTGTCTTGGAAGACTGCTTTTTTGTTGGCCATTACTTCTGCCAGGAGGGTATCTGAATTGCAGGCTCTCATGGCAGTAGAACCTTTTTTGATATTTCATAAGGATAGAGTTTCTTCTTGGACTAACCCTACTTTTATGCCTAAAGTGATTTCTAGTGTGGCCTTGAATCAGTCTATTCATTTACCTACTTTTTATGCTGAACCCCAAAATAAAGGGGAAAAAGTCTTGCATTCTTTGGATATCCATAGGCAGTTATGTTACTACTTGAACAGAACTAAGGAGTTCAGACAGACTCAGCAGTTATTTGTTTCTTTTGCTTTGAGTTCACAGGGGAAAGCTGTTTCTAAGCAGACTGTTTCAAAGTGGATTGGTCATTGTATTGCCTTTTGTTATTCTCATCATGGGAAGGATGTCCCTGCTGGGATCAGGCCTCATTCTACTAGGGCTACTGCCACTTCTACTGCTTTTTTCAGTTGTGTAGCTACTAAGGATATTTTGGAAGCAGCTACTTGGAGTTCTGTACACACTTTCACTAAGCATTACCATCTCCCTCTCTATTCCAAGTCCAGGGCTGGGTTTGCCACTGCAGTTTTACAGGGCATGTTAGCAGCCCCTAATTCCTTGTAATTTGCCAGCCTCCCTTTTCCTTTGCTTTGGGATTCCACCCACAGGTCATGACTGCAGCAATGTGAGGCGAAAGAACATAGTACAGTTTTGTACCTACCATAAATGTAGATGTTAGAGGATCTACATGCTGCAGTCAATCTCCTCCTCCCTTCCCTCTATAGGTTAGGGTTGCTGGGTTTTGTTTGGAGATATTCTTTACTTACACACTGGGGGTTGTTTGGGCATCCTATTTTTTGGCTTTGCTTTTCCTTTTAGGCCTTCTGACATCTGGGGCAAGAAAGACTGAGGATATGGCGTGTCATGCGCTAAGTACTACTGCCACTGTACTAGCGTCAGCTCTATGGCGACAATGACCCCAGCCCAGCCTGGTATTTGGTGGTGAGGCCACCGAGGACCCCACAGGTCATGACTGCAGCAATGTAGATCCTCGAAAATCTACATTTATGGTAGGTACAAAACTGTACTTTCACAATTGCCTTTCTAGCTTTGAGATTAGTTGTCCCTTTCATTTATGTCATCACTTTTGTAAAAAGTAGATTGTTTCAGTTTATAAATTCTGTGTTCTGTGTATGTGTGTGTCTGCATGTTCACATATACATGCTTGCTGACATGGGCCTGTGATATCTGAATGACTTTTGTAAAAAAAATTGTAACTTTTTTTTAACTTGTAATCTTTTTTTTGTGAATTTTGTTCAGGCTTTAATTGGGTTAAAAGACTGGGAAAAAGCCCTAAAATATACCTCAGGGCATCTAGACCTCTATGACTTCTGGGGGTCTAGTGGATCTGAGATTCTGTGCTTAATTAAGTTATTTCCTCCACTGTTGTTATAATGCAATCTTGGCCAGTTGGTGTGTGTTAGAATGACGAAGAAAATACATGAAGAGTAAAGCAAAGTGCAAAAACTAAAAAAAAAGGGGGAAAATAGTCTATCTGGTGTAAGTATTGCCAAGATGGAGAAAACGGTCAGGGGAGACAAATGAGGAACGAGACAGAACCAGTTAATCATGGAAGGAGCACCATGAAGGCCTTTACCAATGGCTCAATTTCAGCTAAGGCTGCTCTGCTGAAAGATTGCCCTTCTCTTGAAAAATGGGGTCCATCCTGTGAGAAAGACATATGTCCAAGACTTGCTGCAGTATGTGTTGGCCCTATTGAGCAGGGAATTACATATTAAGTAGGGAAAGCAAGGTCAGCAGAGTTTAACTCCAGTAGATACCCGTCTGACAAAAGTGGCCTCCTGGAAATAATTAAAAATATCTGTCAGTATGAAGAACTCAGCAGTGGCAGATAGGTGAGCTGTTCAATTCAGCTTCATGCATTTGTCTGGCTGGATATATCTGAGGTGGTGGTGGGGGGGCCAAGGAAGATTCAGCAAATATAACATTTGTAGGCTGAATGTGACAGAATGTTGATTATTTGAGAATGACTCTTTTCTGTTGAGATATTTTTAGTGAAGTGAGAGTAGAATCCTGCATTACTTCAAGGTATTTGAATGTTTGTGTCAGTTGCATACCCTATCCATTGCAAGCGGGAATGGCTTGATCTGTAGGGGGTCAGGGCAACCAGCAGGAAAATACTTGGTCATGCTGTTTCACTGTGGTCACTCTGGTTACGTGTGCTATGAGAACCAAACACAGCATACTAAAAACAGCTTTACAGCTGCCAGTCTTCTTTGCAGTAATAAAAACAACTTTTGTGAAACTGTTAGGATAGATTACAAAATCTATGGGAGAGTTGAATGGTAAGTGAGACGACATCATACTCAAACCTAGCTGTAACTGGAGTGCCTGGTTAAAGGAGTACAGTTCATGATAAACAATGTCAATGCAGATCACTGAGGCAGACGTCAAAAGGACAGAGATAGTATGTCCCCAAGCAGCACCTGTAGTGATCCCACCAAGGAACAGGCAGACTTCAGATAATTTATTAATGTGGCGTCTCCAGTCAGGATACCTCCTAAAGCATGTTATGGAGAAATATCCATACCTAACTTATAAAGTAGCAGTGACCATGCCTGACGTATAAAGTTTATCTATAGGCAGCAGTGATTAGCCAGGCTGAGCACTTTCTGTCATCATCAAGCTACAGTTTACATTACCTGAAGACCCTAATGCGGTACTTTGTGTTGTGGAAGCAGTTTGGAGCACATAGCAGAGGGCATTTAAGTTCAGAAATGTTCAATGACTTGACGTGAATGCTGCTCTCTCCTGTTACTTTGCATTGGTCTTGCTTTTTTTTCCTGAAACACATCTATGAAATCAATTCTGGAGAGAGAGACAATTGTGGAGTCATTCAGAAACCTGATAGCAAACATGCCCTGCCGAAGAGTGCTACCATCTGTTGTCAAAGCAAGCATTTTAAATGTTTTCATAGCTTTAGAAAGGTGTAGGGGCAATTTAGACCTATATGACTAGATAGTATGGCTAGGCTAGGGAGATACCATTAAACCAGGAAAGATCCTTGGCATGTGTTGGAACAATATTCAAGTTCTAAAGAGCAGAAAATACTGATAGAGTACATATGAGGTAATGTACCTATACCTGTATCATACAGTTTGTATTCCCTGCATGTTGGTTCCTTCATTCCGTTGTTAGCACTAATGATTGCAGGTTTTGACTGTCTGACATGGTGTGCGAAGGACACAAATCTTTCATTGCGAAGGACACAAATCTTTCATTAGCAGGACGGCAGTGTCTAAAGAGGTGGTGACTGCTGTGACTAGGAATTGGAGGGTTAAGTCAGTAGAGGGCTGGGTCATAAAAGAACTCAAAAGAAATGTCAGTAAAGCAGCAGGCAGTATAGAGAGAGAGAATTTAGCTCAGCTCCCTAGAATGAACTTCCTCAGGAGAAGGGCATAGTAGTTTATTAGATGAAATTCTGTTGATAACAAGATGGGAAGAAGGTGATCCAGAAATTTAGTACACCATTATATCAAGCTGGAGAACATGTGATGATGATGATGATTTATTGGGTTGTCAGTGGAATGAATCCAGTGTTTCACAGAGATCGTGTACTGTTCCCTGGCCAACTGAAATAAAGCATCATATACGGCTTACTATTTCTTATTTTGAATATGTAAACATGACTTAATTTGCTAACACAGTTCACCTTTTCCATAAGGATAGTGAGGTATTTCTACAGATGCACGTGAAATAAAATGCAGTACTCTTCCTTGGCATTAAATACCTGACCTCCCAGTTATTACTGCATGCTGAGTATGTAAGAAAATCATCTTCATGCAAATTCTCTTATGCTTTGCATGTCACCTAACCAGTGAAGTAAACTTTATTGGTTTGCACCTTGTTGCCAGGTGTCTCCTTCTGCTCCAGATAGGCAGTGCATTTTCTGTATATAAGGACAGCTATGCAGAATTGAGCATATGTAATTTTCTATAAGATTTTAGCAGTTAATGTTGAACTGACGTAAGTTATAAAATGACATGTCTTTTGCAAAGTGTTTTCTGCACATTGTTTTGCCTGTACAGAGTAATTTGTTTATCAAGATGCACGTTACATATAATAGCTTCCCCATAATATATAAAAATGATATTTGGTATTAGCTTCTACCATTGTAGAAGGCAGCCATATCGCATCAAAGTCACCTTTTTCATTTGCCTTAATGCACACCTTGAAAATCAGGTGTGTGATTACAGAATGATGAAGTATTTTTGAAACACGAGGAAAAGATGAGGTATGCAGCCCCAAGAATGATTGTATGGGATCGGTTATGTCTGATCAAAATACATGTGCTCCAACTACAGCTGCTCATAAGTTTCAAATGAAACCCTTTACCACAAGTACGTAACATTTCCGCAGGAGGTGCAAGTCTGCTGTCCTCTTACTTATATACTTACATTTTGAGGTTGCTGCAACTCAGAGAAAGAACGTGTAATCGTAAAAAAAATGTGATGCAAGGGTTTAGTTGCAGCGAATTTCACCGAGATTGGATTAGTTAGGTGTCTATATCACCATATCGAATAGTGATATGCCGAACGTTGAAAATCGAAAGTTCACGAGAACGAACTTGCGATTGCATACCCCCGCTAAAAAATATATATATTCCAACTCCGAGGTCGCACTACAGTGAGGAAAGGGCAAATATCCCAATCCTCACTGTACCGCGACCCCAAAAACACAAGTTCGTTCTCGTGAACTTTCGTCGGCATTATCACCATTCGTTTTAATTGACTCCATTTGAATCAAAAACTGCCAATACTTTAATGGAACTGTGGGGGTATTGAGGAATCCCCTTCCTTACAAATTTGCATGATCATTAGGTGTGTTTAGAGATGTAATTCCATTTATGTAATTAGTGTAGACCCGAAAAAGAAAATAATCTCTCTCTGCTACTCGCTGATCTTAGAGATAGATTAAAAACATATTTCAAGTGTAAGTATATTGCTGCAATAGATAACAAGCAGTAGTCACGCAAGCAAACCACACCTCAAGCCAAAATGCTAAATCAAGTAATAAAATGAGCGATTCCTTGTCATAGAAGTCAATACAAACCACTTTTATTAAATGTTATGACATGTGTTGCATTAATCCTGCATCTGAATAGGAGTAAAATAACGGAGTGTGTTCCTTTTCATTTCTCTTTATCTTTCTGTTTGCAGATGTACATGCTGGTGTTACGTTCTTTTATCTAATAAGGGCATTTTTATGCAAAAGAGAGCCCTTAAGGCTATATATTTAATGTGCGCGCGCATGTGCGTGTGTGCTTGGTCGAGTGCGCGTGTGTGCGTGTATGTGCGTGCGTGTGTGTGCGTGTGCACATATGTACGCATGTGCACGCTTCCATGTATCAGACTACAAGCAGCTCACCTTTCATATTTCACAAATTGTATCAGTTTGGCTTCATTAATGTTGTTACCTTTTTGTATTATCCATTAAAAAGTAACATACCATATAAACTGTTCCATAGTCCAATGACTTTGAAAAACACTCATGTGCCCTTTACTCATACATGGAAATGTCAGATTGCTTTCTTGTCTGTTTTTACTGTTTATAACAATGTAAAAAAGCGGGCCTTTTTACTGTCCGCATTCCATAGCATTGTGGCAATACTGCTGTCATTTACTGGTATTCTCTTTAGGTACTTCAGGCTGTATCCTTATACCTAAGGAGCCATGCTCAGTACCTTAGCTGTGTATCTGTTTCAGCTTTGTAAGGGTTACTGTTTTACAGACACCTTCTCCCCACATCACCTGCTGTCCCAGCAGTAAGATTTCAACATTAGGACTTGTCCAGGAACAACAGCAGAGTAATTCTGAGTCGTTACCTGAGTGTGTATGACAGTTAACAGTGTAGCATGCTGTACAAGGCCAAGAAGTGCCATATGCTCTAATGCACTTGTTGATGTTTTTGCAGTTAATGTTTGGACACATTTGCTGAAATCATTATAGACTATGTTGGAAATAAAAAATGTTTATTTTTTTCAGATGAGCGAGACAGAGTACAGAAGAAAACTTTCACAAAGTGGATAAATCAGCATCTCATGAAGGTGAGTCTGATAATCTGTGCTGCAGGACATATTAAAGTAAAACAGAAAATCCTGTTATTAAATGTATCAATGTTATAAAAAGTGTGGCAGCAAACAAAGGAAGAGGTACAGTTGGTATTGTTTTTGTTCATTTTACTTCTGTATTTGAATTTAAGCAGTAGAAAAGACAGCTGCTGGTTTGCTGTACAAATTTATTGGCGTTGCCATATGTAATTCTGTTGTGTGAGTCAGCCCATCATTACACAGTTATGAGTGGCAGTGTGCTGTTTGTAAGTAATATGGATTGACTGTCTGATTAACAACGCTGTGGCCACCATCCAGTGCGAGTTTACAAGCTGCCTTGACTTTTGTTTGGGTTTGATTTGTTTTGTTTTACCTTGTAGGAGTTTGTTATGTAGTCTGTAAGCAGGATTCAAGTATCTCACTGAAGACGTTTTTATTGAAGTATAGTATAAGAGTTTTGTGAGCTTCCAAGATATTTAACATTATTTGATCAATTTCCCTTTAAGTTAGTATGCCATTGAAAATCGCCATTGATACCGGATATGTAGTTGTTTGTTTTTTTTTTTTAAGGGTAACAGTTCTTTTCAGTGCTTTGTAAATTCATTATTCCTCCTATAATGAAAGGAAGCCATGAAATACATTAACAGGGAAGTCTGGGTAAGAAGTGTTGTTGACTTCTTTCTCACTCAGATTTAGAGAATCGTATTCTTGGAATGCTGTCTTTACTATACCAGATAATATGTTGATATAAATGGAAGACACCATGAGTAATATATGATATCGCTTTGCTTTTGCAACTGTAAACTTGCATGTGTTTCATTTCAGATAAAGATACAGTGCAGGGTTAGCTGACTTTGTATTATGGAGATTGCCATTCTATTTCTTTAAAGCAAACCATGTAGAACAGAATGCAGACTAGCTGAATCAGAAAAAAATTACTGGTTCAGATTACATAGTCAACATTAAAGAAATGCTGCATGAAGACATATTTTATGACGGCAGAAAAGCCAGAGATCTAATTTCCCATTTTCTGCAGATTTTTTTTAACTTAAAATATACCACCTGCTGGTAAAGGGACAGGAAGTTTAATAAACATATATATATATATATATATATATATATATATATATATATATATATATATATATATGTGTGTGTGTGTTTAAAAGGTATTATCAAATTGATTTTCATTGACAACTTGGCTTTACAAATGGCTTTTATAATGTTCCATTTTATTTATTTATTTACTTATTTTGACTGCCCCTCCCCCCAAGACCACCAATACAAGTCTGTGCTTCATCCTTTCATTCCTCCCTTCTTTCATCTTTAGAAAATGCCTTGAGAAGGAGGGAGAGAAGAAAGCTGGGGGCACAGCCATCATCCATGAGAGACAGAATACTTTTCTGTTGTGCTTTTCTAACAACCCCTCATGCATACATATTCACAGACACACAATAGACACACACAGCTATTAACACAAATACATTGACTAACAAGCATGTCGTATTTTCAGCATTTCTAAATAAAATTTAGTGGCTATGTCTGCAAACCCATAGTATCTGGTTAGAATGTGGGCATTCTTTGTCTGGGCTTTGCAGCCTGAATTGCTGTGCATGGAATGGATGTCTAAGATGTCCTTGAGTATGCTGTCCTTAAGACAATGTCCTTGCAACTTGACAAACCAACTCCTTTCAGCTGAAATAGCTGAGTTGGTGCCAACTGCTTATTCCCTGTCCTCTCCAGGTGGTAACCTTTGTGTCAGTTAGGTTGCTAGTTGAACCTGGGTCATATGGGGTGTAGTGAATATGAAAAAACTCTGCCACAGGTCTGGCTGCAGAATGTCTAAATTAATTGTTTTAATTCACATAGCATAGGTCTGCATCATTCCGACAACCTCTTAGCGTAAGAAATATGGGCAAAGCCTACAATAATGGCGGGATAAAGGCCCAAAAATAGAAAGATTCTAAATATTGCTCTTATAACTTTAGAAAGTTCCTAGAATAATAACTTTTGAATCAGCATACGTTTTTTGAAGGATATGAAGCCTGATGTTCAAATGTGTGTCATTGTTTAGGGACTTTCACCCTCTGTGGTTTACTAGCGAACCACAAATTTTATGAGGAATGGATCAAAAATATGAGGCAACAATCTGGACATTCTGCAAAAAATATGGAGAGTTGAGAGGTATGATCTGTATAAGCTGTCAAAAACCTTCAAATAGGTGTCACATAATAGGCAAAGGCCAGATTTAAAACAAATAAGACTATGTGCTTATTGTAGGCAGACACATTTTCCATTGCAGACACAGCAGGAGTTCAAAAGCTTGTGAACTCAAAATGCCAGATATGATTAAAAATAATATTTAAGATAAGGGTTGCAGTTAAAGATTTGTATGGGTGCTACATTCTCAAGCTGTAGTATGTGTTTTATGGTATAAATAACTTTGCACCTCAGTAAGCAAGCCTCAAGGAAGGTATATGTAAATGCCGCTACTTTAGGTACACATCCTGCTGAAGCACAAATATAAAGAAAGGAATATAAGTGAGATGCCAGACATTCATTGAAATATTCCACTTTAAGTTGTTCAGATTAAATACAATTCCAGGTAAACGTTGAACTCAAAGCCGTCTGATTTCTCTAGCATCAATGATTTTCTCACATGCTTCAAAGGTTCTGTAATGACGCTCTCACACTTTATACTGATCCGTGTTCTAGTGTGGTGCCAAGATTGTTATTTTCTTGCAGAGATGTTTAATATAAAGTGCAGAGCAATTGTTATGACAGATGATGCCTTTGATTATCAGAGCACATTTGTAGACCTACATATGGGAAGAGGAGGAATACAGTCAGGGCTTATTGGAGGATTTTCCCATAAACCTCTTGTTTTGTTTGTGGCTTTTGTAGCAACATGTGCATTGCTTGTAGTTAGCATCTCTGAGATTTTCAACTAAGTCTATCCTCTAGTTTTTGCCGTCTGTAGTGATGTGTTAATTACTGTCCCTGTGGCTTTGTATTGCCAAGGGTAGGGCCTAGTCCCTTTGAGCATAAAGAATTGTTGACAGTCAGTTCTCTGAAGCAGATTCTTAGGGGGGAAAAAACTTTGCTCAACTGTGCTAAATTTAGAGTTCTCATAGGAAATGTTATGTACCCTAAGGTGCTGTGACCTCAGAGTTAGCTATAGTTATTTATAGTTTTAGTTGGGGATTATCATTTATTTGCCATCTCAACAGCTCTGCTTAGGAATCGTTGAGGCTTCCTCAGAGTATAGTAGTTTGCCAAACTCTGATTTAGTAAATTGTACTAGATACTCTAATCCTTAGCTAGGATTAACCAAAAATAAAGTCAATCACAGTATAGCAAAGTGAGCATAAAGCTATCATTTATTCTACCCTGTTGTACTGTCTACATACATTGCAGCTCTCTATGATACACTGATGCTATTTTTATTTATCAATGACTTCTGGTAACAGTTGTGAAGAATCATTTATTTTAGCAGCATTGTGGGTCACAGGCTATTTCTTTTCCTATCACAGTTTTGAAATACTTTCAGATGTGTCACTGCATTTCATATGGTAGCAGCTGTTGTGTTACTGTTCACTGGGGGATAGCAACAAGGTTAGTGGCATAGTCTGTTGGTTCTCACCAAGAACGAGACTTGAAGTGACCCAAATGAGTGAAAGTAATGTTTAGAACAGCAATATAAAATCTAATTGTAAATATAGTCGTGGGAGTTAAGTAGGTCTGAGAGAGGAGAATCAGCTACATTAGAGAAAAAATGGAAATTGTTCCCAACAGATGCATCCATATTCAGAGAGTTACCAAAAGAAACTATTTTCCAGCAATATAAAACTGAAGCAGGGGCATTTGCTGTACATTCTTTTAAATCATAAGCCCTTGTTTTGTTTTGTTTGGAAGAAGCCTCTTTATTTGCACTTTTTATAATGAATTACACTATTTTTATAGACCTTTGGTCTTACCTGCTGTAATTCTATTGATATATATATATATATATATGTGTGTGTGTGTGTGTGTGTGTGTGTGTGTGTGTGTGTGTGTGCGTCTCTCTCTCTCTCTCTATATATATATATATATATATATATATATATATATGTTAATATATATATATGTGTGCTTATATATATATCTGTATCTATACATATATACAGATGTACATATGAACATATACACACACACACACACACACACACACACACACACACATATATATACATGCATACATACACAGACGCTAGTGCGCGCGCGCGCGCACACACACACACACACACACACACACACTCACACTCACACACACAACTATTTCATGGATCAAATAGAAACTAAATGTAAATGCAAAGATAACAGTTAATTGTCTGCACATAAACAGCTAAGTGAACAAGACAGATAATGCAGACATGTCAGGAAAGGCAATACGAGGTAAAACGCTGGAAGTGGTGATAGATTGGTAAATGTGGTTACTAATAGAAATGCTGTATTTTATAAATATGTTAAGATAAGGAAATTGCGCAGTAGTGTAGCAGATCCTAATGTCATGGGAAGAGTGGATAAGTGAGATACAGCAGAAATAGGAAATGAATGTTTCTCTTCTATTTACTGCGAGATATAAGAAGCAATTTCCATGTTTAGAAAGAAAAAACAGGAGCATGACACGTAATTTATTTAACACGTCCTGCAGTGGTGTAGAAGTGCACAGAACTATAAAAATGTGAATGTCGGCCATTTTTATTTGGTGGAAATAAAAGAAAGATGTTACATTTTGGATTTTGAGCTTGGTACCATCATCAGAGGACAGTATCACAGGATCTCTCATAAACAATGACAGTGTTTTTAGCATAAATGAAAAATCTAACATTCTTTTATGCTCAGCATGTCATATATAAAAAAATTGCAGTAAATATTTTATTCAGTTGCAGTGTGAATCACAAATTCATTGTTTAGACGCACCTGTCTGACCATGAGGAAGTCTCTCTGTAAAAAGCACAACCTTACTGATATGTATGTAATGATTTTACTTATACACTGACCAATGTTCTACTTGTAGTTAAGTATTAACAGATATAGATATAGTTTCCCTACATAGCATAAACAAAATTAAAGGTTGTTTAATGAGGAAGCATTGTATTCCTTAACAAAACATGAACATTATGTTTACTGCTCATAAACTGTGTCATCTACATGTAGCTCTAGCATGAGAATGTATACAAAACAAAAAGTATTATGATTTACAGTACAAAAAATAAATTCTCTCTTGTCTGGTTTGCACTGCCATTGTGGACAAAACATTTTCTCTGCATTATGGACCTTTCTTTTTGCATTTTCAGGAACAGAAAACAGCTGCACTGTCTCCTGAAAGGCAATACCAAAGTACAAAGACAGCAAACATGATTGAAAACTCCATATGGCTGTTAACAACCCCCAACCACACCAAAACTTAAACCAAGGCTTAAAGTGAGGTTGTTTAATTGACCAGAGGCTTGTTGGTATAGACACAGTCACTTAGAATCTTAATTTTCTGTATACAACTACCATTGAAACTGTACCCAGGATCTAATGTCGACTAGTTTGTGCACTGAGGAGCACTGCCCCATAAATCTACTCTTATGTAACCTAGTTCTTGTAGCCTCAAAAGCACCCAAGCTAGTCTGCTATTAGCCACTGTTGTACCATACCCTTATAGTTCACTTTGAATGACCTGACCATGGATATCCATGTTCCCAAATTCTCTATCTCCAGTCTCGCAAATATGGGCATTCAGAGACAATGTAGCACTTGTCTTATGGTAACTGATAATCAAATAATCCTAAGAAAAACCATTGCAGTATGTGAGAGGTGTGGTTATAGTAAACTCTCAGTTAACCGGCACCCATGGGGATTGGTAGATGCTGGGTAACTGTAGTTTCTGGTTGCTTGAGAGTTACTATTAAACATAGGCCTGACTAATACTGTACCCGATCTGTACTATTTGTTTGGTTTGACTTGTTCTTAGGTTGGGGGAGAGAGGAAATGTATTCCTATCTTCTTTTTTAAAACTCTAAAACTCTAAAAATGTAAGGTATCTTTCGGGGGGGGGGGGGCAGAAAGAGCAACACATGAAAATTGTTCTGTATTTCTTTGATTTTTTTTTTTTCTGGTTGCTTGAGTTTTGGTTAACTGAGAGTTTACTGTATACAGTGTCTCTGGTGGCAAGACTCTCACATACAAGCACTCATACTAACAATAAGGTTGTCAGTAACACACGCACACACACACACACACACACACACACACACACACACACACACACACACACACACACACACACACACTACACACATAGTATTCCCCCAACACACCAACATATGTGAAGGGACTAAAAAACAATCTTCCTAAATCCCAAAGACTCAGTAAACCCAAAAGCACTCTACCAAAAGAACACTCAACAGCACACCTACAGTCACATCCCATGAGGCTTCAACTACAAAGCCCACAAGACAAGCCAACGCACTCCCCAATACTCTAGTCATAGGACACTTCATCGTGACACATATTAATGCCCTCTCACCAGTGTGAACAAGGAGAAAATCACAGTTGCCTGTCAGGGGTCAGGATACACCAAGGCACTCACACACTTGGGTCACTGAACCACGAGTACTAGTATGACTTAGTCTTAGTCCATGTGGATGTAAATGACCCAAGATGTACCTCCCTGGACTGTATGAAGAGAGATATGCAGCTCTCATACTATTTGTCCCAGGCTAAGAGCCTACCACTAAGCAGCATTCTACCTTTACCAAGGATGATGCCACTGTATGAATAGAAAATGATTGACTTTAAGGTTGTCAAGAACATTCTCATTACATTCACCATACATAGTGTTCACCACACACACACACACACACACACACACACACACACACACACACACACACACACACACCAGTTTATGCTGAGGCACTAAATAGCAATCTTCCCAAACCTCAAAGACCTCCTAAGTCTATAAACAGCAACATCTATCCTCAGCAATATGTGAAGCACTCACCAAAAATAACAGCAAACACTGCACATAAGCTTACACCCAATGGAGCCCCAAGAACAAAAGCCATAAGGCAAGCCAACACATTACCCAGAACTCTTGTCATAGGGGACTCCATTGTTTGACACACAGACGCCCCACACATCAGACTGAATAAGGATAGGATAACAGTTAGTTGATTATCTGGAGCCATGCTCCACCCAATTATGCATGCACTCAAGCCACTACATCACAGGTACCAGTATGATTCTATCACAGACCATGTGGGTGTTAATGACCTGAGATGTACCTCCCTGGGCTACATGAAGAGAGACATTATTGATCTCTCTGAATGTGTGTCTCAGGCAGGTATGTTCTTTACATTGATCAGCATTCTACCTTCACCAAGAATGATACCATAATATGAACAAAGATGTCTTGACTTCAATAATTGGTTTAGTTTCTGTTGTCTTTCCAGGGGTATTCATTATTTGTCAGCATAAAATGACATTGCAAAGGATGGTCAGCACCTGTCCCCTCTAGGCTTCCAAATATTGACTAAAACTTTATCTACCCCTAAAACCTTTTTTAGGCAATGCCAAATTGACAAACCTACCAACATTGCAGATAAAGCCCAAAGAAACCTAAGGGTGTTACTGCTCAATGGTAGGAGCCTAAACAGGAAACTCCACCCCCTACAAGCTCACCTCACTCTGGAGAATACAGACATCTGTGCAATTAACAAAGCATGGTTTAATTCCACATAAAGTACTTCACAATGCAAGACTTCAGTGCCTTCCACAGATTTAGGCTATGAGCAGCACAGACAGGGACAACAAGGGGAGGAGTCTCGATCTGCACTAACAGCAAGTATAACTCTAGGTTGGTTAAACAGAATGATGCCTGGAATTTATCCACATCTAAATCACCACAGACAAAGCCCCATATTATATCATAGCAAGCTGTTGGTCACCCTCTATGTCCCAAGAATCCCATAGCTCATACCTTGACCTACTGGAAACACTTACTATTAAACCTAATACACTATTCATGGGAGGCTAACTACCCCTTTATAGAGTGGGAACATGCACTGCCTCAAAATCATAGGCATAATGATTCCCTGACTGTATTAACTAAAATACCCTTAACCAGATAGTGCACTCACCCACCTGAGGTTCAAACATACTTGACCTGGTACTCACCAATATGGTTGAGTACTGCAGCCCCCCTCCCCCCATTTCAGTGTCAAATCCTCACTGGTGATGTCGGACCACAAAGCTGTCTCCTTTAAAATAAAAATCAACTCAGTAACCCCAGTAAACCCACCCTTTAACAGTTAGGAACTATTCCAAAGCAAACTACATCCTATAAAGAAATAGATTGTTATAATGTATTGCCCCTCCTAACAACGTATTCACATCAAACTATGCGGAATTTTTCACAGAGACCCAGTACAACCATGTAATTGTCTCTGTAGATGACACAGTATCTACTAGAAGTAATCCCAAAACAAACTGTAAAACAAACCATATTGGTGGAATCCTAGCTCATGAAGGGTATATAATAAAAGGAAAAAAGCCATGGCTAAAATCAGGTAGAGCAACTCTGATAGTTATAAGAGTTCTCAAATTAAACTAAACAGGAAATTAAGAGGACTAATTAAGTCCAACAAAGCCAATTACAAGGTCAGAATAACCTCAAAATTGTAAGACACCCACAAGGCCTTCTACAGTTTTGTCCACAACCTCAAAGACAGCACACAGCAGTGTGCCAAATTTCTCCCCCTGCCTCCCCATGAAATGCCTAATAGCTAAACTCCACCAGCTATTAGCAGGGGGCAGGTCCTGATGGTGCTCGCTAAAGCCAAAAACCCAGTATCAGTGGGTCCCAACAATACCCTGGGATGCCTCCTAAAAGCTTGAAGCATGACCTATCAGGACTACTTGAACCATTTTTGATTATAGTGTCAAAAGAAGCTTTGTACTATGAGAATTGAGGACTGCAGCAGTTATTCCACTTCAGAATGGAAGACCATCAATCGACCCCAGAAACTACAGATCCGTTAGTCTGACTAGTCTAATATGCAAGGCCATGGAATGAATTACCATGGAAATTATCAACAAAGACATTGGCAGTCTTCAGCCACTGGACTCATCCCAGTTTGGCTTTGTTAAGGGAAAGTAATATCTGCTGAACCTGGTGATCTTCTCTGAGAAGATCAGCAAGGCAATGGTTGATGGAAAAATGGTGCATACCAATTACCTGGACCTGGCTAAGGTGTTCAGTACAATACCCCATACAGGTATAGTTGACAGACTCACCAAACTGGGCATAAACCCCTGCGTAACTCTCCAGATTGCATGCTGGCTCACAGACAAGACCCAGGAATTCAGGATTGTTGAGACCACCTCTACTAAAAGACCAGTCACCAAGGGGTACCTATGGGCTCAGTGCTTGGACCACACCTGTTTGGCATCTACTTCTTGAAGGTAAAGGCTAATGTCAAGAGCCTTTGGCTGACCAGTTTCTCAGATGACTGTAGATTGGAAGCTATTATAGATTTCCCCACAACTCAAACATCTTACAAGAGAGTCAAATGCAGACAAATGACTGATGCCAAAGTCACAGATTAAAACTATTACAAGAAGTGAATTATAGTGTCTTTTGGGAAAATAGCCATCCAGGCTAATTGCTCCATCAGTAAAACAGTCCTAAGAGTTGACTTGCTTTTCAGGAATCTAAGAACTTATACAGACAGTAATCTGGCCTTTGACCATTATGTGGCCAAGGTAGTAAGACAATCATTCTTTGTCACCCAAGTTATAAATAAAGGCATGGCACCCAGGTCCAAGGAGGTTATAGTGACTCTTTATTTGGACCTTATCAGACCAATAATTGATTATAATGCCCCATTGGTATGTTCCTGATCAGACATTGATTGAATGCCCACAAAGGTTTCTTAATGGGAGAATCAGGGTATAAACGCATTGTCCTATACGGATCACCTTATAACCCTAACTCTGTACTCAGTCTCTTGCAGGTTACTGAGAGGTGATCTGTGCCTGATATACAAGGCATCCTCACATCCAGCTATAATGAACCTTTTGCACATCTGCAAAATGAACAGTACGAGGACCACTAGATCCAAGGATTTAAATTTTGCTTTCAATATAAATAGGACATGTTGGCAAGACAGATTTGTTTCCCAGAGATCCCCATGCTCTGGAACAGGCTCCCCATTAATCTAAAACAGAGTTAAGTTTAACGTTGACCAATGGACGGGAAATTGAAAAATTCACCCCCTGGATTGGTCTCCATTGGTCTCCATATTTTTGATAGACAGAGGCAGACAGTAACTATGCCCAAACTAAAGTACCCCCTACCACATAACTATTACAAAACTTCCAAACTGATATACTCACTCCAAATAAGTGCTGATGATACATAGGGACACAGTTGGGTTGGGTTACATGGCTAGGCTCATAAAGGCACAAAAGAATGTCCAGCACCAAAGGGTGAAAAAATAACCTGTTTATTTTGGCTGCTTCAGCAAATGGTCTAAAATTAAATCATATAAGCAAACCAGTTTTGGCAAAAATAAGCCTTCCTCAGTGCAATAACAATAAAAAAGACACTCGGTGGGTTTAAATAGTCATCCTTATCAGAAAACAAGCATCTCATTGGATAATCAACTTAACTCATTTAGACCAGGTTTAAACAACCCCTCAACCTAATAATCCAGCTGGATTCTCTTTTGTTTAACATAGTATGCCAGCCTGTCTTAAACATTCTATTCCCTGTGACCTTGTCAATAATAGTAAATTTGAACTGAGCAGTAACATGGGTCATAGTATGTTTAAATAATGAACTAGACATTCTTTTATTCCTTATGTCACTGAGAAGCTCGGAAATATGAACCCTCAGTGACCTAGAGGTTTGCCCCACATAAAAGGAGGAACAAGAACAAGTGGCTAAATATATGACCCAGTCAGTGCTACAGTTCCCAAAACACAAAATGTCATATACCTTAGATGTATTACTACTTGTGAATTGTTTGCTCTTAAGTACGACTACATGCTGAACAATGACCACAGGGTAGACGGTGTGCACTGTCTTCCCCTCGTCCATGGCCTTGTTGACTGTCTCAAAGAAGTTGACCAGATTTAACAGACATGACCTCCCCTTGACAAAGCCAAATTATGTGGGGTTGAGTTTTTGGAGGCTGCCAATGTCCCTGTTAATGAGGTCCATGATAATCCATTCCATGGCCTTGTAGATCAGGCTAGTTAGGCTGATAGGTCTATAATTTCCTGGATCGGTGGACGCTCCACCTTTGTGTAAAGGGATGACAGTGGCAGTCCTCCACTCAGCTGGGACAAAGCTGGTGCTCAGGCTTTGGTTGAATAGGGTGCCTAATGGTGCTGCAAGTTCATGCTCGAGTTCATGTAGGATGCAGCCTGGGATGTTATCGGGTCCCATAGAGGCTGTACTTTTTGCCTTTGAGAGGGCAGTGATGACCTGTTCCCTAGAGATATGGGGTTGGGGGCAGGTACTGGGGATGTCCTGATTTAGTGATGGGGGGACAGAGGGGAGAAGTTTTTGCTGAATCTGTCAGCAAGTAGATTGGCTATATATACTGCATTTGTGTATGTGGTGTCCTTGACCACCAGTTCTGAACAGATCTGGGTGCTTCCTTTGAGATTGCGGGCATATGTGAAAAAGGCCTTATGATTGTCACTAGTAGATGTGGCCAATTTGGACTCGAAGTTGGCTTTAGAGGATTTCACTAGTGCTCTTATTTGCTTGTTCAGGCTAAGGAGAGATTGCTTCCAATTGGGCACCTGCTCCTTCTTGGTCCTGGACAGTAAGTAATTGTTTCCTTTTGTTATCTAGTTTATTTATTGCAGATGTCCACCAAACAGGTTTACTCTTCCTTGTGGAGGATGATTTTGTCCTGTAAGGTATTCCTAATTCCATGCATCAATATAAATGCTTGTATAGTACTTTGGTGTAGATTTGGACATTGGTGCCAGTTCCTACAGTGGAGGAGGGGGCTGTGAAGCTGTTTATACCATCCCTCAGGAGGTTGTAGTCAGCTTTGGGGAAGTTTTTTTGTTTGACCCTAGCTGGGGGGGGGGGGGGCAGGGAAAATGGTGACTTCGACAGTGACTGCTTTATGGTTGGCTCTTACCAGGGAGGATGATACTATGGGGGTGCTGCAGTGGTTACTCATGTTGGTTAATACCAAGTCCAAGATATTATCACCTCTTGTGGGGGTATCGACTAGCTGTTCCAAGGCATTTGCATTGATAAAATCGAGGAATCTCTGGGCATTTGTGTTCTGGCATGAGTAGTTTTTTCAGTCTATGCTTGGGTAATTAAATTCAACCAGGATCAGGGTAAATGGTTGAATCTTGATTGATTCGAAGAGCTCCAGATAGGTGGAGTGGGCATCTTCAGTCAAATTTGAGGTCCTGTAGCTAGCTATAATTTGAATAGGGGCCTTGTCAACAGTTAACTGCACCTGGAGTGTCTCCTGTGTATCATAATGTTTGACCAGCCTGGAGGTGTGTGTGTGTCTTTAATATATATTGAAACTCCACCTCCTTTGGCTTTGCTGCCCACATTTTGGGGTCTGAATGTATGATAGGATGAGTAACCAGGTAAGGCTGGGGTGCTCTCCACAGCTTTGAACCATGTTTCTGTAACTGTGCAAATGTCAACATCTTCCAGGGTTAAGAATGCTTGCAATGAGTGCAGTTTTATGTTTAGACTCCTAACGTTTAGCAGCATGACCTTTAATTTGCATTCAATATCATTTCATTTCTTTTTGCACTTGCCTCTTAAGCCACAATTAAAGTAAACTGTTATTATAATATTCATATTTATCACTACATAATCTAAAATCTGTTGAAATAAGCTTTCCCTTTCTTTACAATTAGTATAAGTGTATAAGTCAATATGTTGATTCTTTCCATTTTAAATCCACAATGGTTAATCTTCCCATTTGTGATAAATCATATCTTTACTGTATTTCTACAGAATGTGACTATTCCACAATATCTCTCATCTCCCAAATTCCTGATTATCTTTCCTCCCCATAGTTTCCCTTTTTGTAATTCTTCAATTGTTGATCTTGTGCCTTCTAATATAATTAAATCTACATCACTTGTATCACACCACTCCAAAACTCCTATTCTTCTTCCTATATTCTTAATACTCTTCACATTTACTGAAAGTGCTTTAAAATTTCCAGTTCTCTTTTCCTTAGATTCATGGTTTCATAAGTTCATAGCTAATTAATAGGCTAACTGCATTCTAAGCCTAGCCACCCCCCCCAGGTAAGAATCAAACACTGCACCTTGTATTTGTGAGTCAAACAACTTCATCATTATACCAAACTGGAATCAGTAGCTGCTTGTAGTCGTTTTCAACCATTTCCTTCTTATTTATTTTGCTCTCATCCATTTACATTTCTTTTTCTGTCTTTTCACCAATAGAGTTACTACCTCCCAATTTATGTCCTCCTCATCATTTCAGAGCCCCCTTCTATGTCTGTTTTATTATTTATTTTCTTATCTTGTTTTTCTATTTCTACTACTTTAAAACGTCTTCTCTTTGCTCCTTTTCTTCTCTTTCTTATTCTTTTTCTTTTTCCTTACTCTTATTTTCATGTTTTAATCCATCCATAAATGTCCAATTTTGTTACGTTTATAACATTTCATTTCACATTTTTGCATCATGCCCCATTTTCTCACAAATATAACATTCTCTTTAATCACTGTTATCAAATGTCCTTTTTTCTAGAAAAAAATGTTTTGGATTGTCCGCAGTATTTTATGACACCCTCATTTACCTCCACATTTGTCATGTTTGGTATATGTATAATTTTTTTCTTTCTGTTTTTAACACCATATTGCAATCTTATCTACCAGTCTATAAACCCCTTTTATCATAAACTTTTGAAAGCTCTAGTACTTCCTTAAATAGAGTATTCTAATGTCCTTTCAAAGTCTCTCTTTCTACCTCTACTCAGAATTGTACGTCTTTTCTTTTTTGTTTCCCTGTTAAATACTTTTTCCCCTATTGTCCAAGAAAAAATTCCATTGATAATACACTCTCAAATATGTCACAAAATGTCTCCCTGTTAATGAGTAAATGCTCTTACCTCATGTGCTTTTACACTTTTACACCCAAAGGAGCTATTAAATTGCCTACACTTCACACCTCTCCACTTCTTTGTCTTCTTTAGTTTGAATCCTTACCATGTGCTTCTGTTTTTCATTTCATTCTAAAGACATGCATCTGGAGCATTTCTCCCTGTGCCTCTGCTGAAAATAGGCTCTGTCCTACTCAGACGTTCCCGGTCAACAAATATTAAATAAAATAAAAATAAATAAAATCATTTTCTAATGCCTTCTGTTCTGCTACTCCCGTTTTACCTGCTTTTACTTTCTCTGCATATGTTTTCCTTTCCATCTTACCACTATTCTTCAGGATTGTCTCTACATCCTACTTTTGTATTTTCTCCATAATGTCCCCCCAGGAAATGTCTCCTTCATTTTCTGGCTCACTCTGCATCAGCATTTCTTTAAATAAATCATGTCACAACCCTCTCGACTACTGGGGAGTAATTATGCATCCATCATTTGCCAACTCATCTCCATCAAACAGATTTTTTTGAAATATCTCCTCAGAGTCCTGCATACACTCTCTTGCTTTTCTCCTCCATTTCTCTCACCACTTATCTCCCTCTGTCTCCATCTGCCTCCCTGTTTCTCCAGGCCAGCTGTGTACCTGAAATGGAAACAGGAAGTGCTCATGCAAAATGGGTCCACCTCGCAACAGTGAAGATTAGGGGGAAGTCACCCACTGCCTTGACCAAATTTTTTCTAGTGGTATAAATACACCTCAGATCTCTCCTGAGGACAGGCTACTAGTTTAGTGGTATTAACTTAGTAAAAAAAAGATAGATAAATAAAAATAAAATAAGTTTTATAACTTGTCATTGAAAGAGGGAATTCTTATCTATCAGAATCTTTCTGCTCTGAACATAGAAAGACGCATGTATGTGCAATAGTCAAAGAAGCAGGTTTGCATTCATTTAGTTAGTTATCTGATAACTGGTTAGGTTTGTTGGTGACTTGACCTTTTTTCTTCCACAGCCCAGGATAAAGGCGATACAATGAACTTTATTTAACATTACACTAGTTCTCATGTGCACAAAAAGTTTTGCATTAGCCCTGACATTCCACAACAGCAAAAGTGATAAATGCAGTTAAACAGCTCGGAAGGTTAACATTTAGACAAACATGAGAACAACACATACATAACAGTACATGACTAGTTATACACTAACTTTAGTATAACAGAGGCACAAGAAATCATACTAAGGTACAGGTTTTGAGGAGTGACCTTTAAACAAACAAGAGAATAAAAACTATTAAAAATATGTTTAAAAGATATGTACGAAATATATTTTCTTATACTGGCAACAAGAAAAGCAAATATAATTGCAGAAGAGTTTATTTTATTTATTTATTTATTTATTTATTTTACATTTGTTTTCCAGGAAAGTCCAACTGGGTGTGAGCCTATTTTCAGAGGAGGCTCGGGGAGAAATGCTCCACATATGAAATAGACAAAAATTATTAGAAAAACGAGTTGGACAATTTGTAAAAAAAAAAAAAAAAGAAAAAAATCTTCTAACATAGTCAAAAATTATGCGGTGTATGCAAGTATAATGACAAAATACAAATGTTACAGTTTAAGGAAAATACAAGTAGACATTTTATCATGTTGTCAAGCAGAAGGTTCAACGTACAGTGAGATATTAGCAAATAAGAATGTTACAGTTTAAGCAGAATGCATGCAGAAAATTGTATCATTTTGTCAAGTAGAAGGTTCAGAGTACTATTAGATATCTGGTATAAGGTAGAACTAAAATTAATGAGTTATCTGTCAATTAGAAGTTTGTCATTAAGAAACCCCTGATTTAACTATTGTTTCTGTAGCATTTGCTTTGTTAAAAAGATGTTCCTGAAAATCGTTGCAATCTTTGAAGGTATAAATATCAGGAGGAATTTGATCCCAGGGTATCAGAGAGATCTTAAAAAATAATCTCTCTCTTGCAGTCTGATTAAATATTGGCCTCATCAGGGTTAGAGCAATATGATCTTGGAATATGAATGAGTGAACAGAGTAATAGACGACCAGCATGAAACAGGACTTTCATGCAAAAGCTTTGGAAAGGCATGATTCTGAATGAATGAAGCTAGTTATATTTGTGTGATGACTAATTCTAATTTGAAATATTTATGTAATATGGAGCAGATGGTCATTCTTGAATTAGTAATGCCTTAGTCATATACATAATTATATGGAAATTCTGGAGGCTGTTGTGTTGCTGCCTGTAAAACTGCTTTGGCAGAGATGGCATTTGGTTATTATTTTTTGGCATGGTTAAGCAAACCATATTTTCTTTGCCGTTATTGTTTTTCAGCACACATTCAAATAAATGTAATGTAGTAAAATGAAAAAATGTATGTTGACATGTAAGCATAATATTTATTTCATTACAACATTTTGCATTGTGTATCTTTTGGACTGTAAAAATGATGATAAAAATATTTAAAAAAATCCAACAAGGTAATTGGAACTATAAACTACTTTGATAAATATAGCAATAACAAGTCTTACAAGTATGTTAAATGTTAATCATTGGCAAAAGGCTACACAAAATATTAGATCAATATTTTACTGATGTTATAAAAGAGTTGCTAGCAGAAGAAAATGAAAAACTAAATGCTTGCTTGTACAGACATCTGGTGAAGCAAAGTCAAAAGTGCAATATTAATTACTAGAGACCAAAGGCAAAAAGGAGATAGAAGCTATATAAATGATAGTTGCTGAAATAGCAGAGCTCAGACAAGACAAAATAAAAGTTGAAAACTGTTATGCAGTAAGTGTGCATATTACTAGACAGTGCAGGCACTCGTATTATGAATCATATTGTTGCCTGACAGTAACAGGCTCTCCATTTTGATTCTTGGCTGGGATGCCTTCTGCATGCAGTCTGCATGCCTTTTCTTTATCCACAGTGGTTTTCTATGCATGTTCTGTTTTTCTCACACTTTGCAGCGGTATGCTGTTTATAAATCGGTCTTCTCCACACTGTCTTTAAATGTATGTTTAGTGTGTGACTTAGTGTGTCATTTTTCTGCTATAGACCTGTCCAGAATAGGTTTGAGTACTTTATGGCACTTGTTTGCAGGGATAGACTCTGACATTACTGTGTCTCTGTCAATGAATAAAGCTGGTTATTGGAAAATGGTTGGAAGGACGTACGGATGGACAGAAGGAAATTCAATGATAGTGGTCTCAAAGAAGCATTTAATGGCCATTATGAATGAAATAAAATGCATGCAAACATATGTTTCACACAAACAAACTTGTACAAATAAAAAGGAATGCAACATGGGAACTAAAGTGATACAGTTTAGGAAAAACATGCAGAAATGTATTGTTTTTTTTTTTAAAGAACAGTAGATTAATGGAGTAATACAAGGAATAAAAACAGACAGTTGTGTAATTTCAAAACATACTTCTTAGTGACGATAAGAAAGAATGCAGACAAAACTATTTTAATTAGAAATGCATAAACAGATTTAAAATGTTTAGTTCCTCTGGTAGCTTTATTGTCTTTGTGCGGATAACAGAATGAATACCAATAAGAAGTTTATACCATAATCATAGTCAATAGTAAATAAATTGTTGTGAATCAATTGTAACTATGCATTTCACAGCTGGAACTGTGCTGTTCATTTAATTACCTCACAGTAAAACTGCAGTCACAGTAAACCTGCAAAGTAGTTAAGTTATGGTAATGTTTTGTTAAGTGATCTTTTATTGCTAATACTCGATCTATGCTTTTTCCATTTTTGTAATCATTTACCTTTTTAATTTTGGTGAATTGTGGAATCACTGACTTAAAATACTACATACAGCAATTGTCTAGCTAATTATGTCTTGGTAACTGGCAAAAAGGGGCTACGGTGCTGGTTATCACCGT
This sequence comes from Protopterus annectens, assembly GCF_019279795.1. Taxonomy (NCBI): domain Eukaryota; kingdom Metazoa; phylum Chordata; order Ceratodontiformes; family Protopteridae; genus Protopterus; species Protopterus annectens. Next base: position 1,956,589,363 of record NC_056729.1, read on the forward strand.
AATGCAATATTAAATGATAGTGTCATAATCAGTAATATTGCCGATTTCTGTCTGCAGAGTTTCATTCTCTCTTCTAGGTCTTTAATACCATATTTGATTTAAATTTGTAGACATTATACTGTCCAAAATTCCCTTCTGAGCCGGGATTTTCTGGTTAAAGGCTTATTGTGCCTACTTATTTGAACTGTTCCTTTCTGAAATTCGTACGCCTTGTTTGCTGTAGCATAGACTAAATTCAGACCTGCTGAATCTAGCTTTATGTGTATAACTTGAGCACTAATCCAGACCATCTTTTTTGGAAAAGGTTCCCCTGCACCCTAGTGGCAGGAGTGTGCAGTTAGAACTTGTCTGATTGAAGACGACGAAGCTCAGGTTTTAGCTTTTTATTGGTTAATTGGTTAATTTGTTTAAATCAGTTTGCTCATTTGCGACTGTTATAGTATATGCATCGCCGTTTAGCTAGGGTTAAAGTATTCCCGGCACCATAAAGTCTACTCTTCAAATTTTCCCTTAGAACTAGCCAGTTTTTTAGTTTTAGCACTCAAATCTGTTTCTTTGAGCTCAGCACTTATTCAGAACTCATTGTAAGCACTGAATAAGCTACAAATTATACAGCACTCAACTTTCCACACTTGTCTAGAGGAAAACAATTTTTAGTACTTAATAAATAAGCACCTATACAGGCATGTCTAAGGGCAGCAATTGCCTCATGTACACAGGCAACCCTCTCCTCCTACCACCCAACACTACAACCTGTGAGAGATGCACTTATATAGCCAAACTGGAAGCAAAGCTCTCTTCACCCAAGACTGGACTAGACAGTCAAGAGAAGAAGCTAAACACTTGCGCCACACCACACTCATCACATAGTTCCTCAAAACCTACACCACCAAACACACACACACATGGAAACATAAAACACACACCTACATTCACGGAGGCTCTCAATAAAAATCTGCTCAAGTAACAGAGACCTCCAAAGCAGAAATGCAAGTAACCTCCAACCCCCAGCACAACCCAAATGACACATAGCCCACAAACTCAGTGTGCCAGTCAACCACAGCTCATAAGGCATAACAATGTACCCAACACTCTAGAAATAGGTGACTCTATAGTCGGGCACACTGATGTTCCACTCACCAGGCTAAACAAGGAGAAATTACTGTCAGCTGCCTGTCGGGTGCCAGGATCCGCCATATAATGCATGCACTCAGGTCACTCCACAACAAGTACAAATATGACTCTGTCATTGTCCGTGTTGGTGTGAATGACCTGAGACATACCTCCCTGGACTACATGAAAAGAGACATGGAGGAGCTCTCCGATCTTGTAGCCCATGGCAGGTATGACCCTAGCCCTGAGTAGCATCCTGCCATCACCCAGAATGATACCACAGTACAAGGACAAAATGATCGAATTCAATAATTGGCTTAACTTCTGGTGTCATTCTAAGGGGATCCAGTATCTGTCTGCCTGGGATGACATGATTGACAGACCACGATGCTTTGCCAGAAATGGCCTGCACCTGTCACCCTTGGGATTCTGGATACTGGCTAAGGCTCTTGCCACCCCTGTAGTGCCTTTTTTTAGGCAAGGTTCAAATGACAAATTCACCACTGTAACAGGTACAACCAAGCACAATCTGAGGGTAATGCTACACAATGCTGGAAGTCCAAACCTGAAAATACATTTACTCGAGGCACTCTTTAAAATGGAGAACATCGACAACTGTGTAGTGACAGAGACCTGGTTCAAGGCTCCAGAGAGCACCCCTGCATTACCAGGATATAATTCATACCACACCTTTCAGCCACCTAACCTGGACTGAAACATATTCATTAAGGATATTCACAACTCCAGGCTAGTTGCTCAGCATAATGCATCCGAGATTATCCAAATGCAACTAACTCTGGGCAAGACCACAATCCAAACTGTAACTTGCTACAGATCCCCCACCATGCCCCAGGATTCCCACTCCTCATTTCTTGATACACTGAAAAATATTAGGGTACAACCCAACACCATAATAATGGGCGATTTCAACTACCCCACCATTAACTGGGAAAACTACTCATGTGCCAACTCTTTTGCTCAACGTTTTCTGGAATTCATAAATTCCAATGCCATGGATCAACTTATCCACACCCCCACTAGGGGCAGCAATATCCTAGATCTGGTCATTACCAACATGGGTGACTGGTGTTCTACACCAGAGGTCAATTCCTCGTTGATCAGATCTGACCACAAGCTAATCACCCTAGACATCCACATCCTGCCCCCACCCCCCATTAGGGAAACCACCGTAAAGAATTTCTCCAAAGCCAACTTCATGCTTCTTAAAACAGAAGTGTCAAACTTCACGACATCCATGCAGATGGACAATAGAGGTATGACTGCTGAATGCTACAACAATGCACTTTATAAGCACTTACACGAGTGCATGGATCGTGCTATCCCTAACAGAACCAAGATGCTATCCTCCAAAAAAAAAGGAAGCCAATCTGGTGGTCCCCTGCCATAAACAAACTCTACAACAGAAGAAAGAATCTGTTGCAAAAAAGAGTAAAATCCCATGATTGGAGGAACTCCCTGGTCAGCCTCAGTAATAAGCTGAGATCCCTCATAAAATCCTCCAAAGCTAGTTATGAAAACAAAATCGCCACTGATTCTAAAGACAACCACAAAGCATTCTATAGCTATATCAAGAATCTCAAAGGCAGCTCTCAGATCTGCTCTGAGTTATAGCACAATGGCACTAAATATACAGAACCAATTGATATTGCCAACATCCTGGCAGATAGGTTCAGTGCTAATGTTACCCCCATCTCCCCCCTAAAGGGCCCATCTCTATACCAGAAGAATGCAAAGTTCCTGTAATCACGGCTGCACAGGTAAAAAACACACTCTCCATAGCCAAGAACACAGCATCCATGGGACCTGACAACATCCCAGGCTGCTTTCTACACAAATTACAGAATAAACTGGCACACCACCTAAGCACCATGTTCAGTCATAGCTTCACTCAGGCTTTGTGCCCACTGAATGGCACACAGTGACAAGTTATCCCAAACAAACAAAATAGAGCCAGCATACGGTGAAATCCTAATACTTTAATTGGTAAAAACCAAAAAATACACAGACCGGTTTTGGCCGGGTCAGTACACAGCCTTCAACAGTGTAAAGTGAAAAATGAGTAATATGCATGACAATAAATACATCCATCTACAATATGATTGGTAGATTCAAAATTGCTCATTCAGACCTGGTGGGAACATACCACCCAATTTTACAATCCATTTTTTCTCTTTGGTGTTTAATATAGAATGCCATCCTGTCTTGTTGCCCATATTTCCTCTGATGATGTCTATAATCATAAAGGAAAAGTTGGCAGAGTGGTGTACTAGATGATGTTTATATAATGCGTTATTGACTCTTTTATTTTTAATGTTACTTATGTGTTCAGATATTCTAATTCTCATCGGTCTAGAGGTTTGGCCCACATAAAATGAGCCACAAGAACATGTTGCCAAATAAATAACCCACTTGCTACTGCAATTAGCAAAGAACTTAAGATCGTATACTGATGAACAATTCTTACTGGAAAATTGTTTGGATTGTATCATTCTAATGCAATTTGTACAATGACCGCAAGGATAACAGCCTATAAGTGGTTCACCAGTCAAAGTAGTCTGAAAAGATTGTGGTTGCTGAAACTTAATGTATTTGAAATGATTAAAACAAGAACCCAAGTTTTTCCCTTTCCGAAATGAAAATAAACACTGGTCAGGGATAATATTAACAACATCATGATCATATTGTAAAACATTCCAGTGTCTGTTCACTGCTTGTATGAGTTTGTCAGAATTACCAGCATATGTGGTGGTGAACCTGAACGGAATGGAATTGTTGTTGGAACGGGGCTGGTAGCCTAAAAGATCTTGTCTGTCTAATGAACTGACAAAATTGCTGGCACTTGAAACATATCCCATGCCATACCCCCTGGATCTGAATCTGTTGGTGAGATCCTTACTTTGTGATCGAAAAGTAGATTCTTGGGAACAAATCCGTTTAATACGGATAAATTGAGATTTGGGGATATTCCGAGCAACATGTGGAGGACGGAAACTAGAGGCATGTAGTATTGTGTTATATTCAGGATGTTTCCTGTATACTTCAGTGCCTAAAGTATTATCGGGTAGTTTGGTGATGAGAACATCAAGAAAAGTAATAGAATGTTTGTCATAATGGACAGTGAACTCTAAGCCCCAAATATTATTGTTTAAATAGTTAATAAACTCATGCAAACCACAAATGTCACCTTTCCATACTAACCAACAGTCGTCTAAGTAGCGTCTCCAGATGTCCATATATTCCAGAGAAGTGTTATTAATAGAGTCATATATGATGTTATTTTCTACATACGCCATGAAAAGGTCCGCATAAATGGGGGCAAACGAAGCCCCCATGGCGGTGCCCTTGGTTTGCCAATAACACTTGTTTTGATAAAAGAAGACGTTACTGGTGAGGACAAATCTAGCTAATTCCACCAAAAAGGAATTAAAGCAAGGTTGATATAGACCAGCTTTGTCTAACCAATAGGCCAAAGCTTCTAAACCTGCCTGATGAGGGATGTTTGTATATAATGCACAAACATCAAGGGTACACATCAACCAGTCTTCTTCTAGCTGACTGTCAGAAATGATTTGCAAAAAATTGGTGGTGTCATGTAATCTGGAGCGTATAGAGCCAAGTAAGTGTTTAAGATGTTGAGTAAGAAATAATGAGAGTGGTTCAGTAATGTAACCTCATCCAGAAACAATGGGTCTGCCCGGCGGCTTGGAAGGATCCTTATGAACCTTGGGCAAAAAATAGATGTATTGTGTGGCAGGATCATGTACCAAAAGTTGTTGTGTAGTCTGGTTAGTAATAATACATTCATCCCTAGCCTGAAGAATGAATTCTTCAATTTGTTTCTGGAAACGAGAAGTAGGGTTATTTCTCATGAATGAATAATATCTCTCATCCGACAACTGTCGTTGAGCTTCTTGGTCATAGTCACACCAATTGAGAATGACAACAGCACCCCCCTTATCTGCAGTGATGATGACAATATCCTTGTTGTTTTGGAGTTCTGAAATAGCATCCCTCTCAGCATGGGAAATGTTACGTTTCAGACATGTATCAAACTTTGAAAAATGTAGATCTTTGAGAATGTTACTCTGAAACTGATGTACTGATGGATGCATTGGTGGATTGAAAGAAGATTTGTGATAAACAAATTTATCACAGTTTTGATTCCCTGAATCACCAAAATACAGCTTAAGATTTAAATTTCTACAAAAAGATATCACATCTTGAGCTTGAATTTCTTCAGAAACCAAAAAACGGGTACAAAGGAAAGACCTTTATTTAAGACAGACAATTGGGTGGGTGTTAAAACATAGTTAGACAAGTTAAGAACATTGTTATTGACAATTATTTCTTCATGACCATTTTCAGAAGACCTTGTATATTGTTTATGTTTTCTGTGTTTCCTCCCACCCCGCTTGTATTTGGACCTAAAGGGATATTATTTGGTGTCCTTTTGGGGGTCGGTGATCCTAAAACTGACTGTGGTTCACTGTCCATCCCTGATGAGACCTCATCAGTAGAGGAACCTGAAAAAGTATCTGATTTTTTGAGGATAGAGCATGGTCTCTTCCTCTTGGAGGTCCTCGTGGGGGTGGATGTAAACCTAACTTGTTTGGTATTAATGGCAAAGGGGTTGGCATTCAGGTAGTCCCTTTCGTCCCTCTGAAATTTTTTAATTTTTCTGGTGCGTAATTGTTCCTCAAGGTTGTTCAAATCAGCAGCAACTTTTTGTAATTGAGTTACATAGAACGTTTCACCCTCAAAACATTTGATATCATCCACCAACTTAGTAACAATTCCAATTTCAGAGTCAATGACCCTGTCATGGAAACTGGATAAGGCTTCAACAAAGGACATGGTGGCCTGCTGTTGTATTGAGGTCCACTGCTCAGTCAACTCCTGATCAGCAATCCCAACATGGGGTTGGATGCATATCATGAGACCTCTGGGGGTGATTCCCTTAGCCATATAGGCCTTGAACAGTTTTGAGTGCCATATATTGGATCTGAGTGTTCACAAATGTTTATTTAGTTGTTCAAAAGATGATATACATTGGGCTGCAGGATCCAGTTGGACAGAATTGCTGGAATTGCCCATTTCAACGGAACCAAGGCCAAAAGGCCTAAGGTCGTCCCTATCATCAGACCATTTTGACACCAAAGTTGAAATATCCATATCAGTAATTGATAAACTGACAATGATAGTATAAAACTACATCAGAAGCAAAAATACAAATAAAAGGGACAATGACAGCCTCAAAAACAACCTCAATTAAGAGCTGTGTCCCAATATCAGAGTAAAGGGAAATACAAAACCCCCATAAGAATGAATTTTGGGGTATTAACCAAAATAATCATAGAAGTTTTTTAGTGTTAAAAAATATATACCATGTGGGACTCAATACAACAGCAAGGCCAGAGCATGAGTATATAAATGTCTTAGAGACAAACTCTGAATAGGTTGATCAGACTGAAAAACCAGTCAGTCTGAAAAGAGTAATGTCTGCTGAGAAGAAACAACCAAAGTGCATAAAAAACACCAGTTGTAAGGATATAAGGGATATGCCAAATATGATCAAAAAAGAATAATAATACTACTACCAATGGCTAGCAGCTGAAAATATAGACCTCCATAGAAAAGGTCCAAATAGAAAAGGGGACGAGAATATGTATATAATCCACCACACAAATGAAACTGGACTTGTATATAATGGTATATATGGGAATAATAACCCTTAACTTAAAAATTCTATTACTTTTCTTGATGTTCTCATCACCAAACTACCTGATAATACTTTAGGCACTGAAGTATACAGGAAACATCCTGAATATAACACAATACTACATGCCTCTAGTTTCCATCCTCTACATGTTGCTCGGAATATCCCCAAATCTCAATTTATCCGTATTAAACGGATTTGTTCCCAAGAATCTACTTTTCAATCACGAAGTAAGGATCTCACCAACAGATTCAGATCCAGGGGGTATGGCCAAGGGAGCCCGCAGGATTTTTTGCAGGGGGGTGCAAACCCAGAGCCCCACCCACATAGCTCTCCCCGCCCCCTGCCAACATAGCCACGCCCAAGTCCACCCACCCCAAGCCCCGCCCACACAGCCATTCCAGTGTCCCATTACTTGGCTATTTCTCCCCATTTGCTGTAGACACTGTTCAAATCTGTGTGCATACTGTTTTATGCTTTAATTCTACAATGATTACAGGCAGTTGGATTTAATTTACAACTTTTATTTCAAACATTATAGCCCAAACACAGACATTTAATAAACCTAAACAAAGCAATAGTCTTACAATGAAAACAGACTTGGCATTAAAGCTTCTCTACTTTTGAAACTCACATTCAATGAAACAGCATTGAAACCCACATTCAAAGAAAATGCATCTGGCCAGTGGCAGGTTATTTACCTTTGAACTGTTTTCAAGCAATAGTCTCCTTGCACACTGTTAGGGCCATGCAAAAGTTATTTGATTTACCTGATTGAATTATATCCCTTGTATTATACAGCAACACTTGTCTGAGTGTCTCTGCCAAAGTAAAAGTAATCTGAATAATTCCACATTAAAGATATCTGAAACTAATGAAGATGTTGTTGCTAGAAAACAACTGTATATTTCAGTGTTTCATCTACAAATTCAGTGCCTGCTGCTGTCAAAAATAAATTGCCTATGTTAAATTAAAAAATGGTAAGCTGGTATATTGCAATAGAAAATGGATGGCAAGCTGAAAAACAGGTTCATAGTTATTAGGCATCTCATCCAAAGAAGGACATCTTCAGGACTGCAGCATACAAATGTACATGCTGTAGGAATCTAACCTCAAGCCTCTACATTAAGATGCAAATATTCTACTTGTGGTGCTACTAACATAGCTTTAAAACTTTATACCACAATAGAGATACCATTTGCTAAACAAAACAGTTGCACATTGTAAATAGACTTGGCATGAGCAGCAGTAAACTTCACTTCCCTTAAAACTCACAGTTCCTTGAAAATGCACTTGAAAATAAATTCCACCTGCTAACTTAACTTGGGCATTTCACTTTCTCTTTCACAAACATACCACACCCCTCAAGGCCTCAACCTTAGTGCAAGAAATCTGGACAAAGCCTAAAATAAATAGGGACAGATTATAAATATGGCTCTCATAAACTTAGAAAATTACAAGAGTAACATGATTTGTGTTAGTATGCATTTTCCTAAATGATATGACGTCTAAAACTGAAATGTCTCATTATTTAGCAACTTCAATCCTTTTTAGAAGGAATATGGGGCAAAAATCTGGACATTCTGCAAAAACCTGGACAGCTGAGGGGTATGCTACCACACACACACACCAACTTCTTAGTGCAAGAAATACATAAAACAGATTTTTTTCAAAGTTACAACTGTAAACTCTGTGTGACCATGGTGTTGGTTTTGACAGAAAGGTATAAAGGAACTCATGGCTATGTATATAGTTGAATCTCTCTGTACTGAACTACTCCCTACCGTAATGCTGCTTTAATAAATAGTGTTTGCATTCAGAAACTTTTACAGTTTTATACTGAATTTTATAGCTACATGAATTAGAAAATAACCAGTTTCCTTTTCAGAGGCTAACCTAAAAGTCCACTCTTTACAAGCACTGCTTCCCTGGAAAACATCAGAGACCTGGTTCAAGACCGATGACAGCACCCTTTAATGCAGGATTTCAATACCTGCATCACAGAGACCTGGTTCAAGACCGATGACAGCACTCCTTTAATGCAGGATTTCAATACCTGCCACAAGTTCAGGTCTACCAGCTTAGATGAAAGGGTGATGGTATCTGCATATTCTTAAAGAACAATTCATCTCCAGACTTGCTAGGTGAGATAATGACGTGGAATTCCTCTACATCCAACTTAGCATTAACAAAACTCCTTACTGTGTCATACCTAACTATAGGTCCCTCTATGTACCCCATCAGTCCATATCTCCTACCTAACTAATATGGTGTCCCTATGCATTAAGCCAATACCATTATTCTAGGAGACTTCAATCATGTTTTCTTCCAAAATTGCCATTTTGAGGAGGGATTATTAGGGAGAGCAACATTTTGAGCCAAAATTGGGGCAATGGAGAGGTTTGGATATTCCTACATCTACAAAGCGATTTGCACATACCTCTCAACCTCTTAATGCAGGAAATCTGGACAGGGTCAAATATTGGGGAACACAAACACTACTAAAAATTGCTCTTGTATAAACTTAAGACAAGTGATAGAACAGGTTTTGCATTAGCATACATTTTTCTGAAGGTTATGACATCTGAAACTCAATGTCTCTCATTTAGTGACTTCATTCCTAAATTACTTGCTAGAAAATCACACATTGTATGAGGAACAAACCAAAAATAAGAAGCAAATATCAATTCATTCTGCAAAATATGGACAACTGAGAGGTATAGTTCAACCGGGCTGTCTAAGTTTGCTACCCTCCCCTCACAAAATCATGGTCGAATGGAGCCTCCCTGCAGCCATTCCAATATCCCATTCCTTGGTTATTTTGCCCCATTTACCATAAACACTGTAATGTGCATACTGCTTTACTTCTGCAATGATTTAGATTTAATTTGAAAGTTTTATTTTGCATTTTACAGCACAAACCCTAATATCTGTTAAGCAAAGCAATGCAGTCTCACAATGAAAATAGACTTAGCATTAAAACTTCTCTGCCCTTGAAACTCACATGCATTGAAACAGCATTGAATTGAAACCCACATTCAAAGAAAATACATTTTGCCAGTGGCAGATAAAGATTAAGTTTGGGCTATTTTCAAAATCATAGGCACCTTGAACGTGAAACATACACATGCTCTTTGATACACCTTCCTGACTGCATTACATTATATTCCTTGTACAATATAGTACACTTGTTAGAGGGCATTTTAAATGTATTGTTTTGAGCATTTTTCCAGTAAACAATGAAACAAAATGCATACACCAAATGACAAAACTGCCCAATTCGAACATTTACATCATAAATACGTCTACTCAACCTTCTATAGTCCACCAGTATATATGCACAATCTCTGAAGTAGTAAAATCCACATTAAAGAAATCTGTAACTAATAAAGAGATTGCTGCTAACAAACAAGTTTATATGTCATGACTTGCCCTTGAAGAATAAATTGCCTATGTTGCATGTATTAAAAAAATGATAAGCTAGTAATACCACAATAGGGAATGGATAGCAAACTGATAACAGGTTCATAGTTACTAGGTATCTTTGCCAAAAAGGACTGCAGCATCCACCCCTTGTATAACACAGTACAGCATCAGCAATGCATCTAACTACTGTGGGAGTAGAACCCACAACCTTGAGCATCAAAAGCAACCTGTTGTGCTATTAACAATGCAAGCAGACTAAGCATAAACAGCATTAAACTTTTGTTCCCCTGCAGCTCTCATCTCCTTGTAAAATCTACTCGACACTCAGCTGTATCTCTGAACTTTGCAGCACAAGAAATCTAGAAAAGCCAAAATTTATTGGGGGACAAAAGGCCAAAACCAGGGACACATTTTAAACATTGCTTGTATAATGTTGGAAAGTTGCTAGAATAAAATGCTGCGTTACCACCATACATTTCACTGCCACATCTTGAACCCAGGGACCTTGTGCAAAACAGAGCAACATACCACTATGCCAAATAAGCTGTTTTGTGAAAGAGGAAGATGGAAACTTAAATGGCTACCATCTAGTGAATCCAGTTCTCACCATAGCACAGCTGTCAACCTCTTAGCACAAAACACCCGAACAAAGCCAATAATGGGTGAATACAGCCCCAAACATTCAGTGAATTCAGTTCTCAACATACCTCTTATCAACCTCTTAGCAAAAACAACGGACAAAGCTAGTAATGGGGAATATAGCCCCAAACATATTCAGTTCTTACCATAGCTCTCAACCTTAGCACAAAACCTGGATGAAGACAATAATGGGGGAATACAGTCCCAAAAATGGGGACACATTTCAAATAACCATCTTATACACTTAGAAAATTGCTATAATAAAAGCTTTTGTGTTACCATACACTTTCTGAAGAATATGAAGTCTGATATTCAAATGTAACATGGTAGGAAACAGGAGCACCCAGAGGAAACTCGCACAAATGCAGGGAGGACATGCAGACTGTGCACAGAAGGCACCACAGCCACGAATCAAGCTGTAGAACCTCTTGCTATGAGGCAATGATGCAAAACATTGCACTGCTATGCCGTTCAATATCAAAACAGAATATTAACCTTAGCAAACATACTAGATTCTGGGAATTGGAGCTAAATTCTCTAGAAAGTATCCAAAAATTTTTACTTCAGATATGGAAGAAAACATAATAATGACAGGAAACTTTAATGGTATACTTAAAGAAAATGATACCAGTGCAGTTATCAAACCTAGAATGTCTGCAATAGTGAAGAATTTAGTAAACTTTAATGACTTTCTTAATCTTAGAAACAGCATGTGTAGTGCAGTTATCAAACCTAGAATGTCTGCAATAGTGAAGAATTTAGTAACTTTAATGACTTTCTTTATCTTAGCAACAGCATGTGTACCAGGGTACATGCTGTTTCCAAGATTAAGAAAGTCATTAAAGTTTACTAAATTCTTCACTATTGCAGACATTCTAGGTTTGATAACACACATGCTGTTTCTAAGATTAAGAAAGTCATTAAAGTTTACTAAATTCTTCACTATTGCAGACATTCTAGGTTTGATAACTGCACTGGGGCCCTGGTAGTAACAGGAAATGTACAGATGAGGAAGAAAAAAAACACTATTAGAAAATTAAAGAGCAGAACAGTTGCTTAGAAATGAAAAAGTAATTGATGCCTTTTAAACAAGGAAACAGAAAAAAGTATATAACATTTGTTAATAGAAATAAAGGCACAAAATAAAAGGTTGAAGGAAAATGAAGCTCCAAGTAATGACAGCATCACTTTTTTTTAATTATATAAAATATTACCTCACAGTGTTTTACCTCTCTTACAGAAAACATTTACAGAGACTAAACTGCATTTAACATAAATCCATCATGGAAACATACACAATTTGTCCTTTACTAAAACAGGATAAAGATCCATCTTTGGGTTCTTCTTCTAGATGTATGACACACACACACCTTACTCACACTGACAAGCGTCCTGTTATCTCTCGTGAAGTCCTCAGCTAAAGTAAACCCACAGCTCTGTTTCACTGCTCGCTGATCTGACTCCATCTTCAGTCCTCCTCCAGTTGCAGCTAAGGTAAACCCATCGCAAAACTGAAACCGCCTGTTTCAGTTCCGGCTCACAAACCTGAAACTGTCCGTTTCATTCCCCGCCATAAAACCGAAAGTATGCGCACTGAGTGATGATGTCAGCACGCATCTGTGCCTGGACTTGAAGGGCGTTCTTAAAGAAGAACGCCCTAAAAATAAAAAATATATATTTTTTAAATTTTAAACTAAGAGAAGATTAACTAATCAGCCGATTCCAGGGGGGTGCAAGTGCACCCCCTTGCACCTGCCTGCGGGCGCCCTTGGGTATGGCATGGGATATGTTTCAAGTGCCAGCAATTTTGTCAGTTCATTAGACAGACAAGATCTTTTAGGCTACCAGCCCCGTTCCAACAACAATTCTGTTCCGTTCAGGTTCACCACCACATATGCTCGTAATTCTGACAAACTCATACAAGCAGTGAACAGACACTGGAATGTTTTACAATATGATCATGATGTTGTTAATATTATCCCTGACCAGTGTTTACTTTAATTTCGGAAAGGGAAAACCTTGGGTTCTTGTTTTAATCATTTCAAACACATTAAGTTTCAGCAACCACAATCTTTTCAGACTACTTTGACTGGTGAACCACTTATAGGCTGTTATCCTTGCGGTCATTGTACAAATTGCATTAGAATGATACAATCCAAACAATTTTCCAGTAGGAATTGTTCATCAGTATACGATCTTAAGTTCTTTGCTAATTGCAGTAGCAAGTGGGTTATTTATTTGGCAACATGTTCTTGTGGCTCATTTTATGTGGGCCAAACCTCTAGACCGATGAGAATTAGAATATCTGAACACATAAGTAACATTAAAAATAAAAGAGTCAATAACGCATTATATAAACATCATCTAGTACACCACTCTGCCAACTTTTCCTTTATGATTATAGACATCATCAGAGGAAATATGGGCAACAAGACAGGATGGCATTCTATATTAAACACCAAAGAGAAAAAATGGATTGTAAAATTGGGTGGTATGTTCCCACCAGGTCTGAATGAGCAATTTTGAATCTACCAATCATATTGTAAATGGATGTATTTATTGTCATGCATATTACTCATTTTTCACTTTACACTGATGAAGGCTGTGTACTGACCCGGCCAAAACCGGTCTGTGTATTTTTTGTTTTCTACCAATTAAAGTATTAGGATTTCACCATATGCTGGCTCTATTTTGTTTGTTTGTCATATTTGTTCCTTGAGCCGTGCATTTCCACCGTGCAGGAGTACCTTTTTTGCTGCTACAAGTTATCCCACCCACAAAGGGGGAGCCACCATGGACCCTGGGGACTACTGCCTTATTAGCCTAATGAACCTGGTCTGCAAGGGCATGGAATGTATCATCATGGAATTTATAAACAAAGACATTGGTAATCTCCAAACTCTGGACCCCACCCAGTTTGGGTTTGTAAAAGGCATATCAATTCTCCTAAACCTGATAGACTTCTTTGAAGCAGTCACCAAAGACGTAGATGAGGGTAAGGTAGTTCACATAGCCTATCTAGATCTTGCCAAGGCTGTTGACACCATCCACAACTCTGGAATTATAGATAAACTCACTAAACTAGGTATCAATCCCTATGTCACAAAATGGGTTGTCAACTGGCTCACTGACAGAACCCACACTATGAAAGTAGCAGACTCAGAATCCGACTTCCGACCAGTGACAAGTGGAGTACCACAGGGTTCAGTCCTGGGTACTCTCCTGTTTGGTATCTACTTTTCTGAGGTACAGGCTAACACAGAAAGTTTTTGGCTAACAAAGTTCGCAGATGACTGCAAACTAGGAGCCATAATTGAAACTCCTAACAATGTGGACATCCTACAAAAGGGCCTCACTGAGACAGATGCCTGGTGTCAAAGCCATGGCCTTAAGCTCGATGCCAAAAAGTGCATTGTCATCCCCTTTGGTAAAAACTCTGTACCCATGAGCTACCACATACATGGTAGTCTAATTAACACTGAAAGTGTGATGAGACCTTGGGATACAGGTGGACTGTAGCCTCTCCTTTGATAATCACATCGCCACAGTAGTCAGGAAATCCTTCTACATGGCACACCTCATCACAAAAGGTTTCTCATCCAGAAAAAAAGAGGTCATTGTTCCCCTACTGCCACTCATTAGATCCATTATAGAGTACAATGCCCCTTTTGGTATGTACCTCACAAGACATCTGCAACAACTGGAAAAGCCGCAGAAATACCTCATAAAGAGGATTACTGGCCTCCAACAGATGCTCTATGCAGACCGTCTAAAAAAAACTTCAGCTTTACTCCATCACATATTGCCTACTCAGAGGCGATCTCTGCCTAACATATAAAGCTATGTCAAACCCAGACATGCTCCACTTAAAGAAATTCCAATCCCTCCGAGCTACACCCTCTAGGGACCTAAACCTTGTCACTACAATAAACAGAACATGCCAGAGGGATAGACTCCTGTCCCAGTGACTTCCCATACCCTGGAACAAACTACCTGTCTATATCAAACAAAGCTCCTCATTAGCACTCTTCAAGAACAATCTTGATGATTGGATGGGAAATAGGAAATTCACCCCAGGGATCACCTCTGTGGCTCTGCTCGACAGGGCACAGGAAAATAATTTTCTTGGGTGGTGAAAGCCAGGGTACCTTTTTGGCTAGGCTTATATAGGCCCCAGGGCCAATAGCCTAGTACCTACCTATGAACCTATGTGTCCTTTGACAAGCCTCTACATCTTCTTGTTTATAGGAATACCTTCAGGATGGTCTATTTTTTGTTTATTTCTTTAGGTTTCTGTTATAGTTTTTGTTTCCTTTACAAAACTCAATAAATGAGACAGATTGAGAAAGAAAGGGAGGGAGAGAGAGAGAGAGAAAGAGAATGTGTGTATGTATATTTGTAATGTGTGTGTGTGTGTGTGTGTGTGTGTGTGTGTGTGTGTGTGTGTGTTTGCATGTGGTCACTAGCATATGGGTCTGAGATGCAGTTTTATACTGCTGAAGTGTGGGTGTGTGTTTATAACAGAAAGAAAGAGACACATTCGCATAAATTGACTCTATAGGGTTCATGCTCATCGTTTATACTTTTTAAATGTGTAGGAACACTTTATATCTCCCATACAGTGAGACTTTTCAGTTTTTTATAAGACAATGTAGCATAGCTCACAGTTAATATCATTAAGCGTAGCATTGTAATTCTGCCTTGGGTTCTGCCTTTGCTGCATGTGGAGTTACTGATCTTTCTCTTAAAATTAGAGCTGTTAGTACATTATTTGTTTATGTTGTTGGTCGAGACAGTCTAAGTGGGAATCTCAGAGAGAAAATCTCCAATACCAATAGAAAAGTAACTCCAGATAGCAACTGGCAAGAAATGAAAAAAAAAAAAAGTTAAGTAGCTTTTTTTTTTCCTCAAATATTTTTTTATTTTCAATTAAAATAACATTTACATAATATTTTTAAAAATAATTTTAAGCAACTATATACAATATTTACAATAGCCTGACCTTCAGTTATATACACTGAATGTTATTAAATATAGAATTAACAGATCAGTTATCAGAGATACAATATTGATTATTGCAGAGTGTCCAACAAAGATTTAACTTTCTTCCAAGGATTATTTACCAATGGCCTGGGATAGATTCATAGTTCCTTGATTTTTATTTCCATCAATGCAGCTGTCTTCAGTAAAATGTAGAATTCTTCCAAGGTTGGGGGTGTATTTGAAGTCCACCTTCTGGTTACACATTTCCTAGCTATAGCAAGTATTGTCCATAACAAATACATATTTATATTATTCAGGTAGGGACCTTCATTTACATTTAGTATAATCAATGCTTTAGTTAAGGTAAAGGATTCATTAAATAAAGCTTGTAAAAAATTATTGATTCCATTCCAATATGATTTAATTTTATTGCATTCATAAAAAATATGAATCCAGTCTGCTTTATTTGACTTTTCATACCTCCAGCAAAAAACATTTGTAGTAGTACTGATCAAACCATTTGTAGTAGTACTGATCAAACCATTTGTAGTAGTACTGCTCAAACCATTTGTAGTAGTACTGATCAAACCATTTGTAGTAGTACTGATCAAACCATCTGTAGTAGTACTGATCAAACCATTTGCAGTAGTGCTGATCAAACCATTTGCAGTAGTACTGATCAAACCATTTGCAGTAGTACTGATCAAACCATTTGTAGTAGTGCTGATCAAACCATTTGTAGTAGTACTGATCAAACCATTTGTAGTAGTGCTGATCAAACCATTTGCAGTAGTACTGATCAAACCATTTGCAGTAGTGCTGATCAAACCATTTGCAGTAGTGCTAATCAAACCATTTGCAGTAGTGCTGATCAAACCATTTGTAGTAGTGCTGATCAAACCATTTGTAGTAGTACTGATCAAACCATTTGCAGTAGTACTGATCAAACCATTTGTAGTAGTACTGATCAAACCATTTGCAGTAGTACTGATCAAACCATTTGTAGTAGTACTGATCAAACCATTTGTAGTAGTACTGATCAAACCATTTGTAGTAGTACTGATCAAAACATTTGCAGTAGTACTGATCTTTTTAATTCTATCTGGTGTTAAAATGCTTTTTGTAAGTATTTCCAGTTAAATATTTTCCAGTACTGTGTGTTAGAGGTGTAATTAACTGATAGTAAGATGTTAGTTTTAATTTCGTCTGTTAACTGCAATGACTGACCTTTTGTTAAGAACTGCCAGTGTGATGGTTTGGGAATTGGTTTATATGTTATTAACTCTTTATATAGATTTGAAATGGAATTTTTCTTTTCACAACTATTATATATAAATTCATACAGAAAACTTATTAGATTTGGAATATCTTTAAATGAGGAATTATTAAATAATCTGCATAAATCTAGAGTTTACATTGGAATGCTTTGTAAGGCTAACCAGTCCTGTGTTGGAATATTGTAAGCAATTTTTATTATATGTATATCTAAAACATTTAATTTATTTACACATTGAAACCAGCATAAGAATCCATTTTGTTCCCAGGAGGTTATTGTTTCCCTATATATTCTGTGAGGAAAGTTCTTAGTGATGGTAAATGGGGTTAAAAGTTCAAACCATAGTTTTAGATCTATGTTTACATTGATAAGTTTTCTAAAGGAATTGATGTAATGATTAATCAGTGTTGGTTTAGAAGGTATTGTTATATTATATTGTATATTCATGCATAGTATGTACCAGGGTTTGTTTGATTTCTCTACTATTAAAATTTTTTTAACAGATTAAATTCATTTGTTAATATAGCCATTGTTAATTCTATCCAGTTGGCAAAATAAATTGGGTTTATGCAGTCTATTGAAGTTTTAAGCACAGATGCTTTTATATATGTTTCTATTTCTAGGAAGTTCAATCCTCCTTGTTTCCAGGGTCTAATGTGATGAGTTAGAGCTACTCTATTCTTTTTGGGATACCATAAAAATTTTACTAAACATCAGTTTATTTCTTTAAGAATGCATCTTTCAGGAATTAACTGTATTGCTAATGCTACATGTAGTATTTTTGGCAATAAGACCATTTTTATTAATTGCAGTCTGTCTTCAAAAGATAATATAATTTTGTTCCACTTTTCTATATATATTTTTATTGTTTCAATAATGTTTTTATAATTTATTAATATTGTTTTGTTTATAATTTTGCATAACACTATTCCTAAATAATTTAGCATAAGTTCTTGCTTTCCTATGATGGATTTATCTGTAACTTATAGTTTTTTTTTCTTATTTAAAAATAGAAATTTTGGTTTTGATCTATTAAAGTGTAGACCTGAAATCTTATAAAATGTCTCCATTACTTCTTCAACTCTCCTAATGACTCTCTAGAGTTTGATAGGGTTAATAAAATATCATCAGAAAAAAGTATTATTTTAGATATGTACTGGTCATAGACTTCTTTTCCTTTTATTCTTGGATTATTGCATATTATTTCTGCAAGTATTTCTATAGCCAAAGCAAATAAAATAGGAGAAAGGGGGCATCCTTGTTTAGTATCTTTCATTATATGGATAGTTTCTCAGGTGAAATTACCTAATTTAATGTAGGGTAAGTTATTGATATATATATATATATATATATATATATATATATATATATATATGTGTGTGTGTGTTTTAGTAATACGATGAAGGGAGGAGGACATTCAAATAATGCTAAAGTTTTAAATAGATATTCCCAGTTGAGGGAATCAAAGGCTTTTTCCTATGTCTAATCCAATTAGAATTGTTTCTCTATCTTCTTTATTTACATACTCTGTAACACTAAGTATCCTTTTAATATTATCATGTGTGTGCCTGTTATATAAAAATCCAGTCTGATAATTATTAATTGTCTTTGAAAGTGGGATTTTCATTCTGTTAGCTAGGATTGACATGAATATTTTGTAATCATTATTCAGTAATGATATACGTCTGTATGAGGTGCAAAGGTCTGATGGTTTATTATCTTTTAGAATTGGTGTTATGAGAGAATATTTCCATGAGGGTGGTATTTTAGCTTCTGACTGGACTTCTAGCAAAGTTTTATGAAAAAGGGAGATTACTGTTGAAGGGAAGAGTTTGTAAATTTCTGTAATTATACCATCTATTAGTGGAGCTTTGTTAGATTTACTTATTTTATCTTGTCAACAATTTCTTTGTAGGATATAGGTTTTTGTAGACCTAGTTTTAAGTTTTCGGGATTTTTTTTTTTTTATATTGATAAAGTTTGTATCTAAGTTTATTTGGTTGGTATCTAAATCTTCTTTTATGAAGTGTTCCATATGATTGAACCGAAATGCTTCAAGGTTGTCTCCTTTATCTGATACTTTTCCCCCTTTCTTTTCATGATATATACTACTAATGTTATTTGCTTTAGATTGTATTTTAATTCTTGTAGATAAGTTATGTAGATATCTGGGGGAGGTGGCTAATGAGTTTATTTTTAATTTTTCCAAGGCTAGACAAGTTTTATGTGTTAGAATTTCATTATATTTTTTATTTAATTCATATATTTCTTTTTTGACTTCTGGAGAATTCTGATTTATTTTAGATTTTGTTGTCAAGAGTCTGGTTTGCAAGTCTAATGATTCAGTTTCCCACTCTCTAACTTTGTTTTTGTACCAGCTAAGGGTCTTACCAAATAAATATGCTTTTAATGAGTCCCAAACCATGACTCTACTGATTTCTGTTGTATTATTAATTTCAAAAAATAATTGTAGTTCTGACAACATCCAGGGTCTGAATTCTTTAATTTTCGTGATATATGATGGAATTCTAGTTGAGAGGATTAAAGGTTTAAACTCTATTTGGGGCATCATTATCAGGGGCATGGAACTACTGAGAAGTTGAGGATTTTTGTTTGTAAATCTTGAACTACGAATAATTTGTCTATTCTGGTTTGTGTTCCAAATCTGTGGTCTTTATGGGAAAATAATAAGGATTTGTCATCTTTTACTTTAAAAGTGTCTATTAACTGAAATGAATCAATCCATCTTTTTAAGGATTTTGAAATAGTTGCTATGCAAAAAGACTTCTTGGTGATTTCAGAAGCTTCTAAGGTACAATTAAAGTCTCATCTTGGCATAAGATTTCTTTTATAATTGTTGGAAATAAAATCTAGGTGTTTTTTAACCATTCCTGCTTCAATTCCTGGGAACCAATGTAGATTAGCTAAGGTCCATATTCTGTTATTAAATTTAATTATAACAAATGCTAGTAGACCTTCTTTGTCTTCATATTTATAAATAACTTTTGGAGTGATTAAAATTTTCTTCAGACAATTGATACTCCTTTTGTCTTTGTTCTATAGGAGGATTGAGCTAAGACTGTATAGTCCTTAGGGTTCCAAATAAAGCTATCATTAGTCTTAAAATGAGTTTCCTGGAGAAATACTACTTGTGCCTTATTTAGATTTAAATATTTTAGTAAGTTTGATCTTTTATTTGCGTTATTTAAGCCATTAGTATTTAATGATAAGAATGCTAAATCCATTTCAAGTTATTGTTGGAAGAAATTTTTTGCTTCTTTTTTATTTTGATTATAGTAGTTATACCATATTCTCTGATAACGTTGAATGTTATTTTTATGTGTGTAAACTTGGGAATGTAATTTAATGTTCTTTCTTCTTTAAATACAAGTAGGGTAAAATTCTGGTCAGGCTTTAAAAAAGTACTTCTATAAAACATTAATTCTAAAGTATCGAATACAAGTAAATATGAATTTCCCATTAAACATAGAATGAAAGTAATTCCTAATCCAACAGATAAAGATAGATCTATTGGATTATCACTCATACCTTTAACAAACAATATCAGCTGATCTCCATATGTTAAATTATTATATGGAGAGTTTTCTTAAAAGAGATATGAAATTCTAATATTATTCTGTTACTGTTCTATAGTATTTTATATATCAGGATGGAATGTTAGTAGTGTAAGCAATTATTATGTTGATTTAGAAAATATCCAATATTTAGTTACCCTTAAGAGATCCTAAACACGTCAGATATGTCATTTTGGATAAATTAGATGCAACAGAGGAGCATACACTAAATAAGCCAACAACAAATAGATTATTACTAAAATAATTTGACTAAAAGGACTCTGCAGGAGACAATGAGTGATTACCAATGAAATATGAATTTACTGTATGTGTACTGTCTTCCTTTACTTTCCCACTCTTCAGCTCACCAACTTCAACTTACACTTATGAAAAGACATGGCTTATCAGTGATATCCTGACTCTGAGTAGAGGTGCTCTACATTCTAGTGTGCAGTGCTTTTACATATTTATAGATTTACAAAGCAGAGTCTATGAATGAACTATGATCACCCTGACAAGTCCCATCCTGCATAGGGCACCTCCTGCTTCCAGAATGGGTAATCACATCAGGTCTAGAATGAATGTGAAGGTTCCTATATGGTAACCAAGACTTACCTTAGGTAAGTATTAATCAAATAGTATTTAAAGCATTTTAGAGAGTTCTTGGGACAGTTAGAATACTCTTAAGCCTCTCCTCCCTTGACCAAAAACAAAGATTTCCCTTCCCTTTCTTTCCCTTGTTTTAAATCAGTACTAATAAAAGAAATTCAGCAAACATAGGTAAACAGAAGTAACATTCAGTAGTCCGTCTTGTACATGCCTCGCAATCCATTAAACAAGTCAGTGACTAACATCACTTTAGTAAACACTATAAAGACAAATTAGAAATAATTTCCTAGCTCTTTAAATTTTCTGATAAAGCAAAAAGTTAACAATAAGCTATTTTAACTAAAAGTATTAAGCATTTCAGTTTTTCCTTGCATGTTTACATTTCTACTTATATTGTTGTGTCAGTAGCTGTCTTTGAAATCTGCACAATACTTCACTTCTTCAAATCATTCCTTTTTCAATTCAGGTATTGTTTTGTCAAAACAGCAACAATATTTCAAGGGCAGAATTAATATTTAGACTGATGTTTCAAATAAATAATGTGTTAGTTGCTAATCGAGTTAGTTTAGAATGTATGGTTAGTGCAAATATAGCATGTTGCAAAAATAATTAAACAATAACCCACACCTGGGTGTGGGTAATGCTGGATTTACCTACGGTTGGTATAGTTTGGTCATGAAGGTGAAGCCTGAGTGGCCAGGCAAAGACAACCGTGGGTAAATCCAGCATTACCCACACCCAGAAGTGGGTTATTGCTATTATACAATGACATTATTTAAGAAAATAAATACTTACTTTTCTTAAATAATGGCATTGTATAATGCCTCCTTGCTGCCCTTCCACAGCTGTCCAGTATTCTGCGGCAGTTCTGATGTACTGCGCATGCATATGGTTACGCAGTACATCAGATCTGTGTGTGGAAGCAACGGAGAAAGGAAGATCTCCGTTGCTTTTAAAAACGTGTCTCGCTATGTTAAAAGAGTTTAACATAGTGAGACAGCTTTAAAAAAAGCAACAGAGAAAGGAGCTCTTCCATTCTCCATCACTGTCCAACAGAAAAAAAAAGACTTATACTAATGTAAAAAGTCCGGGCGACCGGACCTTTTTCCTTTAATATAAGTCTGATTTGCAATGTGCACACTGACCAATCAGCATGCACGTTTTGGAATATTAATGGGGGGGGGGTCATTGTATATGTATTTTTTCATGTGCTGTAGAGACTGTCACATGCAAGTGACATATGTAATGTAGCATATATTGAGCAGATAGCTTATGGATTCAGGTTATTAAAGTAAATTACGCTTATTAATCAGGCAGTTTCATTTAAATTCCCAAGTAATTTGGGGACATTTCAGTTGAGTTTCCAGGAATGTGTAGTCCAATGTGAGTAACTGAGTCCACTTTTCCTCATAAACATATGTCACAATTCATTAAACAAAGCAAAGTCTAACATCTGCCTAATAATCATTATAAAGACAAAGAATACTAATTTCCTAGCTCTTCAAACTTTCTGATATCGCATAATGTTGACAGTAAGCTATTTTAACTGGAAGACTAAAACATTTCAATACTTCCTTGTGAATATATATTTTTACTTTGACTGTAGTGTCAATAACTGTCTTTGAAATATATGCATTACTTCACTTCTTTCAAGTTATTCATTTTACAGTGCAGATTATATTTTGTCAAAATGTCACTAACATTTCAAGGTCACATTTAATATTTAAACTGATATTTTAAATGAATAACTATCAGTTAGCAAGTGAGTTTGTACAGAGTGTGAGGTAACTGCAAAGATAACATGTTGCAAAAAGTAATATGTATAATAATAATTCTAGAAATATCCCTAAACTTAGTAGCACAACACTACATTATGCACTCTCATATACAGACACCACACATTATAATAATATCTGCCCACAATTGTTCAAGAACTACATAATAGACCAATTCAGAACTAAACATATATGCTCTCTTTCCTACTCCAAAAAAACACAATATTTTCTCACACTCCTCACCAAACTCCAACATCTGTATCACCATTTTAACACCAGGCTCTCACCATAAGTGGGGAAATCCACCCCGACCCAGGCCCAAATCCATCCTGTCCAACACAAACTGCTCCAACACAAATGTCTGAACATAACACCCCCACTTTCTTCATCTCTGGGCAAATCAACAGCAGCAGCAAAACCAACCATCTTTTAATGTTAAATATTAATATTAGAAGCATCAAAAATAAAATACCTGAACTCCAGGCCACAATAGCACACTACTCCCCAGACAGAGTTGCTTTAACAGAAACCTGGCTAAATAAAAACATAGCTAACTCAGAAGTTCTCCCTACTGGCTACAGTGTCATTAGGCAAGACAGACCACTTCGTAAAGGGGGTGGAACTGCCTTACTGTACACGTCCAACTTAACTGTCTGTCAATTACCAAACTCCTGCCCTTCCCCCAATAATTGGGACATACTTATCTCACAACTTCAACTTCACCCTAAAAAGGTCATCACCACAATTGTGATCTATATTCCACCTGGTAATACACCTGCTAGCCTTGAAGATTTCTTATCCTGGTGTTCTTCCACATACTCACAAGAAACCCTTATTCTGGGGGACTTCAACCTAGATTGGTTCATCTATATATATATATATATATATATATATATATATATATATATATATATCAGAACCACCAAGTAATCTAATAAATCTCCATGGCTACCAGCAGCTAGTCCAAATTCCAACTAGATGTGATAAAAAATCTAAAATGGAATCAATCCTTGACTGGGTCCTAACTAACAACCCCACATTGTACTCTCACACAGGCAGTGACTACAACATAATATACTTTATACGTAATAGAACAAGCATATGCAAAACCACTAACTAAATATCCAGTAGAAACACAAAAAAATTCTCTCCTGAGGTCCTCAACACTTTACTCTGTAACTGTGACTGAGCCCCCCTAAAAACCCTCCCACTTGACCAGGCTGTAGCATATTTCAATAAAACATTTCTACAATACCTAGACACTGTTACTCCATTGTGCAAAATCAAGGTTAGAACCTCTACAAACCCCTGGCTCAGTAAAGAAACCAAACAAATCCTCAAGTCCAGAGACACTGCCTGGATTTACTATCAAAAAAACAAAGAAACACAAAGCCTAACTAAGTACCAAGAACTGCGCAACCGTGCAAAAAAATGCATTAGGCTGGGCAAAAAATCCTACTATACAACATTACAAACTAAATACCAACACAACCCCCCAAAATTTTGGAAAAATGTAAACCAGCTACTAAAATCCACCCAAAAGGCTACCCCAAACCAACCACCCCTGACACTAAAGTTCCCATCGAAACACAATTCAACTCCCACTTTGTGAACTCAATTCTATCCTTAGTATCACAGGACAGTTCCTTCCTCACTATCTCCCCCCAACACAAATAACACTAATACAAGCTTTACCCTCAAAACAGTTTCCACCACTTCAATCAAAAGCATGCTCTCCAAACTAAAAACCTCATCAACAGCAGCCAACCTACTCCCCAGCTATTTCTTGAAACTTACAGCAGATGCTATTGTTATCCCAGTCTCCACTCTCATAAACAGATCAATTGTTGAAAACTATGTGCCCAAACTCTGGAAAATATCCTATGTTACACCCATACATAAAGGCGGGACCTCCACTAAACTTAATAACTACAGACCCATTACTCTCCCCCCTGTCCAAAATCTTAGAAAAATGCTTCCATACCCAAATGCTAAACTATCTCCTAGACAGAAATATCCTGTCACCTACTCAGCATGGTTTCAGACCTGCCCATAATACCACTACAGCCCTCCTCTGCTTCACAGACACAGTAAACTGTCTCAAAAATGAAGGCCTACAGGTGTCAACTCTTTTTTTTTGATATGTCCAAAGCATTTGACACAGTCTCACACCAAATCCTGCTAAACAAACTAAACCAATATCACCTATCAAATTCCACTCTTACCTGGTTCCAGAGCTACTTAACTGACAGGTACCAAGCCTGTGAAATGGAAAAATTCTCTCTCTCCTCAGCTGCCCATAACTATAGGAGTCCCACAGGGTTCTATCTTAGGACCACTACTATTCACAGTCTTCACAAATGACCTCCATACCTCCACATAGCATGCATCTATCATTCAGTATGCAGATGACACTACCTTAATCTGTGCTGCAGAAAACATTCCCACCCTCCTGCAAACAACTCAACTAGCATTCTCTGACGTTGAAAACTACCTTAGCAAAGCCCAACTTATCCTCAATCCAAAGAAAACTCAGCTTATGATTATAACCAGTTTTAACAAAATCACTGGTAACAGTCAATTCACTATCTACTCCACAAATGCTACTCCAATCGCTCCAGTAGCACAGGTTAAGCTATTGGGAATAAGCATAGACTCCCACCTAAAATTTGATAGTCATCTCAACTTAACTATTAAAAAAGTACATGCCAAACTGGGATCACTCTACCGTATCAAACCATTTCTTACCAACAACACAAGATCAGCCATTGCTCGCTCCCAACTTTTATCCACCCTACTCTATGCATCTCCCATCCTGACTAATCTCAACAAAACTGAACTAAGCAAAATGGAAGCCTGCTATAACAGAATTGCCCGCTTTGCTTCAAATTGCTCATGTAGAACTCATCACTGTACTGCTTTGAGACAGCTCCACTGACTTGAACTGCCCAACCTCCTAACCTACAATCAGCTCTGCCTCTGTCATTCTTTTACCTCCCCAATGAGTGTCCTGCCCTCAAAAACCTAGTACAACATCGCTCAGCCAAAAGGCCTCTTAGATCATCAAGCAAGCTACTACTAGAAGTCACCAACAGCTACAATAGCTTTGGAGATGCGCTGTATAGTAGTTCAGTGGCTAAAAACTGGAACTCTGTCCCCACTAGCATTCAAAACACATCATCCAAAGCCTTCTTTAAAGACCTCATCAGGCAACATCTCAAGCAAGGTTGGCAGTGCCATGATTGCTCCCCAGGCTAGTGAAAGCGAATAAGGTACACATACAAACCTAGAGTACTTGATAATAGTTTTCAATCTTACTCACAAACACTGGCTAATCTACAATGTATGTACTGTACCTGTGTACTATGTATGTATTCTACCTATGTTCCAAATTTCAGCTGTACACCACAAATCTATTAATTACCTTTATTTTTAAATTAATATTTTTTTGTTTGTTCACTCCACTGTAACTGTTGATGTGCCGCATAGCACTGTAAAAACATGTCTTTTGTAATTTATGTGTATACTGATCATGTCTAAATAACTAAATGTATCTGTAATTTTTCTTTGTGGAGCTTTTCTCCCTGGGCCTCTGCTGAAAAAGGGCCTTTTCAGCTCAGTCAGACACCCCCAGTTAACAAATGTAAAATAAAATGAAATAAAATAAATAAATATGTATCTTTTCATGTGCACTAGAGACTGACAATTTCAAGTAACATATAAAATGTAACTTTTACAGTGCAGACAGCTTGTGAAATCAGCATGTTAAACTGTGTTGTTGTTCTTCTTTCGGCTTTTCCTGGTTAGGGGTTGCCACAGCAGAACTCTGGTCCGCTAATGATTGGCAGTAGATTTTTTACTGCTGCCGAAGTGCCAGCTGAACGTCCAAACTTCAACAAAGGCATGCCCATTTTAATCAAGCAGCTACATTTAAGTGCACATGTAGTTTGGGAACATTTCAGTTGTGTTTCCAAGAATATGTAATCCTATGAGGATAAATCATAAAATATTACAAATAGTCCTACTATCTATTTATTTTACCTTGCTTAGGTTGTTTTTCATTTTAATAACTAAACAACATTACTTTTTCTTATTGTTTGTTATCTGTGAGGTTAAAGCACTTCGCAGTTTCACAGTGTCCTTAGAAACTGAAGCAGTTGTTTACTGTTGCTATGGCAATGCAAATAGAATGTGAAGAAAGCTTCACTTCTCTTAACCAACAGTACATTTTTCCCTCCTTTTTTTTATATATTTGTGAATACTAAAAGGAAATAATTCAAAGGGCATATGTACATGAATGGAACATTTCAGAGTTAATCACGAACATGTCCCCAATCCCAATAAGCATAACAGTGACTATCATTCTTCTTCTTCTTTCGGCTTTTCCCGGTTAGGGGTTGCCACTGCAGAACTCCGGTCCGCTAATGATTGGCAGTAGATTTTTGCAGTGCTGAGGTGCCAGCCCGACGCCCAACCTTCAACGAAGGCACGCACATTTACGCATGTCTTTTGAATGCCACTCAACTGCGGGGAGGACATGCAGACTCCACACAGAAGGCACTCCAGCCGAGAATCGAATGGGAGAACCTCTTGCTGTGAGGCGACAACGCTACCGCTTCACCACCATGGCTTCATAACAGTGGCTATCATTAATTGAATAACTATTGTATTAACAATGAATTAAGTTCACTATTCCAATTAGTCTACCTTAAAACTAGATTATTTTAGACTATTATTTATCTATGTATAGATAGTGAGTTATTAAATCTATACAGACTATATTAGTATAGTAAACAGGAGAGAATTTAGAAAGGGAGACAAGATGCAATTGAAATAATAATGAGAAAAGAGAGAAGCGAGAGAAAGAAAAGAGAAAATTAAGAGAAAATACACATATACTATGTATGTTGATTTACAGTATAAATATTTTATGTGCTATATAACCCTCCTTCTGTGAAAGAAAAGTACCCTGTTTTACATACCTGAGGTAATGTGAAAACTCTTGTATCATCTATTTTCAAATAATATAGATAAAGATTCCAGTAGTTAGTTACCTTTGTTTTAAAATTCCAAGCAGTAAGGACCTTTAAAGTAATGTTAAAACAATTCATATCATAGTAGATGCTTTGAGAGATTTGGCTGTAACAGTATCAGTCTTTTGCTTCTTTTTGACATCTGTCCAGACATTTGTTTCTTTTGTTCTGTTGAGAGAAGGTGACATCCAATCCATATCTTCTGGTAAAGTAATCACATTATTAGTTTTAATAAATGAAGAGGCTTCCTCTAAGTCAATAAAAGTCCTCATCTTGTTGGCATACAGTATTCTTATCTTAGCTGGATATGCAAGTTGTGCCTTGATGTTATTTTGTTTCAGAAACATTATCATTGGCCACACTTTTTTCCTTTGTTCCATTATTCTAGATGAATAGTCGTTATCAAATCTTATCAGGCTCCACCCTAAGTATAGGGAATAGAATTTTATTGTATTTCCTATAATGTATACTCAGGGTATGCTTTTGTCATCTACATCTGAAGGAACTCATTTAGCTATAGATAATGATCTAAAGTACTGGTATCAGTTGATATCTGATAATAAAGTTAAAAATCTAGATTTCTTAAAACAGGAATTTGATCTAAGAGAAACTTGCTGGTTAGAGGTTCAGACCTTTAGACAACATCTCATTAATAAAATAGATTTAATGTCTATAACTGTTAAAGAATCTATTCCAACACTGATTGATTACTTGATATTAAATTTACAACATAAAGTTTCTGATAAAGGTAAACTTTCATACATACATAAAGTTATCAGACAAGAAACTTTTACAGTGTAGATTCATACTGGAATTATTTCACTTCTATTAATGGGGACCCACCAAATCAACAAGATAAACAATATATATTGGAATCTGCTTATAGAACTACGTCTTCCATTGTCTGGAGGCTTTATACATGGAAATGTTTACATAGATCTTTTTATACACCTTTGATGATGAATAAAATAAATAATAAAGATAATCTATGTAAGAGATGTAATGTAGAAATTAATGCTGACTGGGCTTATATGTTTTATGACTGTATAAAATTGAAAGAATACTGGAAGTCAATTAATGAATTTTTGCAGGCTCTTTTTACAGATAATTTCATTATTTCTAAATCTCTTATATTATTCAACACACCTGTACCTCAAAGTGTTAAAAAGGTTAAGCTTCCCTTGTTATGGTCTATTCTAGCAGTGGCTACTAAAATAATAACTAGAAATTGGATTTCAGATACACCTCCTTCGTTCAATGAATTTAAAAATGTTATGAATATAGTGTGCCATATGGAAATAAACACAATTAGGACTAGAACAAATAGAAAAACATCTTATTTTATTGTATGGGATAATTTACAAAATTTGTTAAAAAAATTTTAATTTCAATAGCATGGTATTTTAGTTTAATTAATTGATCTGATTGTAGTGGATGTCTTTGTAAATACTTTAGTTGTTTTGTTGAATATTATAATAATACCTATTTTTAATTACTTGTATAAAATTGTTATGATATTTCTCTTATATGTTAAAACAATAAACCTGTTTTGAAAAAAAAAAATCTTATCAGGCTCTGTTTATATTTTAGAGGTGCCTTCCTCCAAGCAGATCTTAAAATTAGTTCCTTGTCCAAGTATGAAAGAAATTTGATAATTTTTGACCTAGGAGGAGAGTTTGAATTAGTGGCAGGTTTCCCCAAGAGCTCTGTGTGCCCTCGCAATGCCAAAGGGAAGTCCTTCTTTTAAATTTAAAAAGTCAGGGATCCAGCTTGATAAAAAGGAAATAATATCCTCACCTTCTGTGTTTTCAGGTAATCCGAAAGTCCTGATGTTATTTCTCCTCTCCCTATTTTCCAAGTCATCTACTTTATTAACCAACCAAGTGTTTTGTTTAAGAAGCAGTTTTTTCTGTGTTTCCTCTTCCTTAAGTCTGTTTTCTAAGTCATTTAGAGAAACCTCTATTCCTGTTATCCTTGTCTGGTGTTGTTATAGCATTTCCTTGAGGGTGTCAGCCTGTTTTTGACTGCTTGTTTTAAGATTTTCTAGGTTCTCTTTAAAATCATCCATCTTCAAAGACAACTCCTGCAGAGTAGATGCCATCTGTTATAGTTCCTTCTTTAAGGCAGCATCCTGGTGAGAATTCCTTGAGTTGCTCATTTTAACAAGTGAATATATCTCCAAGCTTTTTGACAGGAAATTATTGGCAAAACTTCACCAAACTTTCTAACTATGTAAATTATACCTTTAACTATAAGATTTTATACTTTGAAGAAAAAAAAAAGAATATTTTTCCTGTCTTAACTAGTTATATGGAGCTCTAAAATACTGCTGCTTTCAGTTAGCCATTCAGGCTCCACCCCCCCAATTAGTTTTGAGGTACGTAAGTAACAGAAGAACTCATATTGATATGTGATATCCACAATGGGATACAAAGTTGAAGTGTTCTGAATGTGTACAGTCAATGCTAAGCCCTGTACCTGCAAAATATCTAGTCATACAATATATAAGCTAGGAAGCCTGAGTTATTTTAGAGAAGGAGAGGTGCTGGTATACTTCACTTTGGAGAGGAAAGGTGAATGAGACAAGGAGGACAGTAGTAACATTGTTCTAAACATGCCAAGTTATGTCTAAATCACATGGGGTCTTGGACCTGTAAGCCTTTGATCGTAGTAAATAAAAACATGCTGCTGTCTGGCCGGCACCATGTGTTCATTTAGAGCACTCTGTTTAATTCATTTTCAGGACAGTATGTTTATCTTGAAATAGTTAGCACAGAATGGTGGAAATAACATTTTGCTTAGTTATTATGTCAAACTGTACTTCTGCTAACATTCTGCAGATACACTGACACCAAAAGATTATTCTACTTTAAAAATGAAATTATTTTTAATATTTTCTTTGACCGATTTTACTAGGCAATGACTAGTGTGTTCACTCACCTAGTTGGTCATAGACCATTTTGGTGGGGACAAGTGGTGAATATTGCTGAGGTGTTATCCCAAATGGATATGCTTTTTGCTATACATGCCTAACTTTGTACTTGTGTGTCCCAAATATCAAACTGAGAGTAGTTGTTAGCAGTGGTGAATTATAGTAGGGATGATCTGAATGGCCATCCAGGACCAAACATCTATGTGGGACCATAGCCAACAAAATAATTTTATTAAAAAAAAGTTCTGTAATACTTAGCATTGCTTATTCGTTTAAGTTAGCTACAAGTGTTAATCATTTTTTTTTCTTTCTTTTTTATACACACGTTAATTGTTAAGGAAATGTCCATTTTTTAGTTAAAATATTTAAAGACAGACAGGTATTTACCTCTGTATACTTTTAGTGCCTACCATTTATGCCCGAATAACAATGACTAATGATGTTATTCACCTTTGGGTGCTTTTTTATTTGGTTGTAAGTAAAATAAATATTTCTTTACTTAAAATAAAAATAGTCCTTTGTAGTCCCACTGCAAAGCTCCAAAACTTTCTGTTCATTGCCTTCCCATGATTCATTGGAACGGCAATGAGCAGGTAGCCCACAAAAACTCAAAAGCATAGCTGGGAGTTTCAGAATAAGCAGTCTGCTTGTTGGAAAGTGCAGCAGTGGGTCACTAAAAGGTGAGTTAAGTATTTTTTGTTTTATCCTGCCAGGCACTTAGCTCATTGAGAATTGCAATAACTAATTAAGGCTGGTTGCAGGATGGCTTTGGATGAAAGCTATTGTTCATTGCTCATTTTAAAGTTTGGTTCTTTCTTTTGTTTGAACTACATTGGAATATTTATTTGATGTCTGCTCTCTGCATATGAAATAAAGTGGAAACCGTTCCTAATTTCACAGATTGTCTCTGATTGCCTTATGTTCTGCTGTGTGCCTCATAAAATCTGTCTTTTTCTGACAAATCATTGAGGGTTGCTGTCACTAGGGGGTTGGCTAGCTGTGGATGAAGACAGCCCACCCTCTTGTCACTTGCTCATTTTAAAATCTGAATTTTCTGGAGTAGTGTGTATTTGTATTAAGTACATGAGACAATATAATCTGCTTATGTGAAACAAAGTTAAAATTATCCACAGACTGTCCATGATTTGCCTCATGTTTTGGTCTGTGCCTCATAAAATGTGTGGTTTGCTCATTAAAGATTGCTACAACTAAATAAGGGTGTGGTTTTGCTGTAGCTGAAAACAACTTACCCTCATGTTATTTGCTCATTTTAAAGTCTGGCTTTACAAGACTAGTATATGTATGAAATTCATATGATTATTTTCTTGCTACTGTTTGTGTGAAACAAAACTGAAACTCTCACTGATTTTAAAGAATGTCCCCATCATTGCTTCATATTTTTGGTATGGCAAGTCACTGGGAATTGTAGTCAGTAATTAATGGGAGGGGGCTGGCTGTGGATGAAAGCAACTCTCTCTCTTGCTGTTTGTTCAGTTTAGACTCTGCTAATACAGGACTGATGTGTCTTTCAGTATGTTCATTATATTCTTTCTTTCTGACAACCATTTGTGGGAAACAAAGTTAAAATTGTTCTTGATTTCACAGAATGTCCATGACTTTGATCTAAAATCTCATGAGACCCTCCAATTAAGCAAGGCCTAAACTTTAAAGAAACCACATATAAACATACTATAGAAAATAAAATAAAGTAAATAATGCAAAAAAATATAAATATATCTCATATAATATATGACAAATAAAAATACAAAAATATACACATATATTCATTAAGCTTTATCTCCTAAGGGGTCTAGTGTATATTTTTGTATTTTGATGTGATTATGTGATTTTAGAGTGTATTTAAAGGGTGTGTTTTTAATGTGCTTTTATTACACCTGAGGAAGCGAATCCTGTGAAAGCGCTTGTGTTTTGTGTACATAGTAAAGTTTTCTACACTGGAAGCTGTAGCCGCTATTGTGTCTTTTTTCTCCTATTTTTGAAATATGTGAAATATGTCCATGATCTGGGCCTTTGGTCTTCATTAAATATTGGTTTGTCCCTGATTCTTGTATTATGTCGTTGAGAGGTATTGTGTTTTGTAACAGTCAGGTGAAGTAAACACAACAAAATAGCTATAACTGCTGGGTGTGGTGAGGGTGTTTGTGGATGAAACTAACTTACACTCTGGTTGTATGCTTAGCTAACCATCTGACTGGTATTGCAATGCAGTATAAGGGTGATACTGAACTGGAGTCCCATCAGCTTGAGTTGTTGGTAGCGCGGGTGAATATAAGATCCTATGAAACCTATTGAAAAGAGTAGGGATATGTATTATGTATTATTGTAATTACCCACATTATTTACAAATATATACAAATTAATATATTTACATATTTACAGAAAAGTGTTACACGCATTCCTACAAAATTCTCATATTATATGCTTATAGACCCCCACTCCTCTTACCATAACCACCACTTAATTTTCCTTAATATATTTGGAATGACCCAGTTATCATTAAACATAATCTCATTTAGTCTTTCATTCCAAATAATCCAAATATTACAAAACATTTTTATCTAATCTTTTAACATAGTCGTTATTTAAACCTTAATAAAAGCTATATTGAAGCATATCCATGTCCATTTGTTTATATTCTTGAAACTTGTTCAAGATTTTCTTTTCTCTTAACTTTTCCCATAATTTTAAACTCTTTTACTTGTCAGAAAGACATGTTCTGTAGTCTCTAATTCATTGCCAAAAAGGCATATTCTTTTATCTGTTTTTGCAAGACATATTTCCTTTTACTGGCAATCTATTAATTTGTAATCTCCATAAAAATCCTGACATTCCTGATTTTTCATACAGCATGCATTTCTTTGCTTTATGGCTTTAATTCTCTGTACTGTCAAATGCTTCAATAGATTAACATAATCTCATGTTATCTTTAACATTTTCTGTATTTAATTTCCACAGCCTTATTTTGT
Source organism: Protopterus annectens (assembly GCF_019279795.1). Classification (NCBI taxonomy): domain Eukaryota; kingdom Metazoa; phylum Chordata; order Ceratodontiformes; family Protopteridae; genus Protopterus; species Protopterus annectens. The sequence goes on from NC_056729.1 coordinate 1,956,623,448, forward strand.
CATTATAACTGTTTATTACCTCATTTTCCATTCTCTTTCTCTCTTATCCAGTCCTATTAAATTCCATTTTCTGTTATATTTTGACTTAAACAGTTCTGTTATGCAGTCATTTTCATTTCCATTTATCCATTTTAATACCCTATATAAATTTTAAGATGCTCCATAAACTGTAGTGTTCAATAAACCTAATCCCCCATCATCCGTATCCATACATAACACTCCTGTTCTTAATAGGTTTACTGTAGAACCGCAAATAAATCTAAATATTAATTTAATAAATTTTTCAATACCTCTTGACATTGGATATATATATATATTATATATATGTATATATATATATATATATATATATATATATATATATATATATATTTATATAATTTTTTTGACATTTATTTACCGGGAAAGTCCAACTTGGAACAAAGCCAATTTTCAGCAGAGGACCTGGGAGAAACGCTCCAGATGCATGTCTTTTTATATATATATATATATATATACATATATATATATATATATATGTGTGTGTGTGTGTGTGTGTGTGTGTGTCTGTGTCTCCTTTGTTTCATTGAATCTCATTTCACTGAATTGCATTTCATCCCAACCACATCACTGAAAACACAAATAACTGAAAACTCATTTTACTGAATCTCATTTCACTGAACTGCAGTTAGTATATATGGCACTGTGTAGCGTACTGCAAGGAAAGTAAAAGGTATATGCCTTTTCCCCACTGTAGTGTGATCCTGGAGGTAGTATATATAGTTAGGGGGGTGTGGGGGGCAGAGCCCTCCACATTGGGTTGTGTGGGGGGAGTAGCCCCCCCCACTTATTTTGAGTATGTATTGTCTTTCGGAGAGAGTTAGTCACTGGTGTTGTAACTATGCATGTCTATTGTTTAAATTGTATTGTTTTTAACTTTTTGGTAAAATACAATGTAAAACAAGGTGGGGGCTATGCTCCACACCTCCCCCAAATGTAGGGGGCTTTTCAACTATATAGTAATTTGGATTTTCGCACTATAGTGGTCAGTTTGGGGTCGCAAATGAAATTCTGGTCTAATGACTATGAGATTCAATTGCCAGCAGAAACCTTCAAAGTAGACACACACACACACACACACACAGTGCTATATATACTAAGTTCAGTTCAGTGAAATGAGATTCAGTAAAATGAGACACACACACACACACACACACACACATATATATATATATATATATATATATATATATATACACACACATGCACTTACAGTATGTGTTATTCGGGTCTATATCATTTTGAATTGTTATTTTACTAATCATTAAATCCTAATTGTCGAAGTTCCTATTCAGTGAATGATCTAAACATCAAATATAAACTCATTAAATTGTTTTAGTTGGCCATCCTGAAAAAAAGTTGCATATGACGTCACTGAGTAAAGCATTAGCACACAGATGTTTAAAAGCTGTATGTAAAATTGTATCATTAATTAAAACTGAAATGTAAATATAGAAAACTTTCTTTAAATTAACATAAAAATGTGATATTTATTTGTAAACTATATTTATTTTTCTTAGTTTACTCTTTTCCTCAATGTAGTGCGATCTCAGAGTTGGTATATTTAATTTGTGGGGGTTGCAGGGGGGCTTGCTCCCTGCAAAAACAAAGACAAAAATCTGGGCAAACTGGTGCTATTGGACTTTATTATTTACAGTTTAGTGTAACAGCATATTTAATGTTCATGGTGTTGGCCAAGTAAAAATTCTTTGAATTTAAATTTGATGTTTAGGTCATTCACTGAATAGGAACTTAAACAATTAGGGTTTGATGATTAGTTATTCAATAAAAGTTTGATGAAGTGATATAGACCAGTCCATTTCTTACCATCAGTTTAGAATTTATTAAATGTATTTTTCTATATTATAATCTATATCTATTCTATCTACTACTAAACTGTGCTAATTCTGGTAAAAAATTTAATCCATTCCTCCTTAACTACCTTTATAGGTCTGTATATTATTCCCAAAACACATATTGCTTCTATTTCAAATTGAATTCTCTTTAGTACTTCTTTTGAATCAGATCCTTTACTTTTCCAGCTCTTCAGTGACATTCCTATTCAGCAAATCGCATATCCTAAAAAATTGCTTGTTTCATCATTTTGTTCTTCTTATTCATGAGGATGATGTCATCTGCATAAGACATAATAACTGGAAATATAATACCTTCACTAAGTGTAGACCTTGCCTCCCTCATGTCTTCACTGATTTATTTTTTACTATACAATTCATAACCATCACAAATAAAATATTACTCATTGGACATCTAGTTTTAATTCCCTATTCATTTCTATTTCTTCACTTAGCCAACCATTTGCCCAAACTTTCATTTTATTGTTCTTATATACTGACTTAATTATGTTCTGTAACTGTTAACTTAAATTATAACCTTCCAAAAATGTCCATATTATATTACAATCTATTGTATCAAAAGCTTTATGTCCCCTATTAATATCTTTTCTTCTTTACTTTCTTTTGTATATCATCTACTACTTTCCTAGCAATCATTAACATTTTGTGACATATTCTTCCTTTACTACCATATATACTGTCCCCTAATACTTTATCTGTATCAGATCAGACCATAAACTAATCTCACTGGAACCACAGTGAAAAACTTCTCTAGCAAATTTCACACTCCTCAAACTGAGGGGTGATCCTCCCAGACTGCAGAATCCTTTATAAACGCGTTCTATGAACACCTTAGACCCAATCCTCCAAAGGCAGGCGTCCCCTGTCTGTGGACCCCAAATACAGAGCTATACAATAATGAGAATGAGGAGTACTACTAGATAGAAGGAAAGGAGGAAAGCAAAAAAGCTGATCGCATCTGGCAAAACTCACTAAAAAACCTCGGGCACTCATAAAAGGCCAGCTTTAGAGAAATTGCACAAAACACACACATAATCCTAAGGAAGGTTTTTTTTAGTTAGTTTTGTTAACCTGGAGGGGGGGAATTCCCTAGATATGCCTAGAATTAGTCCAAAATGACAAAAAATACACCGAACCCACAACATCCATATCTATCCCAGCAGAGTCTGCTGACATCTCAGATGCTCACATGAACTCCAAGAAGAGCTAAGCCCAAACATAAAACTACTGTCAATCTCAGCCCTTACTACAGGATATGTGTAGAGTGGCAGGCAGCAACAGCAGTCAGTCCTCCCCCTCAAGGTGGGTGGTGCCTCATGGATGGAAACTACTATACCCATAAGCCTAGAGCTAGCTGGTCTGCAAAGCTATGGAAAGGATCATCATGGACCTCATAAATAAAGATATTGGGGACCTACAGACACTGGATTCTTTGAAACAGTCACCAAGGCCATTGACGAGGGAAGGTGGTGTACAGGCCAACATGGAAGGACTGTGGCTGACCAAGTTCGCAGATGACTGCAATCTAGGCCTCATAGAAACAGACAACTGGTTAGAAAAACATTTATATAGCCCACCCTATCATGAAAGGAGGGACATCTAGATCAGGGGGAGCATCGCTCTTCTTTACTCATTCCTCATCAGGCTCATAATTGAGCAATGCCCCTTTGGGATGTACCTTACCTACCTGCCTGCAGCAACTGGACCCCCCAAGTAAGTACCCAAAAAAGACTAATCAATCAAAGTGAGAGATGCCATGGAATAAAATCCCAGTCCAGGTTTATCTATATTTTTCTAACCTTGTTTGTAATATTTTCATAAATATTTTATAGTCTGTATTATTCAGTACAACTAGCCTCCAATTAATTATTTCCATCTTTTCTCTTTTTTTCCATATACATTTCATTTTACAACTACATACTTGTGTATAGCAGATGCCATCTTTTAACTGCCCAGTTAATACAAATATAAATATTTATTTTTGCCATAATTCCAAATTCTTATACATTAAATAATCTATTCTGCCTGAACCTGCTGCAGAACCAACACTGACTTTCTTTATTATCATACCAAATTCCATTATAGGAATCTGTTTATTTAATTCTCTATTTTCATCCTCAGTAAATTAACATTCCATTCATTTACACTATTTAACTCTTGTTTACTTAGTGTTTTTAACAAACTGCACTATAATTTCCATAATTTCACTTTGTTGCTTCACCACCACCCCTTTCTTATCTCTCTCTCTCTTTGTATTACTTTCTTCTGTATCCTTTTTACTCAAATAAGGAAAACATATTCTTTTTTCCTTTTAAAATATCTTTGCTTATACAATAATCCCTGTATTTTAATTGATTCCTTTTATATATCTTTTCCTCTTTTGTATAGTAAGCAATTTCATTTCTCTCCAAATTATCTAATGTTTTATTTTGTAATTCCTTATTTTCCTGTTTTTCTTTTTATCTTAATACACATTTCCATTGTAAATAATCTGATTTATGTTTTTCTTTAAATTCTTTATTCTTTAATTATTCTGTCCAGTTAATGTAACAATTATTCATAGATAAATGTTCTTTCCATAACTGAAGTATGTTCTCCTTACCTTTTTCATTCCAGTTAGTCTCATTAATTATTTTAATTCCCTTTTCAATTTTAACATGCTGTTTATTTTCCTCAGTTTCTATCCATATAGACATATGATCATGAAATCCTGTTTGAACTGCTTCTTCTATCTTCTTTTTCTTTCGTTTGTTCCCATTAGGGGTCACCACAGCGGATTATCTGTTTCCATTTCTTCCTGTCCTCTGCATCTTGCACTGTCACACCAGCCACCTGCATGTCCACTCTCACCACATCCATAAACCTTATCTTAGGCCTTCCTCTTTTCCTCTTACCTGGCAGCTTCATCCTTAGCATCCTTTTTCCAATATACTTAGCATCCCTCCTCAGCACATGTCCAAACCAATGCAATCTCGCCTCTCTGGCTGGAACTTCTGGAACTTCTATAATAGAATATAATATAATATAATATAATAGAATATAATAGAAGTTCTTCTAGAACTGCTTCTTCTATAATGATCTTTATACTTTTAGAAGCTACAAAATAGTAAATCTCTGATTTATTATTTTTCCTCCTATATGTATAACTATTTATATTCCATAATATTAAATTACCACGAATCATAAATCTCTTATTATTCTTTTATCAGCTCTGCCCTTTTTCTTTTTATCTCTCAAACAAAAATTAAAGTTTCTTACAGTTATAATGGCCATATTGACTATTATAATCAAATATCTCTTTAAGTTAAGCAACTTTTCTTATTCCTTATATGATACATACAAATATATTTATATAATTCTGCATACTTTCTTCTTCCATCCAAAAACTACAACACTTAGTCTTCTTCATCTAACTTGAGTATAATCTAGTATTGAAATTCCTATTGTATATAGTATGGCTACCCCTGAGCAAGTCTCTTCTGCCAAACTCCAAATTATATCCTCTTTCCATAAATTATCTGTCTGTAATCTTTCTTCTTTTAAGCCTCTAGTATTATAATATCACATTTATTACACCATTCCAAAACACCTATTCTTCTGACCAAACTTTTAATGCTGTTCACATTAATTGATAGTATCCTAAGATTATTTGCTTCTCTTCTAATTAATATAAATGTAATTATTTATTACTTTATCCATTTCCTTTTTTAACTTTTATAACTAGATCCTGTATCTTGCTTTTCCTGTCCTTCACCCTTTTTCCAATAGGGTTCTTCTTAATTACTTTGCAATCAATATCTCTCTCTCTTCAGTAATATCTTTTTTCCAATGCTAATTCACCTTTCTTGTTTCTTTTGTTTCTAAATCTGGCACTTCCTCAGAAAATGTTGCTAAATATTCAATCTGATTTTTTCTTGTAACTCTAATTCCTTTTCTTTTTATTATCATTTATATTTTATTACTTCTCACCTTCTTCCATTAAATATTCTGCTTGTTCAGATTTATTACTTTCACATTTTCTAGCATCATGACAATAACTCCCACATATATAACATTTCTTTTTGTGATAGTTACCAACAAAATAACCCTCTTTTCCACAAAAATAACATGTTTTTGGTTGCCTCCAATATCGAACAACAGCTGTATTCTTTTGTACATCTATCATGCTGGGAATATTATGCTTAAGTCACACCTCTTGCAATCCTGGCTCTGTACTTGCATCACATAATGCTTTCCTGCTCTCCACCAATTCTTCCTACATTCCTCTCTTCACTGCCCACTTTCTCTTTAATACAGTGGCCAGACACTGCCATACATGTCCTACTATGTGTAAATTATTATGTCTTCTGCGATATGTCTTTTGATAGCATTGGTAATTCTGGAGTTTTCTCTCCCAATTTCTGCCATCCAGGGTCTACTATGTTTAAATTAAGTTTGCTTGGAAGAAACCATTGTAAATTCTCTATTGATTGTAAGATTGTATTCTTTTGATTGTAAAATTACCAGTGTACATATTATTTGATGTGGAGCTTTTCTCCCCGGGCCTCCGCTGTAAATGGACCTCGTTCCAGTCGGACTTTCCCGGTAAACAAATGTAAAATAAAATAAATAAATAAAATAAAATATGAATAATTTTATCATTTACTGTTTTCAATGTAACATTACAATCCCAAGCCACAGTCCATAGACCCCTGTTGTGTAATACTCTTACAATACTTTTCACTTCTGAACAGACAACAATTCTTTAATTAAATGTCCATTAACGGTCTCTTTATCATTCTCTGTGAAACTGACTATTTGCTTTCTTTTGAGTTTCACAAAAATGTCTTAACAGTTCATTTATTCCAGGAGTATACTTTTATTTTCAAAACTTTACAAAAAAGACTGTAGTCCCATAGCAGTTTAAAAAAAAATGTCACAATAAGTCTCTTTCTTAATCAAAATAAATGCTCTTACCTCTTGAGCTTTTGTACACAAAGGTACAATGTGTCCCATATCTCATACTTGTCCAATGTTTTTTCATTTTTATCCTGTATGCGTACAATGAATTTCTGATTCTACAACATCTCTGTTTTCATACTTTTCCTTTTTTCTCTTCTTTCCTACATCTGCAAATGTAATTTTCTCAATATCTCTGTCTCCCTCCTTCCCTTGGATAGGCTCCCTCCCTTCTCTCCAGGACAAGTCATTTCCGTTCTCAGGTTCTTTCTCATTCAATAAATCCACCAGTACATCATCCCACAACCTTCCAGACTGGAGGATTGTAACTATAATTTCTTTTTTCTGTCTGTTCTCCACTTCACTGAATTAAATAACTCTGTAGGAAAGCTTCTGAATGTAGCATAGTGGCTTTCATCTGTTTCTCTAAATGTTTCTGCAGTCTCACATGTGAACCAGCATTTGCCTCAGTTTCACATTCACTGTCCTCCATTCTGCGACATTCTCCCAGCCACTACTCCACCAGGAACAAAATTCTGATGAAGTCCAGTGAATAGTAGATGAAAGCGCTTAATGTTTTATTAATAAAGAGTGCAATCCGGTCAGACATTAGTGTTCTCCTTCGTTATTTTTATAAGCTTCTAGTCTAGTGTAATTAACCCAGCCAACAAAGGTTGAGTAAATGAATAACTAAGTAAATAAGAGATATCTGTCTCTGGATCTGGACCTTTGTCCTTCATTATTTTTGGCTTTATCCCTGGTTCCTGCATAAAGAAGTAGAAATGTAGTATTTTTTTTGTCAGAATCAAATGAGATGTACACAGCAAAGTGGCAGTAACTGCTGGATGGAGTTGTGGCTGTCACAGGTTGAAACTGACTTAATGTCTTATTTGCTCAGATTGAGTGGTTTGGCTTTTAGGACTAGTGTGCATTTGTGTAAAATGCATTGAAATACCTGGGTTGCTGTATATTTGTGTGAAACAATCCATAATGACCTTTTTCTTTTTACCGTACAAGATGTCTGAGGTGTGTAGTTAAGAAATGAACTATAATTGCTGGGTACAGGGACTGTCTGTGGATGAGAATGGCTGACTCTGGCTGTCATGTTCATGTTAAACAGCCATTAGTATAACTTTGCAGGACTAGTGTTCATTTACATAAAGGAAGTAGGAAGAGCTTATTATGGCCACTTTTTATCACAATAACAATTTTGAGGTTGACATAGTTTAGTGTATGTAATTGATGACTAGAGACATTGGTGGAGTTTAATAACAGCAATTCATATGGTCTTAAATTATAACAGCAATTCATATGGTCTTAAATTATAACAGCAATTCATATGGTCTTAAATTGGGGAGGTGAATCTAAAAGAAAATGAGAATTTATATATGGTCCAAAAAAGTGTGAGTTTCTGTGGGAGTATGACTTGAAAACCATAGAGTGCCTAAGGTAAAGTTAATCTGCCACTGATTGTTGAGGTTAAAAAGAAAGCCTACAAGTTCTGGAAAGAACAGTGTAGGGGTATGAATGAAGCACAATGCATGAAAGCTTCCTGAAGGACAGAAAGTTGATAAGACGTTTTAAGGTAGAAGTTGAAACTGATTTGGCAGAAAATGTTATAAAGTGAAGCAACATTTTTATAGCCATATTTCTGTAAGAAATGGGGTAGAATTGAAATGAAAATAATCAGTTTTATTCTTTAATGATAGGAAAGACTTCACAGAGTACTGAGAACAAGCAGAAATACTCATTGTTTGCTTTACATATGTTTTTGTAAAGGAGAGAAGGTCAGAATGCCAATATGGGATAGATGAAGGTAATGGATGTGTATCAAGCCGAAAAGAGATGAAGCAAAAAATAAGCAGGTTGCCTTAAAGAAAGATAAGAGCCAGGGACCTGATAGCTTGTCACTTAGGTTTTTCTGGAATCTGTTTCTTGTGATTGTACTGTCAGTAACAGAAAAATGTTAAGAACTGTACCATCACACCTGCGTATGACGCCAACATGGGAGGATAATTGCTTGCCTTCCATGTGTGCAATAAAATCTAGAAGGTTTAGGATTTTTACTTGGAAGTGTTTGGATAGGTATTGTTATATCCCAAGTAGACTTCAGAGAGTTTTTCCACAGGTAGACCGTAAGTTATTGGAGGTGTGATGGGAAAGAGAGATATACTTGGGAATGTGTTTTTTGAGAATGTAATGAGTTGGTAGGGCTAGCCACTGGGCGGAGTAAACCTTGGCAGTAGATGATTGCCACAGTTGAAGTGACACCCCATCCCCTTGTGCAAAAATGAGAAAAGGGAGTTGTGGATGGATGGATAGAATAAGCTGGTAGACTTTAAAATTTCCTGCAAGGTAGTTTGTCAGAAATGTTGGAGAAGCAAATTATTGTAACTAAGGAAATTATTGTTTTTTAGCTGGGATGTAGAAACGGAATTGTCTAGACATAGTAATGCATTACTAAGTTTAATGCTATTGGCTGTTAAAACAATTACTCGAAAATGGAAATCAAAAGCTAAACCAATCAGAGCAGACTTACTGAGTGTTGTGAAGGAGACACAAGAATTTGAAGAAAGACCTTTAGAAATGGGAAGGAGCAAACTATATGGAAGTAAATTGAATCTGTGCTAACAATATATTCAGAATAATATTCAGAAGGATGAGGGAGGTTTTAAGGAAGGAAGGACTGAACAATCTAAGTAATGTTAAATTGAATAATTGTTCATAAATAAACCATATATGTATAATGCATGAAAAGAAAAAAGTATGTAATGGTCTGTGTGCCTTTTTATAATATGTGTACCCATGTCATTGATTAATGTCTTAAATTAATAAAGGTGTTTAAACAACGTGTTATGTAGCAGATCATTGACTAAAGCTGACATGTCTGTGAAGTGCAATATGACTTTTGTAGTATCTCTGTACAGGAGAGAAACTTAAAAAAACAGGATATTACAAACCTATTAGTCTAACAGCTTTAGAAAGAAACCTCAGGAGAAAATCCTCAGTGAAGAATGGTTGCCCTTTTAGAGGACAGTAATCTCAAAGACAGTGCAGTTTTAGTCCTAAAAAAATTGTCAATCGAGTCTGATCTAGTTTTTGGACTGATTTAAATGGCAAATTGATCAGGTAGTTCGAGTAAATGTTATTTGATTAGACATCAGGTAAGCTTTTGACCTACTGCATTGGTAACTACTGGGAAAACTCAAAGGCCTTGTAGCTGGATCATCATGGAGGTACTGGCATGCATCTGTGTTAAAAGGCAGAGTACGGATGAAATGAGGAGTTTGCTGTAACAGGAGTAATAAATGGAGTTTAACAGCAATACATTTTTGGGTCTGTTGCTGTTCAGTGTATTTGTTTCAGGCATATCTGAGGAAATAATAGATGGAAACAGTTTCCTTATATATGGTACAAAATTGGAGTGTCAGTAGATGATTGGGGGGGGGGGCTAATGAAAGACTTGAATAACTGCCTACATGGGCAGAAAGGAGCAAGGTGGGATTAAGTGGAAGTTACTGTATGGTATCTTGCTTGATTTACTGAAGTTTTGGCTCGGCTAATTGATTGTTCTTTTAGTTGCTCACTACAATCCACAGCCAAGCTTCTAATCAAGGCTAATCTTGCTTTGAGCCAGTTTATGCTTGTTCAGGTGGATTACATACAAAACAGTGTCTACATCTTCCAAATCCTAGCTGCGGTGCATGCAAAAAGGCAATTTTAAGCAATCGTTCAGCACTTAATTAATATTTTTTAGACAAAAACTTTCCATCTTTTTCCTTTATGATAACACCTGAGACTGTGGGGAAATGTGCTTTAAGATTTTATGTGTCAAGCAGCCACAACAACTTACAGAGAACATGTTTTATGTCTTAGGCAGGCATGATAACTTACAGAGAACCTGGCACAAACAATATAAAGCAAATGCAGACTCATGGCAGAGGCCACCATTTGGCACAGTCACTGCTTCAAGACTACAAGTACCTCAGAGTCGAGACATTTCTCATTTTAGTGAGCATCCTGTAGTGTATAAATGTGATACAGGCATTTCAGTTAGTAGGCAGCATGTTTACCTCTCAGCTGCATCTCTTCAAGTGGCACATTTGTATAAGTGTAAAGGCTGAAAAAATGCAGAATTCAACTTCCAAGCTTCTTACTGGTTAACTTGTAAGAGTACAACACCAATGAAGGTCATGCATAATACCTAAGGCTATTGTACTCAGTTTTCCACACCAGACTATGAACCAGTCAGGTAACAGGATGACCAGGACAATAGCAGTGGATTGGTGAAATGGTGTCCAAAAATGAAGTATTGTTAAAGAACCACAGATGAGCAAGTGGAACACCCATTCCCCCAGAAACAGTGCAATAATAGGGGAACCAATGTAATATCATGTCATAGTTTAAATGTTTTGTGAACATGTATCTCAGTAACTGCTCACAAAGGCACATCATCCATATATTTTTAAATAAAAAGCAGAACCTTTCTAAACATCTGTCAGCAATTTAAAACTCAACACACATTTGTTCTTAAAGTGAAGTAGGTTTATGAAGCTGTTCTGTGGAATCTGTGGAAAAAATAAGGTCATCAGTTTTCTTTTCTTTTTAAGGGAAACAAGCCATTGGCAGTAGTTTAGATATTCAAAATGCTGAGTCCTGCAAACAAAATTACATTTAAAGACACATCTTACATTTAAAGACACATCGAGATGTAAGTAGACTCTGCATGAGTGTAGCAAGAGATAAACTACCCCTCAGCATAGCTCACGTTTTAAAAATGTGTGCATCTCTTCAAAAGATAACACATTTGCAGTTAAGAAATGTATGCATTACCTTCAGCTTATATGCTATGAGATGTGAAGATTTTTTCACAGTTCTTGTGCAGTGGGAATGCCTTAGTTGCACTTCTTTTCCTGAAATACTTGCACTGACACAGGTTACAGCCACTCTTCTGTTTGTCAGTATTTCCAAAATTATTATCATCATCAAAAGTGACGTGTTAGGGTGTGTCTTCCATTCGAAACAGTGAGCATGAGTGCTTTAATGTCTACTGTGCAATTACGTTTATTCATGAGAAACTGGTTGACTAACAGTCTATTCTTTTTAAAAGTCAAGTCCTCCAATAAAAGTCTGCATTTTTTCTGACCACAGTGTCCTTTTCTGATGTCTTCTCTGATGTGAGATGAATCTTGTTTTTTTTTTTAATTAAATTTGGCAGTTGAATCTGATGCTTAGTGGAGCCCCTGCAGTGTTGAGTGAGTGCAGCTTCTGAAAGCTCTCAGTATTTTGAAGACTTGATACTTTCAGAGCATCTTCCTTGTCTCTGCAGTATAGGTTCATAGATTCATAGGTAGGTACTAGGCTATCAGCCCTGAGGCCTATATAAGCCTAGCCAAAAAGGTTCCCTGGCTTTTGCTACCCAAGAAAATTATTTTCCTGTGCCCCTGTCGAGCAGTGCCGCAGAAGTGATCCCCAGGGTGAATTTTCTATTTCCCATCCAGTCGTCAAGATTTTTCATAAAGAGGGCCAAATGAGGAGCTTTGCTTGACATGAATGGGTAGTTTGTTCCAGAGTATGGTAAGTCTCTGGGACAGAAATCTATCCCTCCAGCATGTTCTGTTTATTGTGGTGACAAGGTTTAGGTCTCTGGAGCATGTGGTATGGAGAGATTGATATTTCTTAGTGTGTAGCATGTCCAACAGCTCTGGGTTTGACATAGCTTTGTATGTTAGGCAGAGATTGCCACTGAGTAGGAGATATGAGACGGAGTAGAGCTGGAGTATTTTGAGACATTCTGCATTGGGCATCTGTTTGAGGCTGGTAATCCTCTTAGTGAGGTATTTCTGTGGCCTTTCCAATTGTTGTAGGTGCCTTGTAAGATACATGCCAAATGGGGCATTGTACTCTATAATGGGTCTGATGAGGGATGAGTAGAGGGGAACAATTACCTCCTTTTTTCTAGAGGAGAACCCAATGTTGACTTTCCCTGACAATGGCAATGAGTCTTCATGTCATGTCATCTGTCTGTGGCCAAAGAGGAGGTATTTTCCTGAGTTGTATCCTGAGATTTTGACATAACTGCTTAAATAGGAAGTTTCTAAATGGTGGTTCTTTGCACTTCGATACCTGTGTTGTTCTACACATGGTGAAGATTCTGTCATTTACAGGAAAAACTGATTGCTACTGTGGATATCATTGTCTTTCATGATGGGGATATACTCCGAGCTGTTTACAGGACCATAACAATCAATGTTCATTTCTATCTGTGGGCTTTTTCATAGTGCTGACATTTTTATTGTTATACAACCGGTTTTGTCAGCAGTCTTTATCATGTGATCCATTTCCAGGTGTCATGTGATCCATCTTCAAGAGGAGTATTTTCTGAATCACAGAAGCTTTTATTTTCACTGTGCCCAACTAGTTTTCATTAACTATATGAACTGTTCTTCATGTAGTTAACCTGGAATAAACACTCTTCACTTCTTGAAGAAATAAGTGTCACTGTTTCGGATACACTGCTGTGTACAGCTCTCATATTTCTTTAAAAGCCATACTGTAGATTATCTCTGGCTGCTTTATATCACTTCCTTTCCTTTTTTTTTTCATTCTATTTAAAACCATGTCTTTTGTCGTTTTTTATTTTGCTGTTTCAGCTAAAGTCAGTGCTCTGGAGACAGCAGATTTTGCATTGAGGTTGACATATTCATCTCATAGCAGGTCATGAGTCTTTCCTTCATTTGTTAAACTGAGAGACTACCTTGGAGAACAGACTGACACATTGTCCATGCTCCCCATTAAAACTGCTTTGTACTTCACCTGAGGGCCCATCTCAATACACAGAGTTAATTTGGATTCGGGTATGGATGTTGTTAAAGGTGGTTTTCAAGTAGGTGTTTAACAAGTGGACCGACAAGTATTTGTTTCTTTATATTTAAAGTCAGTATGTTTCATGTGCTGAAAGTTTGACACCACTTTTACAGTGAGTTCTGATGTTCACCTTCACAAAATCCTTGCCCTAATATTGTATTGTGCTACAAACAGATGTACCATTATGGCTTGTTCTAATGCAGGTCACTGGCATCACATCAGGTTTCTTGGATATTAGTTTAAAAAAAATACACAAACTTTCACGTATGCTGTATATACATAAAAATAATGTATATGCTGACAGCTGTAAAAGACATCATTAGAGAATAAAAAGGTAGAAATAATATGTTACCATTGATTAAGAATGTTCACCTGTCTGACATATTTGCCAGGAGGAAAGTAGAAATCATTGCAACAGATGTTTCTGCGACTCGGTTGGATAGATTGAAAAAAAGTGCTGGCTGTGTCACTTGCTGAAGATTAGTCACCCAATAACAGTAATGTAACAATTATATCTTTAGGTCAGACTTTTTTATGGTGAGTGCTTGAGTAAGGAATTGGTGGAATTAATTCCCCGTGGAAGGATATAAAACAGGTGAAGTAATTTATCAAAAGAGGGTTTATTTTTTTAAGAGAATGAAATTGATTTGGAATGAGTTAACATACTACTTACTAAAGGACAGCACATATGCTGTGGCAGCAGGGTACAAGGCCTGTTTGCTTGCCTAGTAGCTGTTGTCCCACAAATGAGATCACTGCACTGCTTTGTCCATCAGAGCATGCAGTGTACCAGACTTAGGGTTGGGTTAAATAACACAGTGGACTGTGTTATGTTAATCATAAACTTTGTTTATCATTTAGTCCCACCGCCAGTCATTTATTAAGACTGGGAAAAACTGTCACAAAGCTTGTGTTAAAATTGCACGTATTTCCAAAAAAAAATATATAGAAAAAAAACCTTACAGCTATGTCTGCTAATTTAGCATCTACCACAATGATTAATTTCCCTGCATTATTTGTGACAAAGTGGTGCAGTGGTTAGTGTTGTTGCCTCACATCAAGAGGTTCCCCGGTTTGATTCTTGGCTGGGGTGCCCTCTGTGTAGAGTCTCTTCCCTGCATTTGAGTGTGTTTCTTCTAGGTGTTCCGGTTTCCTCCCACATTCCAAAGACATGTGTCTGGAGCATTTCTCCCTGCACCTTTGCTGAAAATGGGTTCTGTCCCAGTTGGACTTTCCCAGTAAACAAATGTTAGATAAATACATTTGAGTATATTAGTACTCCAAACACACAAATAACTGCAGTAATAACAGGCTATTAAGACACCAATGCCATTCTTCACAGTTTAAAAGAAAACCTGTATACAGTAGCTTTGTTATGCATCGCATTTGCCTTTGCTTGGGTTGTGGCTGCAAAGGTCAGTTGACCCACACCACCTATCCAGATATGAAGCCATAAATAAGTAAAATAAGTAAGGTGATCCAGGCCACTCAGTTTGAGGGCTTCACCCTCCTTGACGAGATGATGCATTTAATCTTTAATCCTTTCTCTGCTGACATCAAAGTTAGTCTGCAGTGGAAGCAAAACAAATGATAGCATCACTAGATGAGGGGGAAAATGTATTGGTACTCAGACAACAGATGACCTGAGACAGTCAATGCATTTGGCTGAGTGGGAAAAATTCCAGGATCAATTAATTAGCCAGAAGGGCTTTCCACACATAAAGAGGCCTGCAGCATTTTTTTCTGATTATGTTTGGGTCACCATATATGTTGTGCAAGCTCCCTTTCTCACACTAAATGCCATTAAACACTGCATCTTTTTCTCGCACTCATCATCTCCATCAAAGCTTGTACATCACTCTGACATGTTATGAGCTTAACTTTGCTGCACTTATAAAATCCAAGAAGTGTTTTTTTTCACATTAGAAGAGTTTATGCAAATAACTGATGCTAGTATTAAAAATATATATTCTTTAATAAAATGAAATTAATGAACCATCTGTGTAAAGAGCTGTTGCTGATATTCCAGAAATGATGCTGATATTTAAACTTGTTTAAAAAAAATGATATTGGTTCATTCAGATGTTGAATTGAGAAATGAGACAGTAAATCATTTTAAAGATGATGTAAGGCTGCTATTTATGTAACGTCCTATGTTTATGTGTAAGTAGTTCAGGAAACCAGGAATGTGTTTTTTTTTTTTTTTTTACTTTTTTGAATCTGAAGTGGTCCTCTCTATCCATTCCAGTTTTCATAACCACTCCACTGTAAAAGAACAGGCCTAGGCTAGCAAGATTTTAATTTTAAGACTTACTTCTTCCAATATATTTCTCCTGAATTTACCTAGCTGGCAATTATGTATGATGTGTAATGAAGTATACTCCAACTTTAAAAATAAAATAAAAAATAAAGTGAACCAAACCAAGGCAGATTCAGTCAAATGAGTTTTCAATGTTTTGAAAATTAGGTACTTTGGTCTCGGTCAAATGAAATTCTGTCAAATGAGTTTTCTGTCATGTGAAGTAGATCTATATATACAGAGAGAAGGTTGGATGATGTGCGGATAGTGAATCAGGAAGTGAAGCAGATTAGCAAGGAGGAAGTAAGGACAGCTATGAAGAGAATGAAGAATGGAAAGGCTGTTGGCCCAGATGACATACCAGTGGAAGCATGGAGGTGCTTAGGAGAAATGGCAGTGGAATTTTTAACCAGATTGTTTAATAAAATTTTGGAAAGTCAGAGGATGCCTGAGGAGTGGAGAAAAAGTGTTTTGGTACCTATCTTTAAGAATAAGGGTGATGTGCAGAGCTGCAGTAACTACAGAAGGATAAAATTGATCAGTCACAGCTTGAAGTTATGGGAAAGAGTAGTGGAAGCTAGGTTAAGAAGGGAGGTGATGATTAGTGATCAGCAGTATGGTTTCATGCCAGGAAAGAGCACTACAGATGCAATATTTGCTCTGAGAGTGTTGTTGGAGAAATACAGAGAAGGTCAGAAGGAGATGCATTGTGTCTTTGTGGACTTTGAGAAAGCATATGACAGGGTGCCTAGAGAGGAGTTGTGGTATTGTATGAGGAAGTCGGGAGTGGCAGAGAAGTATGTAAGAGTGGTACAGGATATGTACAAGGGTAGTGTGACATTGATGAGGACTGCGGTGGGAGTGACATACGTTTAAGATGGAGGTGGGATTACATCAAGGATCAGCTCTGAGCCCTTTCTTATTTGCAGTGGTGATGGACAGGTTGACAGATGAGATTAGACAGGAGGCCCCGTGGACTATGATGTTTGCAGATGACATTGTGATATGTAGTGAGAGTAGGGACCAGGTTGAGGAGACCCTGGAGAGGTGGATATATGCTTTAGAGAGGAGAGGAATGAAGGTCAGCAGGGCTAAAACAGAATATATGTGTGTAAATGAGAGGGAGGGTAGAGGAATGGTGAGGATGCAGGGAGTAGAGTTGGTAAAGGTGGATGAGTTTAAGTACTTGGGATCAACAGTTCAGAGTAATGGTGAGTGTGGAAGAGAGTTGAAGAAGAGAGTACAGGCAGGGTGGAATGGGTGGAGAAGAGTGTCAGGAGTGATTTGTGACAGGCGGGTACCAATAAGAGTGAAAGGGAAGGTCTACAAGAGGGTAGTGAGACCAGCTATGTTATATGGGTTGGAGGCGGTAGCATTGACGAAAAGGCAGGAGTCAGAGCTGGATGTGGCAGAGTTAAAGATGTTAAGATTTGCACTGGGTGTGACTAGGATGGACAGGATAAGGAATCAGTATATTAGAGGGTCAGCTCAGGTTGGACAGTTTGGAGACAAAGCAAGAGAGGCGAGATTGCGTTGGTTTGGACATGTGCTGAAGAGGGATGCTGGGTATATTGGGAAAAGGACGCTAAGGATGGAGCTGCCAGGTAAGAGGAAAAGAGGAAGGCCTAAGATAAGGTTTATGGATATGATGAGAGAGGACATGCAGGCGGTTGGTGTGAAAGAGCATGATGCAGAGGACAGGAAGAAATGGAAACAGATGATCCGCTGTGGCGACCCCTAATGGGAACAGCCGAAAGAATATATATGTATGTATATATGCATAGCCAAGAGGTTCCAGTATCTCAGTTTTTGTGTTATTTTTTGTTTAGTCTCTTCCCAAATATCCTTAACTGTCGTAAAGTATCCTTTTTAACCTATACTTCTGAATACTTCATTTTATCATGTCCCTTTATGTATGGGTATTGCTAAACCAATTCATGTGTGGATATATAGTTTACAGCTGTAGCCTTTGTTTTACCTTCATTAATTTCATATCTCGAAAAAACTTGGAACTGTCTCAGAATGTTCCACAACACTGAAATATCGTTTTTTGGTTCCATCAGGTATAAAATAATTTAATCTGCAAATAAAACCAACTTTTTTTGAACACCATAGTAGTTGTATCCTTGAATTTCAGAGTCCCTTATTTTCTTT
Organism: Protopterus annectens; assembly: GCF_019279795.1. Classification (NCBI taxonomy): domain Eukaryota; kingdom Metazoa; phylum Chordata; order Ceratodontiformes; family Protopteridae; genus Protopterus; species Protopterus annectens. The sequence continues at coordinate 1,956,641,619 of NC_056729.1, forward strand.
GTCAATGCTTATAAATGTAATTAAAATAACAAAGGGGAAAGAGGACACCGCTGCCTGGTTTCTTTCTTCAGACACAACTTCCATTTGGATTTTTCCTCCAATCCTTCATATATCCTTCTAATAAACCTTATCATTCTATTAGAAAATGCATATGCTTCTCATGCCCTACTCATAAAATCCCAGCTTACTCTGTCATTTGCTTTTTCTGCATCCAGATCCACTAACAACAGCAGTACTTCTTACATTCTGCCTCTCCTTATATCATCATTCTGTTAGTGTTGTCAAATGTTTGTCTACCCTCCACAAAACCCCATTGATCCATATCTTTCAATTTTGCAAACACCTTAGTTGTATCCTTGAATTTCAGAGTCCCTTATTTTCTTTGTCAATGCTTATAAATGTAATTAAAATAACAAAGGGGAAAGAGGACACCGCTACCTGGTTTCTTTCTTCAGACACAACTTCCATTTGGGGGCTGTGCTCTCCATACCCTCTGCTAATCGCACAGTCCCTGGGGAAAGGAAATAAAGGAAATATTCCTCTGCTTGGAGATTGTTGATCTCGCACACCATCTTCTATGTCGACCAAATGATGTTGATCTCCTGGGTGTCGGGTCACTGTCCATTCGATCCAGTACCCTACACCCATATGTGTATGTGTAGATGTATGTATGTATATATATATATATATATCTATGCACACACACACACACACACACATATATATGTATATATATATATATATATATATATATATATATATATATATATCTATATGTATATAAAGTGTCATTTGCTCTATCAAACACCTTTATTTAACTGTAGCAAAACACTCTAATAGCTCATTTCTGCAGTTCACTGACTGAAGAAACAGTGTCTTAAGTTATTGCTAGCACTGCTGTCAGAGACAGATCAGCATGTCTTCTGTAGTGCCAGTCACACGGTCTAAATGCTTACACCTGAAGCAGCTACCCTGTTCACCATGCTCTTACCATGGCTTTGACGTCTGCTTTTTCCATGACTTTTTCCATCATTGCTGGTTTATTTATGCTGTCATGCCTCAGAGATTTGTTTTTTAGGTAGTTGAGATTAGTTGCAGACAGCTGGGCACAAACAACACAATGATGCACAGCAACAGTTATCCCACTCCACAAATGGGGAGCCACCACTGATCCCGGGAACATTTGACCTATTAGCTTGATGAGCCTGGTTTGTAAGGCCATGGCACGTATCATCATGGAACTCATAAATGAAGACATTGGTAACCTCCAAACTCTGGAGCCCACCCAGTTTGGGTTTTTGAAAAGCAGATCATGCCTCTTGAACCTGATCGTCTTCTTTGAGGCAGTCACCAAAGCTGTAGATGAAGGTAAGGTGGTTCACACAGCCTATCTTGTCCTCACCAAGGCTTTCGACACCATCCCCCCATTCTGGAATTATAGACAAACTCACTAAACTAGGTATAAATCCTTACGTCACAAGATGGGTTGCCAACTAGCACTGACAGAACCCACACTGTAAAAGTTGCAGACTCCAAATCTGACTTCAAAGCAGTGACAAGTGAAGTACCACAGGGTTCAGTCCTGGAACCTCTTCTGTTTGGTATCTACTTCTCTGAAATACAGGCTAACACAGAACGTCTTTGGCTAATGAAGTTCACAGATGACTGCAAAGTAGGAGCCATAGTCGAGTCCCCACATGATGTGGACATCCTACAGAAGGGCTTCACTGAGACAGATGCCTTGTTTCAGAGCCATGGCCTCAAGCTCAATGCCAAAAAGTGCATTGTCATCCCCTTTGGTAAAAACTCTGTACTCATGAACTACCACATAGGCAGCAGTCTACGTAATGCCAAATATGTGATAAGAGACCTCGGGACCCAGATGGGCAGTAGTCTCTCCTTTGATAATCACATTGCCACAGTAGTCAGGAAATCCTTCTACGTGGCACATCTCATCACAAAAGGGTTCTCATCCAGGAAAAAAGAGGTAATTGTTCTCCTCTACTCGACACTCATTAGACCCATTATAGAGTATAACGCCCCTTTTGGAATGCACCTCACAAGACATCTGCAGCAGCTGGAAAGGCCACAGACATACCTCACAAAGTGGACTACTGTCCTCAAACAAATGCCCTACACCAACCGTCTCAATAAACTCCAGCTTTACTCTGTAGCATATCGCCTACTCTGAGGTGATCTCTGCTTAACATATAAAGCTATGTCAAACCCAGAGCTGTTGGACATGCTGCACCAAAAGAAATCCCAATCCCTCCAAGCCACATGGTCTAGAGACCTAAACCTTGTCACCACAATAAACAGGACTTGCTGGAGGGATAGATTTCTGTCCCAGAGACTTCCCATACTCTGGAACAAGCTACCCATCTATGTCAAGCAAAGTTCCTCATTAGCACTCTTCAAGACAAATCTTGATGAGTGGATAGGAAATAGGAAATACACCCTGGGGATCACTTCTGTGGCTCTGCCCGACAGGGGCACAGTAAAATAACTTTCTTGGGTGCCGTAAGCCAGGGAACCTTGTTGGCTAGGCTTACTTTGGCCCTTGGGCCAATAGCCTAGTACCTACCTATGAACCTATGAAAGGTAATGCAGAAGGTTAGTAGGGCCACCACATAGCAATATGATTATAAGTAAGTGAATGAATGCCAGTGTTATTTGAAAGGGTATTATTATTTAATCAACATATGTGACATAGGCTTGCTTGTCACTTTCAGTTTTATACTTGAACTTTTAACAGGCTGTCCAGTAAGAGCACCACATAAGTGAGGGTCTTGTATAATGTAAGAATACCCATAATGGGATAATATGAACCAATTCAGTTTATATTAGTGGTTTCCAGTGAAATTAGGAGACCCAGGGCACTAGCAGTGGATTGAAGTAGTGTTCAGCAGTGTAAGAGCAGAACAGGTAGTATACACTCCTTTGGTGCAGAGGGCTGTAGGTTCTATTACCATAACAGGAGTGCAGTATAAGGGGGGTGCTGCACTCATGAGTGTGCCATTCTTTGATTGAGACTTGAAACCAAGGCCCCATCTGCTACAGATGGTAGTAGCTCAAATGGATGTAAAAGATCCCATGCACCTATTGAAAACAGTAGGGAAAGTTCTCCTATGTCCTGGCCAAATTTCCCCAGAAGTATAAATATCATCTCCGTTTTCCTATGAAAAGAGGTCTAGTGGGACTAACCTGGTCAACAAAGGGTGTATAAATAAATAAATAAAATGAAGCCATGTTGCTGGTCAACAATCCATGCATACGTCCTTGGAACCTCTGTTTCTCCAGTAAATCTAAGGAAATAGGAACCCATAGAACAGCCTATCATAAATAAAATACTCTGTGACCACACATATTTCTGTAAATAGATCATTTTTCAGGACTGTATCTGCAAGAAGAATACATCACAAGTCCCAAACCAAATTACTATTTTCCTACAGGTAAGTACAGCAAAAGGGTAACAAATGAAATAAAGCACATGGTCATTTGTTGCTAAGTAAAGCTGTAATAGAAAATTGTAAAGCAAAAACATTTGACAGCATCCTATATTCATTAATAAAGAAGTGCTTACAGATGTATAAAATACATGACCATGAAACACTGGCAAACCACTTTGGAGTTAAGCCATGACAAAGGGCAAATTATTATGTTAGGGATAAAAATTCAAAGAGGAGTATTCCAGGATGATTCTTTGTCAACACTGTTGTTTTATTCTCACGTAACCCATTAGCCTGTTTACTTAGCAGATTATGTTATGGTTAAAATTTGGCTCCCAGAAAACAACCTTGCTTAAAGATTTCTCATCTACTTTTTGTGAATGACTTAAAACTGTATAGTACATCAGATGAGGATTTTGAAAGCACAATTGCAAGTGGTTAAAACTGTCTCAAATATGTCATTTGGTGTTGAAAAATGTGTGTTTGACGTTGGAAAGTTGCAGTACCAAGAAGGTTTCACTTTAGGCCAGGAATGTGAGATAAAGGAACTTGAGCAGGAGGGAGTGTATAAATATTTGGGAATTGATGAAGGATTGGTAATAAATCATGAACAAATGTGAATAAAACTCAGTAAGGAATACTTCAGAAGACTAAATCTAATATTCAAAACAGTCGTGACATCTAGGAATAAAGACCAAACTATAAACCAATTTCCTATTCCTTTATAACTTACAGTTTTGGTGCGATTCACTAGCCCTTAAAAGTATTGGATCATTTAGACAAGAAAAGAAGAAAAATGCTTCATGCATATCAAATGATATATGATACTCAGTGTATACCAAGATTAGATATTCCACGCTGTAATGGAAGTATGGATGGGCCTCCTCAAAATTGATTGCATGCATAGAGCTGCAGTCATGGGACTGCATACATATCGGCTGGCCTCATCGGATCCAAACATAGTAAAAGTTTTATTTATTTAGTTAGTTATTTAGTTTTATTTGTTTACTGGGGTAGTGCAGTAATCAATATTGACCAATTTCAGGCCTGGGTAAAAACATTACCTCTCTGCTTAATTTACCCAAAGCATTCCAGCGTCAAGCAGGAATGGAAATCAAATGAGAAGTAGTCAAAAATCAGATAGCAACTGAATGTGCCAAAATACAAAATAAAAAAATATAAGGAGTTGGATCAGATGAGAAAGAAAGAGATATGGAAAAGCCATAAATTTAGTGTCACGTATAGAGATCTCCTGGAACAACCTCATGTTGATCAGGATTTGACACAGGAATGGTTAAGGAAAGGTGATTTGAAACCAAAAGATGAAAAATTAATAATGGCAGCTCAGGATTCTGGGCTACATGCACATTGGTTTACATAGTCCAATGAACATGCGGGAGAAACAGACATTGCAGATTCTGTAATAAAGAATTGGAAACAGTCACACATCTTGTTACTGGGTGTGAAATACTCATTGCAGAGGACCTGTACACCGAAAGGCACAATAATGTGGCAAGAGTGTTGCACTGAGATTTGTGCAAACAATACAATATAGAAATAGTTGAGAATCATTGGAACCATGAACCACAAAGCATTATAGAGATTGATAAAGTTTATATCACATGGGATCACCTTCTACCATTTACAGTTCAAAAAATAGATGCAAGAAAACCATATATAGTAGTCCATGTAAAAAGGCAAAAGTAGCACTGGTCATTGAAACTGGTACATCTAGAGATCAGAGTGTCATACATACAGAAAGACACAAAGTCTTAAAATACCAGGCTTTGCAGGCAGATAAGTGTTCAGTGTGGAAGAAAGATACCTAGACAGTTCCAATAGTAGTAGGAGCAACAAGTCTAATAAAAAATAATCTACAATTATATTTAGACATGCTACCAATCCATGTAACCCTATATAAATTACAGAAGATGACGATTCTGGGCACATTTCTGGTCTAACATCAAAGATTGAAACAATACTAATTTTATAAACTTTAATTATATCCTAACTTAGGAATGGGGTCCATTCTTATCATGGTATTAGAAACCCAAAACACTTTGAGAAATTTAAGGGAGTTAGCACTTGACTATATATGTGCACATCTTTTTACCTTATGTAACAATGTGGTTTATACTGTGTTGTACTATTTACACGCACATCTTTTTTCCTTATGTAACACCTGATTTTGTACTGTGTTGTGCTATTTATATGGACATCCTTTTACCTTACATAACACTTGGGTTTGTACTGAGTCGTATTATTTATGTGCACATCTTTTTACATTTCATAACACTTGGGTTTGTACTGATATACAATTTCTCTACACATATGTTTACCTTACATAGCACATTGGTTTGTACTGCATTGTACTACTGGCATGCACATTCTTTTTACCTTTTGTAACACTTGGGTTTGTACTGTGTTATATTATTTCTGTGCACATATATTTACCTTATGAAACATTTGGGTTTGTACTGTGTTGTACTATTCATATGCACATCTTTTTAACTTATGTAACGCTTGGGTTTGTACTATGTTGTATTATTTATCTGCACATATTTTTACCTTACATGATACTTTGGTTTGTACTGGGTTGTACTATTTATGTGCATATATTTTTACCTTACATAATACTTTGGTTTGTACTGGGTTGTACTATTTATGTGCATATATTTTTACCTTACATAATACTTTGGTTTGCACTGTGTTGTACTATTTATTTTCTCATCTTTTTACCTTATGTAATACTTTGATTTGTACTGTTATACTATTTCTGTGCACATATTTTTATCTTGCATAATACTTTGGTTTGTGCTGTATTGTGTTATTTATTTGCTCATCATTTTTAACTTACATAACACTTTGGTTTTACTGTGTTGCACTCCTAGAGTCACCTTTCTCTCCAACTGTCTAGTCTTTTGAAAAGCATTCAAGGCTTTCATGGCATAATTTATTTTTGTCAGGTTTTGGAGAAGGTTTTACTTTGGCTCCAAAAAATTACCAAGTTAAAATAATCTGTTTTCGGACTTTACGAAATTTCTGACAGTTTAAGCAGGGTAACTGAGGTGTTTACATAATAATGCACTACTCAGTTTAGGCAGTAGTTTCAGAGCTGTCATGCAACAGTTAAGGCTCGGTTGTGCAATTAAAGGATTCAAGCTGTCTGATCTAGGTATGCAGGCGCGAAATGAGGCTGGGTGGTTTCAGAGATTGACATATGGTCACTGCATTTGTAGTGCTATTCAGAACCAGTGCCTTTGCCTTTTTTGGGAAGAATCCCAAGCCTTCCTCCTATTCCTGTTTACAAAGGAAGTACCAAGTAAGAACCTTGTTACCTGTGTTTAGAATGGACAACAGATTCTGCTATTCATCTGTGTTTCAGTTATTCAGTAACCCTAGTCCACTGGTTGCAAGCATGCTGAGACTGGTTAGAGGCTCTTTTTTTGTCTCTGTCTAGATAATTGAATGTTTAACAAATGGAAGATGTTTTGATCCAGATATGCAACCCTTAACAAATGAGACACAGTATTGCATTCAGAAGTGGTCTTTTTACAAAGAGTAACTATTTTGTCACCTTTCTGCAGTTATGTTGACGTTTTTCTGATGTGAAGGGATTAGATTCAGTTTTGTAACTATAAGTAGCTAGCAGGCTTCATTTTAGGTTCTGTTGCCTTTTAAAATGTATGATCATTCTTTTCCTGTGCTGCATCAGAAATAATTTAGGCAACAATTAGCTTAATTTTTCTGATGATTTACCTGACCCTGCCTTGTTGGAGACATGACATATGCACTCTCTAAAGCACCTTCATGAAGGATTGTACACTTTTCCATAAGTATACCAGTGAGAGCTTTAGTACATCTACACTTCTTGGCAGCGCCAAATACAAGCACACATCCTGAATTGTGCACTACAAACTGTAGCACATGGCCTTCACAAGGGACAGTACAGCAACTGAAAATGAAACATGAAATTCAGCCAAGACAACATATACAAACCTGTAATAGTATAATTAGGCTAGTGATCTCTCTCTTTGCAGATCTAAAATCATTTACATTGTGCGTCTGTTGTGTAATCCTTTACCTAAGGATGGCCATCTCATTCGTTATGGCTACACTTGCTCACACATTCCTTGGCTGCCTCCTGTAAATCTCAGGTTTCTAGTTGGTATTGAGGCTTTATCCTTATTCAGTGCAGAGGTTTGATCAAGAATGGAAGATGGCTTTACATTTTATTTTTTATTTATTTATATAGTTGTTTACTGGGGTAGTGCACTGATCTCAGTAGACCATTTGCAGGTACAGCTGGATGAGTAGGATCACCTAAGAAATGAACAAAATGTATTTACAGGTACAAGGATACAAAAAATGCATGTACATATTTACAGATGCAGAATTATGCTATGACATTTAGTTTAAGAAGTAGTTTACAAAGTAAAAACATGGGTGGAAAAATGGAATCATGCTTAGCGGAGCTTTTCTGAATAAGATGTAGCCATAACGAATGAGATGGGTTTTGCTACAGGGATAGCATATGATTATATAGAGGGTACGTAAACATTAGAAGAGGTGAGTGTGAATAGTTGGAGGAAAGAATACTGTGGGTAGAAGAAAGAGAAATGTGTGAGAGGCATGTAGAGGGTACAGGAGTAGAAAGGTGAGGAAGTGTGCGAGATGCAATGAAAAGAGGGAAGTAGGATGCATGAGGGACAGTAAATGAGGAGATTAGAAGATGATACGGGAATAAAGGGATGTAACAGAGCTGCAGGGGTAATGTCATTTGACTTGTGTGAGTGCAGATGGACTTTGTTTGGGTCAAGAGGTGTTCCTTGAGCTTTTGTCTAAAGTCTGAGTACTTTTGGATATCTGTGATTAAGAGATGATTGGAGGACGTTTATCAGCTTCTTCGGCAGTTGATAGGTCATTTTGTTTGTTGACTGCCGAGTCTCCTTACTTCTCATTTGCTGGATCATGGTCTCAATGCTACTGTACATTTTTATGAGTTGAAAAATGGACCCATGGAGTAACAGCTCTGTAACCATTGGAAGTCCCATTATGTAATGAGTTGGGTGCCTGTACAGCTTCGTTGTAATCCCCTGGGTAACAGCTCTTTACCCATTGGAAGTCCCATTATATAATGAGTTGGGTACCTGTGCAGCTTAGCTGTAATCCCCTGGGTAACAGCTCTGTACCCATTGGAAGTCCTATTATATAATGAGTTGGGTACCTGTGCAGCTTTGCTGTAATACCCTGGGTAACAGCTCTGTAACCATTGGAAGTCCCATTATATAATGAGTTGGGTGCTCGTACAGCTTTGCTGTAATCCCCTGGGTAGCGGCTCTGTACTGATTGGAAGTCCCATAATATAATGAGTTGTTACATGTGCAGCTTCACTGTAATCCCCTGGGGAATAATGTAAGATGAAACACTGAGGTGGTATACAGGTTTACCTCTCTAACTTTAAAGGTGTCCGTTTCCACTTGTCTTAGATGGCTATTGCTTTTATATTCTTTTTATCCCCCATGTGTTCTGATCATTAGAATCTGTAGTGTTGTTTGCTCCTTCCCCACTTTGGAGACGAGAGCTGCTGATGAAAAGGCCTTACCTACTTAGCCACTTTTTCTCCCAATGCTGTTCCTAACTCCACACATTTGCGGGTCATGAGATATGCACTTGTCAAAGTCGCCTTCCTACTTCATCCCTTGAGAAATGTGCATGCTTCCATAACCATGCTAATGATGGCTACCACTACCTTTTTGAGGAGTTAGGCAAAGTTAGATAAAGTATTGTAAATATGCAGAAGAACTGTTATGATCACTTTATAGCTCTCTTTTGCATTTCCATCCTGATTTTTTTCTGCAACACATATGCTTCAGCAATAAAAGTGTTGTTTTATTTTATTTCCCAAGCAAAAACAAACAAGCAAAAAGTAAATTATGCATCAAATACCGAGACAATGGAAATGATTTTATATCAGCAAGGAGAGAAGTCATCAGTCTAACTATGCTATTACAGGCTTGTGTATGTTGTTTCAACTGCATTTTCTTTTTAATTTTCAGTTGAAATGGTGTGATAATTAGCTGTAAGCTGTGTCACTGACATTAGATTTACTTGTACACCTAATGACAAAACTGATTGCATTTGGAAGCTAAGAAATTATGTACTTAAGTATACACACACACACACTGTGCCAAACTTAACACTTTAACACAGACTTCAGTTCACTCATATATGCACTTCAACGCATGCTCACACAGATACACACACACGCACACTCACACATCCACACATCCACAAACACACACACAGATGCATGTGCGTGTGCATACAGATACACATGCACACACAGATATGCATGCACACACACACACACACACACACACACACACACACACACACACACACACACACACACACACACACACACACACACACACACATACAGACACACATATACACACAAACTATATTTTAGCTTGTAATCTTGAGTGATTTTTCCAAGCAGCTTCATTGAAATGAAATTTGCTGAATCTCTCTTCAATGAACTTTTCAACCACTATACGCAATCATATTTCGATTTCATATAGACATCTGATAAATGTTACTCTTCATCTTTGTGGTGGAGCAGTTAGACATCAGGTTTTATTACTGTAGCCTAACAACTCAATTATCATTGTGAGAAAAAATGTGTTCCAGGATAAAGATGTGTGTAAAGAGCTTCTGAAAACGAAGGAAGCAGAAGGGTGTGGTTAATGTTAGAAGAATTATGCAGCCGTAGGTCTTAATGGATGTCACCAAAACAAGCAAATTCATATTTAGGTGAATGCTTTTTCTTTGGCTTAGTGTCAATATGTTGAACTGTGGAAAAGTGAATGGCAGAAGGCATTGTGAAACTGAACAAAGCGATATTTTCATTTATGCATTTCTGAGTGCTGCTTAGTTTGACTGTAGTAGCCAAACATATACTCCACTGTAGGGATTTTAGACAAATGCGGATGTTACTAGAAATTTGACAAGATATCTGGTATCCTTCAACATAGTCAGTTGAAGACTAGGCTAGAGGGGATGGAGTTGGAGACAACTGGAAAGGTGAGAGACCCAATGAGGATTGAGCTGTTAAGAACCAGTATAGGTAATTGGTAAGATAAGTCAAGGATTGTTTTTAGCATCAAAACAGATTGAGTTATTATATCTAAAAATGACAAGAAAAATAAAATGCACTGTGTCCCTCCTTACTGATGATACGAGAATGGGATTTGTGATGGATATATAAGAAAGAACAGTCTCTAACTGTAGAATATCCTAGGCAGAGCAGATAACGGAGTGTGTGAGGAAGTGATGGTTGTGGTATGAAATAAAAAAAATATACATTCAGGCATAGGAGCAGCTAATCTTACATGTTGAAAAGGAGTATTTGGAACTTAAAAGAATGAAACATAGGCAGACGTAACAGTAGCAGAGAGTATATACTTGATTTTAACTGTGTGTTGCAGGAATATTAACTGAACTGGAAGTTAGTCAGTGTTTGCTGAATTTTGTTATTTGCTAGTAATTACAGGTGTGGGGGTAGCCACATTCTTTGATTTCCTGTCCTTGCCTATTTAAGTGGTACAGTGTGAAATATTTTCTGCTTAAAAACCTCAGCTTTGGCCGGCTAAGAACTTGTTGTATTCAACTGGACGTATAAGAGAATTTAAGTACCTTTATCTGCACTTTTTTCAAAAAAATACAGTATTTAAATTGATTTTAACTGTGTGTTGCAGGAATATTAACTGAACTGGAAGTTTTGACTCTGCTCTTCAGTTAGTCCCATCCACCCTCCCTGTTTTTGTTTTGGTGTTAATCTTAGTGGCCTTGAAACTGCCCGCCCCTCTTGTAAATTTGTGTTTGGATACTCCTTCTGGGCCCATCTCATTTGCTCACTCAACTGAGTGCAGTGAGATCATATTCTGATTTCAGGCACTCCTACTGTGTACAAAGAGAGCATCTGGGAAACAGAAAAAAAGAATTTAAGCTTGTTTCCTGCCTTTCCTGTTAAGTGGTATAGACTATTTGTAGGCTTCTGAGCCCCCAAGCCCTTCTGTGTTGGAGGGAAGCCTTCTAGCTTAGTTTTTTTTCTTATAACTAGCCAGTTTTCTAGTTTCAGCACTCAAATCTGTTTCTTTGATCTCAGCACTTGTTCAGAAAAAAAAATAAATAAATTTCATCTGCTTTTACTGTACTTGTGTTTCTACCTACTTTATTTTACTTTTGCATCATCTTAAAAGTACTCAATTGTATTTATTACTGCTTGGTGTAACTCATTCTAAGCCTTTTGGTTTAAACACTTGGGCTTCGGACCAGTTGTTTTGCACTGAGAGGGTTTGTGGTCTGCACTGTAGTGGCAGAACAGGTAGCTTACATCCTTCTAGGTTGGGAACTGCTGATTGATGGCTCAGTGTCTGTTATTCTAAAAGTGTATTAATTCTGGTTTAAACACTTGGGCTTTCAGGCCAGTTATTTTACATTAAGAGGGTTCGTGGTCTGCACTCTTGTGGGTGGAGAGGCTGGACTCTGCCCTTCTGAGCTGGGAATTTCTGGTTAAAGGCTTATAGTGCATGCATATCTGAACTGCTTCTTACTGAAAGTTGAGTGCCTTGTTTGCTGTGGCATAGACTGGATTCGGGCCTGCTGGATCTAGCTTTGTTTGTGTAACTTGAGCACTAATCCAGGCATTCTCTAAAGTATTCAATTGTATTTATTACTGCTTGGTAGTAACTTGATTAAAGTGTAGCTATCATTCTAAGTCTTTTGGATTAAGCACTTGGGCTTCAGACCAGTTGTTTTACATTAGGAAGGTTTGTGGCATGCACTGTGGTGGCAGGACAGGTAGCTTTCATCCTTCTAAGTTGGGAACTGCTGATTGAGAGCCCAGTGTCTGTTATTCTTAAAGTGTATTAGTTCTGGTTTAGGCACTTGGGCTTCAGGCCAGTTATTTTATATTAAGAAGGTTCGTGGTCTGCACTCTTGTGGGAGAAGAGGCTGGACTCTGCCCTTCTGAGCTGGGAATTTCTGGTTAAAGGTTTATAGTGCCTGAATATTTGAACTGTATCTTACTGAAATTGGTACACCTTGTTTGCTGTAGCATAGACTAGATCCAGGCCTGCTGAATCTAGATTTGTTTATATGCTTGTTGTTTGTTTGCTTGTTATTTCCCTGGAACGCTAATTCCACCTAATCTGGCTTCTCAGTGCTTCTGTGGACCACTAGTGATATCTGCATTGCTTACTGTACTTATTTCCTTGTTTCACTTGAAAGAAAGTTACTGTTTGTCGTTTTGCATTTAAGTTACCTGTAACACATTGCACTTAAGTTACCTGGCACTTGCGCGCTAAAGCAATTATATAAGTCAGCACTAAAAATTAAAAGCACTACACCCTCACTCCCCACTGGCCCTTGTTTTCAATTATAAAGGAATTCCCAATATTATTCTAGCATGTCCAAAGGTCAGTTGTCAATCTCCTCTCCGGACCAGCTGGTGAATCTGGGAATCTTGAGGCAATGTTACAACTGCCTCATGTACACAGACAACCCTCTCCTCCTCCCAACAAATTCCAACATATGTGAAAGATGCAACCATATAGCCAAACTGGAGGCTAAGCTCTCTCAACTCAGTACTGGCATAACCAGTCAGGAGGAGAAGGAAACCACACTCACTACAATTCCAGTCTCACATGGACCTACCACGACAGCAAACCAAACACATAATCACACAAAAACATACTCGGAGGCTCTAAAAAATGATCTGCCTAAGCAGCAGAGACCTCCAAAGCAGACACCCAAGCAACCGCTACCCGAAACAAAACACGTGCAACACATATCTCACAAAGCCAGTGTGCCGAAGAGTCACAGCCCTTAAGACTAAACAACACACCTGATACACTTGTAATAGGTGACTCTATCGTCAGGCACACTGATGTCCCGCTCACCAGGCTGAACAAGGAGAAGGTCACGGTGAGCAGCCTGTCAGGCGCTAGGATCCACCACATAACACAAGCACTCAGGTCACTCCAAGGCAAGTACAAATATGACTCAGTCATTGTCCATGCTGGTGTGAATGACCTGAGATGTACCTCCCTGGACTACATGAAAAGAGACATAAAGGAGCTCTCTGAGCATGTAGCCCAGGCCGGTATGACCCTGACTTTGAGTAGCATCTTACCCTCACCAAGAATGATGCCACAATATGAAGACAAGATGATCAATTTCAACAATTGGCTTAAGTACTGGTGTCATTCAAAGGGGATCCAATGCCTGTCAGCTTGGGATGATATGCTCGACAAGCCACGATGCTTCACTAGGGATGGCTTGCACCTGTCACCCTGGGCTTTCGGATATTGGCAAAAGCTCTTGATACCCCCATAGTGCCTTTTTAGGCAAGGCTCAAAAGACAAACCCACCTCCATAGGTATCACAAGGGATAAGAAACTAAGAGTAATGCTACTCAACGCCAGTAGTCTAAACCTCAAGATGCACGCACTCAAAACTCTCCTTATCATGGAGAACATCGATATCTGTGCAGTAACAGAAACCTGGTTCAGGGCTCCTGAGAGCACCCCAGCACTACCAGGTTATACCTCATACCATGCTTTTGGCCCCAAAACTTGGACTGAACCACAAAAGGAGGGAGTATCGATATTCATCAAAGATACCCACACCTCCAGGTTGGTGGCAAAGCATGAAGCATCAGAGACTATCCATGTGCAACTAACAGTGGGTAAAACTGCCTTCCAGTTTATAGCCTGCTACAGACCACCCTCCCAAACCCAGGAACCCCAGTCAGCCTTACTGAGAACACTGGAAAATATGAAGGTCTCTCCAAACACCATTATATTGGCGACTTCAACTACCCAAACATAGACTGGGAGCATTACTCTAGCTCCAACACCCTAGTCCAAAGGTTCCTAGAATTTATAAACTCAAATGCTATGGAACAACTTGTTACCACTCCCACAAGAGGGGAAAACATACTGGACCTGATCATCACCAACATGGGGACTCTATGCTCCAGACCAGAAGTGTATCCCTCACTGGTAAGATCAGACCATAAACTAATCTCACTGGATATTCACATCCCGACCACACCCCTGCCCAGAAAACCACAGTGAAAAACTTCTCTAAAGCAAATTTCACACTCCTCAAAACCGAGGTGGAATCCTTCAAAGCCCCGGCCTGTGGAAAATATGGCCCAGACCACAGAATCCTTTATAAACACATTCTATGAACACCTTCAGGAATGCATGGATCATGCAATCCCAAATAAAACCAAGACCCAATCCCCCAAAGGCAGGTGTCCTGTCTGGTGGACCCCAGCCATAAACAAACTATACAATAGAAGGAGGAAGCTACTAAATGATAAAGCAAAATCCCAAAAAGGGAAGGCATCACTGATCAGTATTAGCAAAAACTACGGGCACTCATAAAATTGTCTAAGGCCAGCTTGAGAGAAAAATTGCACAGGACACTAAGGATAATCACAAGGCTTTCTTTAGTTATGTTAGGAACCTGGGTGGTAATTCCCAGATATGCTCAGAATTAGTCCAAAATGACAAAAATACACTGAACCCACAGACATTGCCAACATCCTAGCTGACAGGTTCAGTGCAAACTTCTCCCCTCCCACCAAAAGGGCAAATATCTATCCCAGCAGAGTGCTGCCCCTGACATCTCAGATGCTCAGGTAAGAGCCGCCCTCTCCAAAGCAAAAACACAGCATCAATGGGACCAGGACGGTGTCCCGGCTGCGTCCTACATGAACTCCAAGAAGAGCTAAACCCAAACATAAAACTACTGTTCAATCTCAGCCTTACTACAGGATATGTGCCCAAAGAGTGGCGTGCAGCAACAGTGGTCCCTCTCCATAAAGGTGGTGCCTCAACGGATCCTGGAAACTATCGCCCCATAAGCCTGACTAGCTTGGTCTGCAAAGCTATGGAAAGGATCATCATGGACCTCATAAATAAAGATATTGGGGACCTACAGACACTGGATCCTACCCAGTTCGGCTTTGTTAAGGGCAGATCCTGCCTCTTAAACCTGGTTGATTTCTTTGAAACAGTCACCAAGGCCATTGACGAGGGAAGGTGGTCCACACAGCCTACCTGAACCTCGCAAAAGCCTTCGATACAATACCCCACTCGGGCATTATAGATAAGCTCACCAGCTTAAATATAAACCCCTATGTCACTAGATGGATTGCAAACTGGCTCAAGGACAGAACCCACATGGTTAGAATTGCTGGAGCCATGTCAGACTCCAAACCAGTTACAAGTGGTGTCCCACAAGGCTCAGTCCTGGGACCTCTCTTGTTCTGTATATATTTCTCGGAGGTACAGGCCAACACTGAAGGACTATGGCTGACCAAGTTCGCAGATGACTGCAAACTGGGCCCATAATCAACTCTCCAGCCGACACAAGCATCCTCCAAAAGGGCCTCATAGAAACAGACAACTGGTGCCAGAGCCATGGCCTCAAGCTAAATGCCAAAAGTGTATAGTCATCCCTTTGGCAAAAACAAAGTGCCCACAAATTACCACATAGGTGGTAATCCATTAAGTACAGAAGAAGTAATTAGGGACCTGGGGACCCAAGTTGATAGCAATCTTTCATTTGACAACCACGTGGCCAAAGTGGTTAGAAAAACATTTTATATAGCCCACCTAATCATGAAGGGATTCACATCTAGATCAGGGAGGTCATCGTGCCTCTTTACTCATCCCTCATCAGGCCCATAATTGAGTACAATGCCCTTTTGGGATGTACCTTACCAGACACCTGCAGCAACTGGAAAGACCCCAAAAGTACCTCACCAAGAGGATCAAAGGGCTCAAACAGATGCCATATGCTGCCCGGTTAAAGAAACTCCAGCTGTACTCAGTGGCATACCGCCTGTTCAGAGGCGATCTGTGCCTGACGTATAAAGCCATGTCCAACCCGGAATTAATGGACATGCTGCACCTCAGAAAATCCAAATCCCATCGAGCTACGTGCTTGAGAGACTTGAACCTCAGCACTGAAATAAATAGGACATGCTGGAGGGACAGATTCATAACCCAGAGGCTCCCTCCACTCTGGAATAAAATCCCAGTCCAGGTTAGGCAGAGTCCCTCATTGACTCTCTTCAAGAGGAATCTTGATGAGTGGATGGGAGATCGTAGGTTTACCCCAGGTATCACTTCTGTGTCACTGTTAGACAGAGGCACAGTATACTAATCTCGAGAAAGGGCATAGCAAAATAAATTTAAAATGGGTGGCGAAAGCCAAACACATTCTGGCTAGGCTTATAAATGCCCTAGGGCAGATAGCCTAGTATGAACCTATGAACCTATGAACCTATACCACTCTGTGCACCAGAAGGAGCGAGTACCTAGGATGTGTTGTATGAGGAGGTTCATTTTGTGGAGGGGCAGTTTCACTTCTGTTTTGTAGATGTCTAGAATACCTAGTAAACTTTGGAGGCTGATCTTTTTTTTTTTTTTTTCCTCAAAACCTTTTTTTATTTTTCAAATACATTTGAATGAATTCCATAGTATTTATGCATAACATCTTTAATTATGTACACTATTTACATTAGCCTAACACTATAGCAGATCTTAATGTATACAGTTACTTTATAAGTATGTCCAATCCATTATCAGACTGTCTGATCAATTATTGTATAATGTCAATCAAGGATAAGACTTTTCCCCAAGGAGTGTTGATAAATGGTTTTGGATAAATTCTTAGTTCTTCAATTTTAATTTCCAATAATGCCGTGGTCTTCAGTAGGCTGTAGAAGTCTTCCAAAGTTGGTATTGTGTTTGTATTCCATCTTCTTGTTGTGCACTTCCTTGAAATTGCAAGTATAGCCCATATTAGATATGTGTTTTACCTATTCAAATGAGGACCTTCATTCACATTTGATAATACAAGAGTGTTAGTTAAATAAAATGATTCATTAAATAAAGCATGTAGAAAGTTATTAATACCATTCCAAAATGGCTTAATTTTAACACAGTCAAAGAAAATGTGGTTCCAATCTGCATTGTGTACTTGCTCGCATCTCCAACATATTCCTTTTATGGAAGAACTAATTTTACTGATTCTGTCTGGGGTTAAGAGTGCTCTATGCAAACATTTCCATTTGAAAACTTTCCAGTATTGTGTAAAGGATGTATATTTTATCGATAATAAGATATTTGTTTTAATATCTTCAGTTAACTGTATTGAGTGTCCTTTTATTATATATTTTCAATATGAGGTTTTGGGTGTTGTTTTATAGTTTATCAATATTTTGTAAAAATTTGAAATACTGTTTCCCATGTCAAAGTCATTATATATGATTTCATATATGTATTTTGTAAATTTAGACATTTCTTTAAATGAAGAATTGTTAATTATTTTACTTAAATCTTGCAAATATGACAGAATACTCTGTAAAGTTAGCCAGTCCTGTTGTGGAATTTTGTATGTTGGTTTTATTACTTGCATATCGATACATTGGAGCCAACAAACAAATCCTTTCTGCTCCCAGGAATTAACAATTTCTCTATATATTTTATGTGGACTGTAAATGGTATTAAAAGATCAAATCAGATTTTTAAATCTATATTTGCATTAATTTGTTGTTGTTGTGTCCTTTGGCTTTTCCCAGTTAGGGGTCGCCACAGCGGAACTCCGGTCTGCTAATGATTGACATTTGATTTTTACGTACCGAGTTGCCAGCCCTGACTCACAACCTTCAACGAATAATTTTCCTAAATGAGTCAATGTAATAATTAATCATACAAGTTTTAGTGGGTTTAGTTATGTTATATTGCCCACTAATACATAATATGTGCCATGGCAAATTGTTTTTATTTGTTATTTGAAAAGTTTTTTGTAAATCAAATTCATTTATTGATATTACAGTTAGTAATTCTTTCCAATTTACAGAGTAATTTCGACTTATCCAATCTGAGATTGTTTTAGATATTGATGCTTTTATATATGTTTCTGTGTCAGGAAAGTTTAATCCTCCCTGTTTCCATGATGTGATATGATGTATTAAAGCTATTCTGTTTCTTTTGGGAAACCATAAAAATTTTATAAGGCATGAATTTGTTTCTTTAAGTATATTCCTTTCTGGTAACAGTTGTATTGCCAAGGATATATATACATATATATATATATATATATATATATATATATATATATATATATATATATATAGGATCTTGGGCAGTAAAACCATTTTTATTAACTGTAGTCGATCTTCAAATGTTAATATTATTTTGTTCCATTTTTCCACAGAGATTTTAATTGTGTTAATAATATTAAATTTTTTTTTTTAGACTAATTCATTATTATCCTTGCATAACTCAATTCCTAGATATTTTAAGGTAGATTCTTGTTTCCCTATGATGTGATCCCCTTTAGTCTGCAGTTTTTTTTATTTAAAAATAACAATTTTGATTTTGATTTATTGAAGTGGAGTACTGAAGTCATGTGTAATTTATCAATTAATATATCTAATTCTTCTAATGTCTCTTTTGTATTAGATAATGTTAGTAATATGTCATCAGCAAATAGCATTACTTTACAATTGTATTGTTCATAAACATCTATTCCTTTGATTTTTATATTGTTACTAATTGAATCTGCCAATATTTCAATAGCCAGAACAAATAGAATTGCTGACATGGGACATCCTTGTTTAGTGCCTTTTGTTATATGTACAAATTCAGATGTAAAAGGACCTAACTTGACATATGCTAAATTATTTGTGTATATATTCTTTAGGAGATGAACGAAGGATGAAGAAAATTCGAATAGAATTAGGATTTTGAATAAATAGTCCCAATTTAGGGAATCAAAGGCTTTCTTTATATCTAAGCCAAGTATGAGTGTATCTTTATTTTCTTTATTAACATAATCTATAAGATAAATTATCCTTTTAATATTGTCATGTGTATGTCTATCATATATAAATCTAGTTTGATTGTTATTTATTGTTCTGGATAGTGGTATTTTCGTTCTGTTAGTTAATATTGTCGTAAATATCTTATAGTCATTATTTAATAATGATATAGGTCTATATGAGGTACACAGGTTTGTAGATTTGTTTTCCTTTAGGATTGGTGTGATTATGGAATATCTCCAAGAGGGTGGTATTAAAGCTTGTGACTGAATGTCTGATAGAGTTTTATGGAAGCAGGATAATATCTTTGAAGGAAACAGTTTATATATTTCCATAATTATGCCATCTATACCCAGAGCTTTATTATTTCTACCCTCTTTTATTGTATCTGTAATTTCTTTGTAGGATATGGGTGCTTGGAGATCTAGTTTTAATTTTTCTGGTATTTTTATGTATTAGAACATTTTTCATCTAGATTTAATTGATCGATCTGTATATTTTCTTTTTGGAAATGTTCCATATAGTGTTTTCTATAGGCACCAAGAATGTCACCTATATCCGAGGCATTTTTCCCCTTCTTTTCATGGAAGATACTTTTAATGTTATTAGCTTTTGGTTGTATTTTGACTCTTATGGATAAATTATGTAGATATTTGGGAAAAGTGGCCAAGGTATTAATTTTTAGTTTTTCTAAAGCTAAACTAGTTTTATGTGTTATAATTTCATTGTATTTATTGTTTAATACTTCTACTTTCTTTTTCATCTCCAGATGATTTTGATTTTTTTCAGCTTTTACTGACAAAAGTTTGGATTGTAGATTTAATAATTCAGAATCCCATTCTCTGATTTTTTTATACCAAGCTAGGGTTTTATCATATATGTAAGATTTTAATGAGTCCCATATCATTATTTTATTTATTTCTGTGGTGCAATTAATATTTAAGAAGAACTGTAATTCAGATAATAACCAAGGTTTGAACTCTTTAATTTTAGTTATAGATGCTGGAATTCAGGAGTTAAAGATTAATGGTTTGTACCTATTTTGACAGTTTAATATCAATGAACTGTGGTCTGAAAAGGGACAGAGTGATTGAGACATTAATTATTTTAGAGTGTAAGTCATGGGTAGCAAATATTTTATCTATTCTAGTTTGGGTACCAAATCTGTGATCTTGATGGGAAAACAAAGATTTATCTTCTTTAAATCTGAAAGTATCTACAAGATGAAATGATTGTACCCACTTGTTTAAAGCTTTTGATACAGCAGATGAACGCAGTGGTCTTTTATTTGTAGTTTCAGAAATATTAAATATGCAGTCAAAATCTCTTCCTAATATTGAGTTGCCTTTATAATTATTGGAAATGAAATCCAAGTATTTTTTAACAGTTCCTGTTCCAATGCCTGGGAACCAGTATAGATTGGCTAGGGTCTTTATTCTGTTATTATATTTAACTATTACTAATACAATAAGGCCTTCTTTATCTTAATACGTATAAATGATTTCTGGGTTAATCACATTTGTTTTCCATAAAACTGTTGCCCCTTTTGTTTTTGTCTTATAAGTGGATTGTGCCAATATCATATATTCCTTAGGATTCCATTTGTAATTGTCATTTGTTTTGAAATGGGTTTCTTGAAGGAAGACAATTTGTGCTTTGTTCAGTTTTAAATATTTCAGTAGATTTGATCTCTTGCTATGATTGTTTAAGCCATTGGTATTTAAAGATAACAAAGTTGAATCCATCTTAGGTTATTTAAACTATGTATTTTTTTGTTTTATTGTTACTATTAAACATTTTCCTCTGATAACTGTAAAGTATATGTTTGAGCTTTTAAAGGAAATTATCAGTTTTATACTTTGAGTATTTACCAATAAAGTAATGTTTTGGTCAGGCATACTAAAAATGCTTTGTGAAATTTAAATTAATAATTGTTAGCAAAACTAAGATCTGCAATAGCCATGGAATGAAAATTATTCCTAATCTGATAGATAAACCTAAATCCATCAGATTATCACTCATACCTTGATAATCCAGAACATCTGAGCTCCATAAATTGAATTATCATATGGAGAATATTTGTAATAGTAATAAGCAATATTTATATTATTTTGAAAAGATGTAGTACTATTGTGGACTAGACAGAATTCTAATACAATATAAATGTATAATTGTATAAGCAATTAATATTCAGCCATAGTAAAGTAGGATGTATCATATATAAAACCTCAGTAAAAGATTATAGCACACAGTTATTTAACATATTCACCCTTATTGATGAAGTCTTTCAAAATGTATTACTTAATATAAATAGATGGTAATAATATTTATACTTAATGTTTATAATACAATGTAGTTTACTGGATATACTAGAAGTTATATTTCATTGTTTGCCAGAAGATAAGTAATCACTTTGTTTGTTGCTAACGTATTTAAAGCAACAAGTTTGTTTTATGTGAACATTGATGAAAGTTAGTGCATTTTAATTATCAGTGCATCCCTCTTCCCCCATTTCCTACACATAAGGATTTTCATATCTGTCATTTCTTATTATAAAATGAGTGAAATTATAGGTTAAAAACAAAAAAAAATCACTTATTGTGATTAATGATTACAAAGTCCCTTTCCATATTTATAAATTCCCATTTTATGGCATATACTGAACGTTTTTAGATTTAAATTTAAATATTTTATGAAGGTAGAGCTTTAATTGTTGAATATCTGCCAGGCATCCTGTTAACTGTTTTTCAGAGGTTATTCATGTTCTGATTACATTTGTAAGCATTCCTATTATATGCTACTGTACTTATTACATTTGTAAGCATTCCTATTATATGTTACTGTACTTAGAAGACTTACAGGCTGGCCTTTACAATTGCTTTTCTAGAAGGCTAAGTGAACGCAGTTTATGTTACTGTTATTTCATACTGAATAACATAACTCTAGAATTATTGTCCTAGAACAGCCGTACTTTGCTTTGTGCATTATATCCTGTGTGTATTCACTGCTGAATTATACAGCTGTTATCACTTGACTTAGAGGCTGCGTGCTACTGCTGTTCATCTGTGGTTTTACAGAGCTGATACTGTATGCCATATAACCAGTTTTAATTATAATGTATGCAATATAATTAATTTTACTCTCCATCTCTATCCCTTGCATGTTCTCCACTTCAAAGTCTTGTAACCTTTGCACTAATTCTGCCTTATTTACCTTTATTTTTCAGTTTGCATGGGTTTCTTTCCTGAGTGACCCCCACCTAGAATTAACTGCATAAAGCAATATCTACCTTCTCCACTTTAGCTGGCTATCTTAACTAAGTAAAACCTCTGGGAAGCAAGAATCTGACTCCCTCCAGCTTTAGTATTGTAATAGCTGAATTACAATTTAGTTTTTGTAAAGTGTTGAGGCTTAAAGGTGTATACACAACAACAGTGAAGGGATCCAGCCAATTGCCACTAGATTGGGCCATTATGCCTTGAATCAGCCTTACACTCACACAGTGTTCCAGTCCCAAGCATTTACTCTTTAATTTGGTAAAGTTTTGCTTTTACTTTCATTATAGTTTCTATACTAATCACAGCTCTCTCCATAACTGCCAATCAACCCTGTTTGTGTGGTTGCTGTTATTATTATTTAAAGTATTTCACAGCTACTGAAATCAATCTTTTGTTAGATAGTGATATTTTTAAGCTTATTCCTCACCAGACACTAATAATTTTTAGCCGTTCTCCCTGTGGGGGCTAGACCCACTCCATTCCCTACGCTCACTCCACTCCCCTCCCTACCCCCATCCCCACCCTCCACCCACAACATCAACCTTATACCTAACCTTACGCCTCCCACACCTCTCTTCCACTTATCCTATAACCTCTTTAATTATTTCCTACAGTCATACCTTGCCTCTTAACTAATCTGCCTCCCCACCCATTCTAAATAGGGCCATATAGTGTTATCACATGGCATTCAACCACCATTATGTCCCTCACTGCTTTCTAAATAGGGCCATATAGTGTTATCACACTACATTCAACCACCATTATGTCCCTCACTACTGTCTGAATAGGGCCATATAGGGTTATCACACTACATGCAACCACCAGTATGTCCCTCACTACTTTCTGAATAGGGCCATATAGTGTTATCACACTACATGCAACCACCATTATGTCCCTCACTACTTTCTGAATAGGGCCATGTAGTGTTATCACACAACATTCAACCACCATTATGTCCCTCACTACTTTCTGAATAGGGCCATATAGTGTTATCACACTACATTCAACCACCATTATGTCCCTCAATACTTATTCTATGCTCTCACTTTTCTCACTTATACTCTCTGTCCTAATAATAATCACAACCTTTCAGATACCCACCATACCTCCTACATCCACCTGTGCAACCACCACACATAACCCACAATTACCAAGTTACTCAAACATCCACCCTAGCTTATTCACAGTTAATACCTCTGTACTGTACAAAGTAAAAATTCTACCTCTCCACACACACCCTCATTATCACACCACCACCAGCAACTATACCATTTTCAAGAAAAAAAATAAGTATAGCTCACATAATTTGGCAATGCATTATATCCCAGTGTGGTAATGTACATCCCAACCCAGGTCCAACCCTCCCCAGCCCTAGCAAATGTAGCAAATCTCTCTTGCTGTCAATCATAAATCTCCAAAGCCTTAGAAACAAGATACCTGAACTTCAGGCATAGATATTACAAAATAACCCTGATATTATAGCAGCTACCAAAACTTGGTTGAAATCATATGTAAAAGACACTGAGTTTCTTCCCCCAGGCTACTCATGGTTGAGAGCTGATCGGCCGAACAAGAGAGGAGGAGGAGTAGCAATACTCTTCCCTAGCAAATATACATTAATTCCCTACTCAAAACCAACACCCAACTTCTCCCCAGCTGAAGTACTAATCTCTATATTAAAACGTAACAACCATAAAAACATTTGCATAATTGATCTGTATATTCCTCCAGGAAACAACATACCAATATTAGAAAACATACTTGCCTGGACGTCACAAAACATAGATCATGAAACCATCATCACAGGTGATGTAAACATTGATTGGCTAGACATTGCCCACAACAATCCTTCAAAAAACATAAACCTTAAAAATTTCTCCCAACTAATTGAAGATATCACCAGACCCCAAAGAAATAACATTTGGGGCTCCGCAATAGACTGGATATTAGTGTCCCAGCCTAAATATCATCACTGCAGGCATACTACCTAATACCATTAGCTACCATGACCCAGCATATATCCTATGCAAAACCACCCCAACCCCAGGGCAACACCAAATTTGTTCCAACCATCCATATTTAATGAAACCTTAGCTAAAGTAAATTGGGAACCCCTCAAATCCCTGCCACTTAATGAGGCTGTTGAGTTCTTTAACTCAACATTCCTAGACATCCTAAATAGGCAAGCACCCACCTGCCAAAAATGAATAAAACATAACCATTCAAGCTGGTCTCAAAATCCACCAAAGAAGTTATGTCCACAAGGGAAAAAAATCTGGAAATCATGGCAGAAAAACAAAGACCCTACAACTCTAATACAATACAAACAACTCCGTAACCAGGCAAAACATCTAATAACCAATGATAAAAAAGCCCACTGCCTCCATCTACAAAGCCAACATAAAAATAATCCCAAAAAATTCTGGTCCTCCATCAACTATCTATTGCATCCAGGTTCTCAAAGCAACCCATCCCCTGACCCACACAAAACCTCTACCGAACTTGCCACCCTCTTCAATTTCTATTTCATTGACACAATAGCTAACCTAACCACCACCTTTCCTATGGTTAACACCAACACCACCAAGACAGCTAATGACCAAACCATCCAAGAAAACAATCCTACACACAAATCTAACCTAACATTCTCCCCCATACCCATTGCCACAATAAAAAAACTTTTACTTAAACTTAACCCATGTACTCTAGCCCCTGACAATCTACCCCCACACTTCCTGCAGCTAGCTGCAAACTCTATAGCTTATCCCATCAGCATACTCATTAACAGATCAATTAAAGAGTCCCTTGTCCCAGACATCTGAAAAGAAGCATTCATTCTCCCCTTACACAAAGGCGGCACCAACACAGACACCACAAACTTTCTACCCATAGCTATTCTCTCACCCCTCTCTAAAATAGTGGAAAAATGCATCCATGCCCAACTCCTCAACCACCTGCTTGAAAATCAAATTCTGTCATCCAATCAGCATGGTTTCAGACCAGGGCACAGCACCACTACAGCCCTCCTCTCCTTCCTTGATACAGTTAACCGGGCACAGGATTCTGGTAAAATAATCGCTTTTCTTTTCCTTGATCCCAGCTTTTGATACCATTTCCCACACTATCCTGCTCTCTAAACTATTCACCCCCCACATTTCCCCCACCTACCCTACAGTGGTTCAATAGCTATCTCTCCAATAGGCAGCAATCCACCAAATGGCAACAGCCTTACTCTCCCTTCCTCAATACTTTCACAGGGTACCCCAAAGGCCCCATACGTTGTCCTGCCTTATTTAGCATCTTTATTAACAACATTCACACCATTATCCCACAATGCTTAGTGAGCCAGTATGCTGATGATTCTACAATAATATGCACTGCAAATTCCAGCTCTGAACTCCAGCAGATCACCCAGAATGCCCTCACCTCTACTGAATCTTGGATGCTTAACAATCATTTTGCCCTAAAATCCAAAAACTAGTAATTTTTACCCCTAAGAAAACCACTCCCCATAGATAAAAACTGTTCAGTATATAAGCCCAAGACAATACCACTATAAAAGTTGTCCCACACACTAAATTACTAGGCATTAGTATAGATGAAAACCTAAACTTTGACCTACACATAAACAGTAACATCAAAAAACACACCAACAGCTTGGTATGCTGTACAGGCACCAACACTTTCTTAGCCTCTCTACTAGACAAACCCTTGCAACTTCATTTTTATTACCCCCTCTGCTTTATGGTGCCCCTCTCCTCACTAATATCCAAAATTCTACAAAAATCCAAACTTGATATGTGTTATAACAGAATAGTCAAATTTGCCACCAAGACCAAATTCTCATCCCACCACTGTAACTCACTGAAACAATTAGGCTGGTTGGAACTCCCCCACCATCTCTCATTCACCCAGCTAATTACAGCACACAAAATAATATACAGACCCACAGACTGTCCTGCTGTCTCAACTTTACTTGCCAAATACCAACCCAGCAGGTAACTAAGATCTGAAAATCATCTACTTCTAAAAGTAGAAAAGCCCACCTTACCAGCTGGTCAACTGCTCAACTCCTTCACCCTTGCCAGACTATGGAACTCGCTTCCTCCTTCTATAAGAAACACGGGTAGCACCACAACCTTCAAACAAATACTGAAAAGTCATCTCAACTCTTCCTGGCTATGTACCTGCTCTATAACCTAACCTCTTCCTTATCCTTATATTATAACTAAATTCCTATGCTTTTTACTACTGACTGATGATACTTTCTTCATATTTATTATTTTTTTTCTTTCATCACTTGTTGGTACTGGTACAATAATGCTGAGTAATTTATCTCCATTTTTACCACTCTGAATTCATCTGGCAACCAAATAAATTCCTGCTTTTATGTATATATTTTGTATATGTTACTATAATCAAACCAACTAAATTCCTTACTTATGTATATAGTCTTTATATATTACTGTAACCACTGTGTAACACTGTTTCTACTTCTGTACCAATTAATGTTTCAGTTTTTTCTGCATCTATATTCTTGTTAAAGCTTTTCTCCCCGGACTCCACTGAAAATGGGCTCTTTTAGGCCTAGTGGACTTTCCCAGTAAACAAATACAATAAATAAATAAATAAATAACTAAATAAATGGCAACATTCTATTTTGTATAACCAGCAAAGGTTAAACTGAGTGATAATTGTCAATTTAATACTATTTGTTCAGAATGTGATTGTTACATTCTGTGGCATTTCAAGTTCAGGCTTCTGTTGTTTCTCTTGAACAACTTTGTCAGTTTGATGTCATGTATAAAACATTAGTTAACTTGGTAACTGCTTAAGTATTATATATGATCAAGATGGGTTACAAAAACTACAATTCAAGTTAAACCAATTACATGACTTGTTATGCACATTTACTTATATAAGAAAATCATCATGCTTCCCCTTGATGTTCAATGTAGCATATGTCATTTACAAGTTAAGACAGTAGTGTTATTATACACAAGCCCATGTTATTAAAACCTATCTTTAATATCTAAATTCAGCAGACTGCTTCATCATATATATTTTATGTCTAGATTTACTAAAATCATGCATTACATAACTATTGTGTGTGTGTTTTTTTGGCTGTTGTTATTTGAGACACGACAAGCTGTAATGCTTATTCTTATTATTAGCTCCTTCCAAGCATGTTTATACAGTCCATAGACTTTAAATTATGAGACCCTTCTTATTTGTTATAAGTATATTTCCATCCTTACATACACACATAGTACTTCAAGCACAGGCAACAATGCCCATCCAGTTTTGCCAAAATACCATTCACTAGTTCATGTGGTGTGTTTCCAGGCTGTTCTTACTATTTCTAAACCAATATTGTCCTGTTCCATTTTACCAGCCTGTTCCATGCAGTGGGCACTCTGCCAGTGAACCACTCAACACACCTTCCATTCCCACAGATATTTCCACGAAGGAAATCTGATGACTCTAGCAATTCCCTGCACCCCCAAACACCCCTAGAATCAGCTATCTCTATATGTGCAACATGTCCGAGCAAGCTCACCCCCCCCAGAGCACTGCAAAGGGTACTGCGCAAGACCAAGTGCTCTTAGTCTTTCACAATAATTCAGACTTCCACTCTTATGTAAGTCTTTAATGTGTTTGGACCAAAATACATTTTAAATATAAAATTGCACTTATTATTATTTTTTTTTATCAAGAATCAACTTAATGAGCTAAATGAAGTGTTGGGAGACCATCAGTATGACTACATGCAGTTGAAAACAGCCCTTTTATTATGTATAATTTTTTTTTTAAAAAACAAAAACGTCATTGCCGAGAATCATCTTGGAGGCTCCTTAGAACCTTTAGGCATTATCGTCACTCTGTCTCTGTTACCATAGCAACCTGGGAGCACCTGTTTCTGTTAGTGTGTCTGTGTATGCATACCAGAGACTAGCAGTGCATCTGAAGCAAAGCTTCCCTTCATTGCAACTTCAAGCCTAAATTCTCTCCCTTTCAGCAAGGCAGCAGCTAGGGAAAAAATGGAGAGCAAACAAATAAAATAAAATAAAAAAACTTCTAACAACCCACCACAACAAGAGATAACACATTCTTCCAGCCTTCCCACCTCTCACTCAGCAGATGTATAAACAAACTATTCTCTTCCAAAATATCCCAAGTCACAGTTTTATCCACCCCCTTCCGCTTGATCCAGGCTAAAACACCAAATGTCTCTTCCTAATATGCAAGCATCAGTAAACCTCAATCACAAGTTGCATCTCAAAGCTTCCCGGAGATGAAAACTGTAACATACAACAGCTGCCCAACACAGCTGCATCCACACACACCATGTCTGGCTTAATCAAACAGCACTCAAAGCTATGATACCTGCCATAGTTGATACTATGTTTAGACAGAATAATAATGACATTTGTACTAGCTCCCAGACACAGCTGCATCGATGCACACCATATCAGGACTGCTCAAACAGCAATCATAGCTGTGATACCTGCCATAACTGATAATAACTATATTTATTAAATAAAACAAAAAACATGTCTAAGCCTCGGACTTTTGTTTTTGTTTTGTTTTGTTGGGTTTTTTGTTTGTTTTATTTAACAAGTTTGTCTGGACATCTGTCAATTTTTTTGATGAATTATATTTAGACAGAATAATGATGACATTTGTACTAAGAGCTTGCTACTGTTATTTAACCAGGCTATACATGACATTTCTAAATCATACTTTAACTGAAGAAGGCATTAGTCTCCATGATAGCATTTTTTTTCAAAACACTCTGTTACTGCTGTTATATACAATGTTAATTTGTTACATTTGAGTCTGAACTCTGATGAATGGTACCTTGTTGAATTAGTTAATTAATTACTTAAATTGTTATAAGTAAAATCAATGAAAAATTAATAAGATAAGTATTCATTGAGTTCAAGTAGGGGAATAGAAACTTCTATGTTTGTATTATATGTTGCTTTGTTTGGCTTATATATAATGTAAATAGTAACCCATCTTGACCTACTTTTGTTTGTGAAGAATTATTGGACTCTGAACATTCTGACTAAATCATTACTGTTTCTCAGTTGTTTAAGAAACCCTCCTTTTTTGATAAAAACAGATGACAAGTGAGAATTATTTTTTTTTTTGGGGGGGTCAGCTATCTTGGAATCAGTTTTTTTTTCTTCTTTCTAGCATCAGTCCAAGGATTTGTTTCTTTTATTCTTTTAAGAGTAGGGGCCATCCATTCCATTTCTGCTGGGATAGACACTATGTTATTGTATTTGATGAATATAGTAGCTTCTTCTAAGTCATTAAAGGTTCTCATCTTATTGGCAAAAAGTATTTTTATCTTGGCTGAAAAGGCCAGCTGTGATTTAATGTTGTTTTGTTTCAACAGTTTTATTATTGGCCAAACTTTTTTCCTTTGTTCTAGTATTCTGGAAGAGTAATCATTGTCAAACCGTATCAGGCTTTAATTGTATTTTAAAGGTGATTTTCTCCAAGCAGATTTTAATATTAGTTCCTTGTCCAGAAATGAAAGAAATTTTATAACTATGGATCTAGGTGGAGTATTTGAGTTAGATGCAGGTTGCCTCAGTGCGCTATGCACCCTTTCAATTCCAAATGAAAGTCCCTCTTTCAAGTCTAAAAATTCAGGAATACAGGTTGTTAAGAATGACATAATGTCTTCACCTTCAGTGTTTTCAGGCAGACCAAAGATCCTTACGTTGTTTCCCCTTTCCCTGTTTTCTAAGTCATCTATTTTGTTAAGCAGCCATGTATTCTGTTTAAGCAGAAATCCTTTTTGGAATTCTTCCTCTTTTAGCCTCCCTTCAGTGTAATTTAGAGAAGTCTCTATATTTGTTATTTTTGTATGGTGTTGCTGTAATAGTTCCTTAAGAGTATCAGTCTGTTTTTGAGAATTTAATTTGAGGTTTTCTAAGTTATTTTTAAAGCCATCCATCTTCAAAGATAGTTCTTGTAAGGTAGATGTCATCAATTGCAGTTCTTTTTTCAAAGCAGCATCTGGATATGAATTCCTTGAGTTGTTCATATTCAGTGACTCAATATATCTCTAAGTTACTTGACAGGAAAATGTTTACATATCTCCACCAAAACTGATGTGTATGTAGTTTAGTAGTTTATCTGTAGATTTCTGACATTTTAAACTTGAAAATAATAAATTTTTCCTATATTATTATACTAGTTTATGGAGCTCTCAAAACTCACTGCTCTCAGTTTGCCATATAGGCTCCGCCCCAGAGGCTGATCTTTAAGTGGATGTTGAATTTTTAGAAGGGGGAGGATTTCTAAGAATATACCTCCTCTAGTTTTAGTTTTGGGACTAAGGCAGTTATACTGCAGTCTACTTTTGGGATTAACTTATTCTGTCTAGAGGCCAAAAAGATGAACTATGATTATTGCCTTCATTTTTGTACTGAAAAGCAAATCAATGGGGACATGAGGGAGGCAGATTTACTGGTGACTGTAAGAGGGATATGGCACAGTAGATTCAGGAAATATCTTTGTATTATTATTTTTTATTTGGTTTTATAAAACAAACAAATAACTATTTACATAAGCCCACAGTTGATTAATACATCAAAGTTGTACATATCAACAATTAACATTTTTCAAGCAAGTCTTTAAGTTTAAGCCAAGACTTATATGAATGTGTAATATTAGAAGTTCTCATCTTTAAAGTATACAGTTCACTAATGCAAGCAATTTTTGCCATACTAATAAATTCAACACTAGAGGTGTTAATTTTACTTTTCCAATTTTTAGTAATTACTTTTCTGGCTATAGCAATAATAGACCAAAGAAGATTTAGAAATATTACATCTATCTGACTATAGAGCTTGAATGAAGTTATTAATTTCTTTCCAAAAAGGGGAGATTGGACACATATGATATATGAATGTGAAGTAATCAGATATTATTTCAGAATTGCATCGCCAGCATTTAATTCTGTTTGATTTATATACATAATTGTAATTTTGTTAGGAGTGACAAAAGCTCTGTGTAAGAATTTCCAAGTGAAAATTTTCCAGTATAATGAAGATATACTATATTTTATCTGTAGATTTTAAGATTATTTTATTATATTCTTTAGCTAAGTCTTCATTATTAATTTATGAGCAGTAGTTCCAATATGAATTATCTAAATATGTTAACCCTAACTTAAGAATTGTATAAATTTGTGACAAATATGATTTATTTTCATTGCATTATTACTGATATTTATTCAGAATTCTAATAATACAGGGAGCAATTTCTTATCTAGGTTAAATATCTTATTAATCTCTGTGTTCACATAGTCTCTAAATATTTGCAAAATTAACCAGTTCTCAGAATCTTGATTTTATTTAGATCTTAAATTTTCAACCGTCAGGAAAGATTTTTTGAAGTATTACTGCATAAGGGGTGATGAATATGGTGGCATAATGTATCAATACATTTGGTTTGTACAAACACCATTACAGCTTTCAAGAGCAAGTGGAGTCAGTTGAGATAGTGAGAAATTATCATAACTAGAGTATTTAAAAAGTATTTAAAAAGTGATTTAAATATAGCCTGGGTCAGTCATAGCTGTATAATTAGACAAGCTAGACAGAAGGCCTTATTCTGCTAAATATTCTCTTACATTTATAGATGCACATTTACTAAAGAACCTGCAATGACTGGCCCTTATTTTCAGGGATGTCTCTGATTTTTACTCACATTTTAGCTCTTCCCTCTTAAACTAGACATAAGGTGTTATCGTCCTGTGGAAGGTTCTTATGCCTGCTATAAGAACGTATTTTTTAAACTTGAAGAGTCTACAGTAACAGTAGTCAATGAAACATCGATACCAGCAAAATAAAACTTTCAAAAAGCAGTGCAACACAATAAGAGAACGGTAATAGGCTACAAGTATGAAGCAACAAAGCTAAAGGCTGGTTATTTGAAAGCAAATAATCACACCAAGGGGAAAAACAAACTCCTGGTGTAAAATGCTTCCTAAAGAAATAATATTTTTATTTTTAACTTTTATGTACTTTTTTAAATAAATTGCGGTGGTGGTGCTGCGGTAGCATTGTCGCCTCACAGTAAGACGTTGTTATGTTCGATTCTCAGCTAGAGCGTCTTCTGTGTGGAGACATGCGTGAATGGGCGTACCTTCATTGAAGGTTGTGCGTCAGGGCTGGCAACTCGGCCTGTAAAAATCTACTGCCAATCATTGGCGGACCGGAGTTCCGTTGTGGCGACCCCTAACCGGGAAAAGCCAAAAGACAACACACATGTACTTTTTTAAATAACTTTCTGTAAAAAGCACCAAAAGGGGTCATGAGGGAAAGGGAGGGTAACCCACTACTGCCACAAAGCAAATTCTGCAAGTTAAACTGAGAGTTACTACTAAACTAGCTAAATGTTCTACCAAAATAAATGAAAAGATCTGATCTGATCCTAACAGACAATAAGGAAAAATGTAGCACAAAAACATCAGAAAGCCTGGCTTGATCTTAAGTCAGACTGCACATCATGAATAGCAAAAGAAATCTGCAGAGGTTAGAGCAGGTGAACAGGGACATGGGAGGAGCTACACCACAGGGAGGGGCTAAACCACAAAAAGTCTTGAGTTAGCATCCATGGGGAAATGTCTTAACAGGAGCTCATTCTAGAGTCATGCCTACAGAACTAGGAAGGGAAACAACTGCAAAATTGAACCATAACAAACCCCGACTTGTCGTTCTAGTTCTTCATGGACTCTCAAGAAAATACCAAATGCTGCTGCTTTCTTGTGTCACATCATCACATTTTTACACCTGAGTGTTGTTTTAAACAAGACTCATATATACTATCATACATAATATGATATTACGTAATATATTCATGTGCAATCTGAATAAGAGAAAAACTAAAACAAGCTGTGATTATGACTGCTGAATTAGAATACATGAAAGAATTTTCACACTGAGATACATAAATTCCTTCTGGAACTGATCATTATAAAAATGTAACACAAGAATGGGGATAGAGAAATAGAGTTAAAATAAACTTTGAAATACTACTGTTATATTTGTCATGTGAAATCAATGGACAATTTTCTGATTTTACTATAGTGATAAGATTAACTTTACCTCAAATGGTATACTAATGTTCTTAAAATGTCAATTTAAATACATTATGTATGTCAGTAACTATTCTATGTCTCCTTTTATTGGTTAACTAGTGAAAACAATTCACTGATTGAGCACCATGCCTGCTAGAAGCCAGCTTGTAAATGTTTGAACCATTCTTGGACTTTGGTGAATAACACTTCTTTCACTGACTGATATATTCTCACAAACTGTTCTCATCTACATGCAAAAACTTGTATAAAATGACTTACTGAAGCTACTTTGTTGCAAAGTTAAAATGTCGCTATGCAATTTCAGTAGATGAGACACATTCCAGACTAAACAATTCTGATTATCAAAGTGAAGGCCAGTTTTATGCCCTTTGTAAACACAGATAATGAGTTATGACAAAGATGAGAAAGAGAGAAAAAGTTAATAATGACCAAAGCAGAGACATCATTTAGCTTTATCTTTTTTAACTAAGATGTAATCCAACAAGTTATAAAATGTTAATACCACATTTTGATATATACATTCCACACTCAACTTAGTAATCTATAGATGCAGAGACTCAAGAGAAATGCATTATCATCATATGCTTCTTCCATGCCATGCAAATGTGTTCCACTTGCAGTAATTCAAATGTAGTCCAAAGTAATTCATTGACATGAAAAAATGTTAAAAATAGAAACAAAGCAAATATCCTGACAACAAATGCAAGTTGCCAAACAAACCTTCCAAGTACTTCTGTATCCATGTTGGCCTCTCTTTCTGTAATGCAATTTAAAAGGAAAAAACTCAAGAACTCAGAATTCACTGAAATTCACTGACCAGGAGGATGACAGTGAGTGTTTGCTGCCAGCATGCCCTTTGTGGTTTCCTATTCATTTGTCCAAATTATGTTTAGACAGAATGGTTTGGAAAGACAGGTATATCTCACAGAGGACACCGCTGCTCTGGAACAGACTTCCCATCCACATAAAACAAAGTTCATCCCTGCCCATATTCAAATGAAACTTGGACCTATGGATGGAGAACAGAAGATCTACTCCAGTACTGCCCTTTGTACTACTAATGAACAAGGGCATCTACTAAATGCTTTATCCCATGCATGGGCCTCCTGAGATTGTCTATGGTGTGATCCCAGTTATTCTAATTAGAGATAATATAGAATAATTATTATTATTATTATTTATTATTTGACATTTGCTTACCAGGAAAGTCTGACTGGGTCAGGTACCCATTTTCAGCGGAAACCTGAGGAGAAAATCTCCATACATTGCATGGATGCAGAAAAAAAGATGAGACATACTACCAAGGCTGTTGTGAGACAAACATGGCACATTAAAAGCCAAATTCTTTAATACAAACAGATAAAAATCCAAGTAGCATAAAACAAGGTTCAGGGCGGATAAGCTCTTTCGGTAAAAAACCTTCTTCAGATCCTCACATATTAACCGGTGGTTTACTTAAAAAGAGACAGATAGCGAATCAGCAAAAACCAGGAACAAGCTGAACCAATGGGCTTATCATATAAACCAACCATTTAGCATATCAAAATAGCCAATAGGGGGCTATCATAAACAATTTCTTCCAATCAGAGGCATTCCAGTCTCAAAGCCATTCATAATAGCAGTTTCTAGTCACAGAAAAAGAAGGACCGATCAACAAAAATCCAGAAACAAGTTAGACCAATGAACTTATCATATAAAACACGGAGCTATCAGAAGTTATTTCTTCCAGTCAGCGGCATGCTAGTCTCAAAGCCATTCATAATAGCAGTTTCTAGTCACAGAAAGAGAAGGACCAATCAGTAGAAATCCAGAAACATGATAGACCAATGAGCTAATCATACTGAATTAACTATTTAGCATATCAAATAAAAAAAAACAATATGATTCAGGAATGGTTATTTTGATATGCTAAATGGTTGGTTTATATGATAATCCCATTGGTTCAGCTTGTTCCTGGTTTTTGCTGATTGGCTATTTGTCTCTTTTTAAGTAAACCACTGGTTAATGGGTGAGGATCTGAAGAAGGTTTTTTACCGAAAGTGCTTATCCACCATGAACCCTGTTTTATGCTACTTGGATTTTATCTGTATTAAAGAATTTGACTTTTAACATGACATGTTTGTCTCACGACAGCCTTGGTGGTACATTTCATCTTTTTTCCTGCATTTCTGTACTTGTTGAGACCACCTTTGGTAAAGTAGTGTTTTTGTTTTCATATACATTGCATGGATGGACATTTTTACAAGGAAGCCTCCACTACATAGCAATAAAAAAAAAAAAGAAATTGCATGGATGGACACATTTACATGGAAACAGACAATACAATATACAATACATTTTGAGATCGTGTACTGACGGATCCCCTTCTGAAGCTGGAAATCCCATATGATCGAAACTGATTTTCGAGAGATGAAAATACCAAAATGTTGAATTCCAGAATGGAGAATGTTTCCCAGAGTAAGTAAATACTTGCTCAACATGCTCTTTTCTCCACTGTTGTGCAATCCTGTAGTTGGTATATATAGTTGGGGATGTGTGGAGGATGCCGCCCCCCCACTTTTGTGGCGTTTATTTACTACAGTGTGTTATTTTGTTTAATTTTACCCTGGGAAAAATTGCCATTTGGCTATTGAAGGTTTTTGGGATTTTCATCTAGCAAAAATTAGTTTTGATTATATGGGATTTCGAGGTTTAGAAGTAGATCCATACTGAAATAATATGCTGTACGATACCTAAATTCTGACCTGTTAGTAGTCGTGGCAGAGATAAACAATTAAAGATAAAGATCAGTATGGATGGCAGAGGGGAAGGAGAAGAAATAGGTGAGTGATTAAGCACAGTGTAATAAAAGGAACCTTAATATGTTAGCAATTCAAGCAGAGGAGGAACATGTAGAGCTAAGGATCAGGATGGATGGAGGCGGGGGAAAGAAAGTTAGGATTAATAATTAAGGGCAGTGATAGAAGTTATAGGCAGGTTATATTATATTACACTTGAAAGTATTTTATATATATATATATAGGCAGGTTATATTATATTACACTTGAAAGTATTTTATATATATATATATATATATATATATATATATATATATATATATATGTACATACACACAGATATACATATAGATATGGGTATACTCACTTAAAATACACAAATGTTCACCTCAATAACACTCTGAAAAATGTGGAAAGGCTAAACTGTGAGAAACAAGCTTTTCATTAAATAGGTTCATAGATTAGTACTAGGCTAACTGTCCTTGTGGGCCATTTTCAGCGTAGCCAATTATACAATGTGAGAATCAAACCCCGCACCTTGTGTTTTTAAGGTAAACACCTTAACCATTATGCCAACCTCTCAAGGAAAGAAAACAGTTTTTATTTCAGTTCTGCTTAAATAGTTTAAGCTTCAGTTGTAGTAATCTGTGTGCTGATACTTTTTTGTACTTTTCCAATTTTTCCATGTTTTAGCCAGAAGATGATCTGTATGCATTTTTTTTTTACTTTGTTCAAGGGCCTTAGTCTTGTAGCTTAATTTTCATTTGTGGGAAGACTGTGCATTATTGCAAGATCTTAGCATCATTTATACATTAAACTGGACTTCTATCTGCATAATTAGAATTACTTGTAAAAGCTACCTGTCTGTATTTTGAACCCTATCTGGGGCCTTACTCATGTGCTTATATTTGCAGTTGGGACTGAACTATGAACTACCGCAAGATGTGAGCATCATTTAGTCATTTTTACTGCATTTTTCATAAACAGTGCTACTGGTAAATGTCTGCATACTCTGATGCCTTACACTAGCAGAGCTGCAGTAGTGGCACTATCATAAATTCTTCTCCAGGAATGGTGCTCTAATGCTTTTACTGCAGTTTATATTCTAGTTTTGCTGCTAGAGTCTTATATTCTGCTTATCATTTACCTGCTTAAAGTTGCATTCCAGTGCCTTTCTGTTTACTTTGTCACCATCTTTAAGCAGTTCTTTGTGCCTGTCTCATTTTCTGAAATTCTTACCTACCTGGGGTCACTGAACTGTAGCACAGCATCATAGAACTAGAGCTCCAATATCAGATTTATTTTAAAAGGCTGTCTCTGGCTTATGCCCCTTGT
This sequence comes from Protopterus annectens, assembly GCF_019279795.1. Classification (NCBI taxonomy): domain Eukaryota; kingdom Metazoa; phylum Chordata; order Ceratodontiformes; family Protopteridae; genus Protopterus; species Protopterus annectens. Next base: position 1,956,679,502 of record NC_056729.1, read on the forward strand.
TGTACTCCTACTTCCAAAGTCCCTCCCTCCTGTCTTTCATTGTTATTGTTTGCTGTGTAAGCTAGTTTAGTATTTGTCACATCTGTTGTTTTCTATATATCCATAATAATGAGTGCTGACACAATAAACCAGTATTGCTCTTGAGTAAACTTCCTTTACTACAAATTGTTTCTTGCTCATTTTCCCAGAGCTTCCACCTACTCTGCTCCCTTGCCAGACCCTCAGAGGGTCCTGAATTAATCCTGCTCCAATCTTAGCAGATAAAACATTTATTTTATTGCTGTGCACTTCAGTTAATTGTTTTAGTGTGGTACCGCAACACTTCTGCTTAATTTGTTGATTTTGCACTTTATATAATTTTAAATGTCCCTATTACTTGAAGTCACTTTTTCAATGTAATTTAAGTTGCTTTGTGGTAGCATTACACTCAAGCAATCTTTTTTGTGTTTTTTTTTATATTAAGAGGACTGGAAAAGTCAATCTAGAAGCAATAGGTGGTGGCCTGGTCTGTCTGAATTGCAAAACATATTAGAAAGCTGTAAGTGTAGTTGTTTTATTGGCCAGAGGGCTTAGAAGCCAGTTTCCTTTGATTTAAGTGCCTGTATCAATATGGCATTTTCCTTGCCGCTGCTCATTGCAAAGTGGTGGTTAGTAGTGTCCTGTACAGATGCAGACACTTAGAAGCCAAATTTTCACTGTAAAACTACCTCTGAAACTGTACCACTAACTCAGTGAGTGTAGAACAACTACTTTCCATGCTGAGTAGTACAGAGCAGCTAATTTGTGCACTGAGGAGCACTGTCCCATGCATTTAATATTATATAGCTTAGTCTAGTCTCTATCCCCAAAACACCCTTAATCAGCCCACTGTTAACTCTTCATGCACTGCACTCCTGTCCCATCCAGTAAAGGACATGACATCATACATATGCACTTTCCCAATTTTTCCTCAGCTAGTTTGGTGGATATATACTGAGACATAGAACTGTTTCATGTTCACAGACAACCATTTAATGCTCAAAGAAACAAATACAGTGTGCAGCCGATGTATATACACAGAGTTTCTGGAGGCAAAATTTCGTAAACAAGCACTCATAATAACAATAATGTCATCAGAAACATATCCACTACACCCATCACACTTAATACACACCCCACACATAGACCTACTTATACTGAGGCACTTAAATACAATCTTCCAAAACACCAACGAACTCCCTGATATTCCACCTTTAAAAATGAAATTAGAAAACCTACAGCCACACCCAGTGGTGTAACACCTAACACTGCACATACAGCCACACGCAGTGGTGTAAAACCTAACACTGCACATACAGCCACACCCAGTGGTGTAACACCTAACACTGCACATACAGCCACACGCAGTGGTGTAAAACCTAACACTGCACATACAGCCACACCCAGTGGTGTAACACCTAACACTGCACATACAGCCACAGCCAGTGGTGTAACACCTAACACTGCACATACAGCCACACCCAGTGGTGTAACACCTAGCACTGCACATACAGCCACAGCCAGTGGTGTAACACCTAACACTGCATATACAGCCACACCCAGTGGTGTAACACCTAACCCTGCACATACAGCCACACCCAGTGGTGTAGCACCTAACACTGCACATACAGCCACACCCAGTGGTGTAGCACCTAACACTGCACATACAGCCACACCCAGTGGTGTAACACCTAACACCGCACATACAGTAACACCCAGTGGTGTAACACCTAACACAGATTTATATCAGATGATCAAAAGTTGAAAATATCAAAGCTCCAAACCTTGAGCTGAAAACCCCGAAAACGGAAAACATTGAGCATGAAAAAAAAACAGTACACACCCAAAACAACACAAAAACAGCTCTATGCAGGGGGGCAAGCCCCCCTGCACCCCCACACCTCCGCTACTTAAATATACCAACTCCGAGATCACACTGCAGTGCAGTAAAAGGAAATCTTCTCTTCCCGCACTCTATGGCGATCTCTGCTTTACGCTTCGATGTTTTACAGTTTCGAGGTTTACAGTTTGAGGTTTGGAGGTTTGATATTCTCAGCTTTCGATCATCTGATATAAACCCCCTAACACTGCACATACAGTCACACCCAGTGGTGTAATACCTAACACTGCACATACAGCCACACACAGTGGAGCCTCAACCACCAAGTCCACAAGGCAAGCCAATACACTACCCAGGACTCTAGTCATACGGGACTACATTGCATGTCATACGGATACCCCTCTCAACAGGCTGAATAAGGAGAAGATAATAGTCAGTTGCCTGTCAGGAACCAGGATCCACCAAGTTATGCATGCACTCAAGTCAATGCACCACATGTACCACCATGATTCAGTCATAGTTCATGTAGGTGTAAATGAACTCAGATGTACCTCCCTAGACTATATGAAGAGAGTCATTATGGAGGTCTTGAACTAGTTGTCATAGGCTGATATGTACCTAGCATTAAGCATAAGTCTACCTTCACCAAGGATGATGTCACAATATGAACAGAAGATGACAGACTTTAAAATTGGCTCAGTTTTTTATTGTATTTTGTATTGGAGATATTCATAACTCAAAATACCATACTCATGGGAACTTTAATTATCCGTCTATAAGCTGGGAATGCTGCACATTCCCAAATTTGCAATCACAAAGATTGCTAAACTTTGTAAACAGAAACACCCTGGATCAGCTAGTGTATACACCTACTAGAGATACATACATATTGGATCTGATACTCATAAATATGGGACAGTGATGCACCACCCCCTCCAGTTTCACATTCTCTCTGATAAGGTCAGACCGCAAAGCTGTCTCCTTTGAAATAAGAAACAGTTCTGTAACCCCAGTGAACCCTAAAACAGTTAGAAACTACTCCAAGGCAAACTACTATTTTTTAAGTGATAACCTGTCAGAATTTCAAGCCCCTCCAAACCCAGACAGCACAGCAGCCTATGCAGAATTATTCACAGAAGCCCTGTACAACCATGCCAATGACTGTATAGAGGCTGCTGTTCCTACCAAACGTAAGCCCAAATCTAACTCAAACAATGAACCACCCCTGTCGAATCCAAAATTAAACATGATATGCAAAAAAGAAAAATGTCATAGCTAAAATTAGAAAGTATAACCCCAGGAAAGATAAACTCTCTGTCATCAAACTGAATAGACAACTAAGAGGGCTAATTAAGTCCAACAAATCAAATTTTGAGGTAAAGACAGCACCCCAAGTCATGGACAACCATAACGCCTTTTTTAGCTATGTCAAAAACCTTAAAGACAGCACACAACAGTGTGCCACACTGCTAGTAAATGGAGCCACATTAGTGGAACAGGAGCTATAGTAAATCTTCTGCCTGACAAATTCAGCTCCATCTTTACCCTCCTCTTAACTCAGCCACCCCGCAGGAAATACCATCTTACATAACCCCTCTAACTTTATGTACGGAGCAGGTCTTAGACACGCTCTCTAAGGACAAGAATACAGCTTTAGTGGGAACTTGTAATATCCCAGGATGCATCCTATATAGCCTGAAATATGACCTATGAGGGCACCTGGAGTTGCTGTTCAACCATAACCTCGACACATGCTTCATGCCACTCGAATGGAAGACTGTAATGATCATCTCTCTGCACAAGGGTGGACCATCAATGAACCTTGGGAACTACAAACTCAATAGTCTGACTAGTGTCATACGCAAAGCCATGAAAATAATTAGCATAGAAATGATTAACAGTGACACAGGAAAGCTTTAGACTCTGGACCCAACCCAGTTTGGCTTCATCAAAGCAAGTCGTGCCTAGTGAACCTGGTGGACTTCTATGAGAAGGTCACCAAAGCAATGGATGAGAGCAAAATGGTACATACCACCTACCTTAACCTAAGACATCTGATACCATACCCTACTGAGGCTTCGTTAGCAAATCAGGGAATTAGGTATACACCCCTATACAACTCGCTGGATAGCCAGCTGGCTCACAGTAAGGATCCAGGGAGTTAGGATTGGCAGAAGCTGGTCACCAGTGCTGTCCCCAGTGCTCTGTGCTCCTCTTTGGCATCTGTTTTTGGAAGTCAAGGTCAGTATCAAGAGCTTCTGTCTTACCAGGTTTGCAGATGACTTAGAAACAGCCCCCCCAAGATGCTAACACCTTACAGGAAGGTCTAACACAGACAAATGACTGCTGCCAAAACCATGGCTTAAAACTCAATGCCAAGAAATCCATAAGAATTCCTTTTAGGAAGTTGATCACCCAGGGAAACTACCCCAGTGATAGAACACCCCTAAAATTAAACACCGTAGTCAGGGACAGTAACCTGGTTTTGGGGAATCATGCAGATAGTAACCTGGCTTTCAACCAACAGGTGTCTAATGCAGAAAGAAAATCATTCTGTGTCACTCAACTTGTAAGTAAGGGTGTGGCATCTAGGTCCAGGGAAGTTACTGTGCCACTGTACTCAGCCCTCATCAGGTGCATCATTCAGTGTAACTCCACCTTCAGTATGCACCTGGTCAGGCAGATGCAACAACTGAAATGTGAACAGAGGCTCCCCACAGAAAAATAAATGGTATAAACACAATGTCCTTTGAAGATCACCTCAAAGCCCTATCTATACTCTGTTTCCTACAGACTGCTGAGAGGCAATTTATGCCTGGTATTCAAGGCATCCTTGGATCCTGCTCTGATGGACATTTTGTATATCTGCAAAACTAACAGAAACAGAGCTACTAGAGTTAAGGATTTAAACTTTGCTTGTGATATAAGACATGTTGGAGGGACCAGTATGTATTTCAGAGAATCCCTATTCTCTGGAATAGGCTTCCCATCCATGTGATGTGACACCCTGCCATAACCCTATTCAAGCGTAACCTGGACTAGTGGATGAGAAACTGGAAATTCACCCTTGGTCTGATACCTATGTCTGTTATGGACAGAGGCAGACACTAAATCATGCCCTAACTAACATACCCCCTTAAAATAACCTCTAAGGCGTAATAACGTGTAGGATACATTTGGGTTGAATGGCTAGGCTTATAAAGGCCCCGGAGGTCGATAGCCCAATATATACCTATGAGCGTATGAGCAAAAGGTTGACAGGTCGCTACACATGCATGAGAAATACCCTTGCAGCATGCAGCAAAATCTACAACCCCCCCAAAAAAAACAAACAAAAAATAGTGAAAACATTGTGAACCCCTACACCTTTCATGTGGGGGATATTTTTTTCCTCAAACACTATACTAACTACAAGACTGCACATTTCTTGGGGAAGGGGCATATTCCTTAACCATGGAGATTATCAGTCTCACACACCTATCAACCATCTCCTTTGTTGACTAAGCCGATGTTGACATTTGTGATGTTTAATAGATATTTCAGACATGCCACATATCTCCCATAGATAAAAATGCATACACTTACACACACACATATATATATATATATATATATATATATATATATATATATTCTTAAACATCTTGTTGCAAAGGCCCATGGGATATATGGAAATGATGACCCTTTAAGGTCATACTACTGTTTCAGCTACATAGCTTTTGAAGTTCTGAATGCCCATGACTTTTTATTTTTAAGTTTTTATCGGTCCAGTCAGGCCAATAAAACCAATTCCCACTAGCTGTACTACCTGAATGCACCCATAAAGATTTAAAAAGTAAAAAGTCAAGGGCATTCAGAATTCATGTAGCTGAAACACTTGTAGGTGCTTTTGGAGTTATTTGCATATATCCTATGGGCCTCTACTACAGGAAGTTTAAGGTATTACACAGTGAAGACTCTAGCTTGGCTGGGTCTTTCTTGTAGTTTTACTGAACAGTTTGTCTGTGTGACCTGTGTGTGTGTGTGCGTGTGTATGCACATATGCATGTATGTGCACATGTGTGTTTGCATATTTGTATTTCTATAGATAGATAAACAGATAGCTAAGACACCACTAAAAAGAGAAACTCTGTCACAGCTGTGGAACAAACTACCAGAATAGACAAGATCACCAAACCCTTTGGAAAGGTTTATAATCTCTATATGACTAAAGTAGTAATTTTCTAGAATGTATATTTTTTATGGGCCAGTATGATAATAGTTCACAGTAATGGGCCTATGAACCCTGAAACCTACAAAGTCTTTTAGACAAAACATGAAAACTGGCACTTGGTTGCTGATTAAATTTCTAAATATGTAAGTGGTAGTCTCCCAGTAATATGAAAACTGGTGTACTTTTAAACCTAATCTTTTGCCCCCTTCAAAGACTTGTTCTATATTCTTTAATCTTACAGGATTATAACCTGCAAATTCAAGTCTGCAGAGTTCCTCTTCCTAACCCATTATTTTATCAGTTACTTTATAATAAGAATATAATAACTTCTCCACCATCATCCAGTTATGCAAAAAGCATTGCATCCATGCCGTCAATCAAAGTTAGAGAAAATGTGGGTCGAGGCTTAGCAATTATTCTGGAAGATGTACACAGTGACAAGTATGTATGTAATTGTTCATGTTCAGCCTGTAAATTCACACAGCACAATTATACTGCTGAGAAATCTGTTCTAAAGCAGTGCATTTTAAAGCACTACATACCCTATGGACTCATTTGTGACAAGTCAGCCTTTATTAAACCATCAAATTACTCTTAACTAAATTCCTCTTCACTTTGGATCTGATGTCACCACTGCTTTAACATCTTTTTATGAATACTACTCTGAATATAACATAGAAGCATTTGCTTTTTCTTGAATTTATACATTTTTATCTCACTAAGTGTATTTATCTTAGTCCTTTGCACACTTCTGGCTTACATAAGTACATTGCCACAGTAATAATTTTGATTAAACAGAACTGTCTCAGATAAGCTGTCCCTTTGTTTTTTTCTTCACTTCTTCCTTCATTAGATCCCTCACCTTCTCACAACACTCTCTTACCTTTGTGCGTATTACTTAACCAATGCACGTGGCCTAGGTGGCAGATAGACTGTGCTACTTAAACTATGCAGATAATCTTGGTGGCAGATAGACTGTCCTACTTATCCTATGCCCAGGTGGCCTAAAGGCTGTCCTCCTTAATCTATGCAGACACCCTCTGTGGCATCTAGGTTGTACTACTTAACCTATGCACACAGCCTAGGTAGCAGGCAGGCTATGGTCCTTCTCTCATCTAGCCACTTTGACTTTTGGCCTAGAGGGCAGGCAGCATTTACACTTTTAACTCATAACCTAGGTTGTAGATGTAGGCTGCACTTTCAGTTCATTTCCTGGCACAACCTTTGTAGATAATGAATTGTACTATCTTCTTCTGTCTGGAGCTTCTACTTTTTAATTGAGTGGAATATACTACATTTACAGCATTGGAAAACATTAGGCTGGGGTGTTTCTTTTACCCACCTTTCCACTTCCTCTTATTAGGAATGGAAATATATTGTTACATCACTTATTGTCATAGACACCTACCAGCACTCTCTCTCCATTTTATCACCTCCCTCACCCCAGGTACCCTGCTAAATTATCTGTTATCTATTACACCTCTGACATTTGCTGATCCCAGCTCTGTCTCTGTCTTTGCTAGTTGTAACACCAACTACCTTGCGGGCTCATGTTGCCAGTTGTTCATCTCTCAACATTTTCCTTAACATGCTGTCTTACTATTTTGTCTGTCACTTTAGCCTTCAGTATGTTCATTACAGATTATGGGAATTTTCTTTTACCAGCGTTTATTCAGAACTGGTCCATTTATTATTAAGACTGCATGCCTTTGTTTCTGACAGGGTAGGTGATTAGATTCTGTAGTTGGCAGCCAAATTTAAGTAGTCCTGGGTTTTAGTGAATATCCCCTGAACATATAAGTTTAAGTAGGAGACAGTGGAGTTTTGAGAGATCCTTAATTTTTAGGTGGAGATTGGTGACCTCTGCAGAAGTATGGGTTTCAATAGAAATTGTTTCCTAGTAGCATAATTGAGTTTATTGCCAGTGTCAATCAGTAGATTGTGTATTCTTATTTGCCAGTAGTGGTCTGGATGGGGCTGAAGGATCCCTAACATGGACAAGAAAGGGGCAAAGTTTGTTGCTATATCAGAAATCTGACTGAAAGATGACTACTGCCCTTGTACTTTTATGCACGACAACTACTATATATGATGACATCAGAGCAGGCCCTACATCTGGTGGTGATGCTTCAGTTCTAATCAAAAAGGAATATCACAGTCACAGTTGTGAATGCACTACTTCTCATACTACAGATGACAAGAGTTCCAACTGGATACTGTCATATCACTTTAGGTGTGTATATACTTACATACGGACTGCTGCAGTTTGCATCTTCCCAAGCCTCCTCTGTCTCCTTTTAGATAAAACTCTACAGCTTATGTTCCCTAAAGGCATGTATAACAATGCAGTTATTCTTGGTGATATTAATATCAGTCCTACTGAGAAAGCTTCTCTGCCTCAGAACAAAATGTTGCAGCAGTTTAGTCTGGCCCAAATAATACAAGCTCCTACTGGGACCAGTACAACTCTAACTCCACACATGACCTAATAATAACCAACATACAAAATAGGTGCCTTCACACTGAAATACTTCACAGTGGTCTGAGTGAGCACTCACCCATTAAATCCATTTGGTCACTCAGAATATACAGAAAACTTCCTGAAACACTTAAAGGAAGATCATTAACTAATAATAAGCTATCAAATCACAGTACCCCACTCAGTGCTATAGATTGGACACCCCTGTATGCCATGTTTGAACCCAGCCTGCTTTAGAATTTTTTAACACAAAAGTGACCACAATATAAGATATACTATACCCCTACAAAAAGAAGGCTTAAATCACAGTGTTGCTAATGGCTTTCAGTGTCACAAACATGGGGACAAAATGCTCCACACCGGAGGTATACCCCTCACTAGTGAGATCTGACCACAAACTAATCACCCTTGATATACATATCCCAACTCCACCCCCAGCACAAAAGACCACAGTGAAAAACTTCTCAAAAGCAGACTTCACTCTTCTTAAGACCGAGATGGTATCTTTTAAGTCCACTGAGCCAGTGGATACCACATCCCACAATGCCGAATCCTTCACAAATGCTTTCTATGGACAGCTCCAAGAATGCATGGATCATGCAATCCCAAATAAATCCAAGTCCCTCTCCACCAAAGGCAAGCGCCCTGTCTGGTGGACCTCAGCCATTAACAAACTGTATAACAAAAGAAGGAAGCTACTGCACGTCAGAGCAAAATCCCATAAAGGGAAGACATCTCTGATCAACATTAGCAGAAAACTACGTTCTCTCATAAAAACATCCAAGGCCAACTTTGAGACAAAAATCGCTAAGGACACTAAAGATAACCACAAAGCCTTCTTCAGCTATGTTAGAAACCTGGGCGGAAACTCTCAGATATGCTCAGAGTTAGTCCACAACAACAAAAAATACACTGAACCCACAGATATTGCCAACATTCTGGCTGACAGGTTCAGTGCAAATTTCTCCCCTCCCTCACCCCCAAAAGAAGAAATACTTATCCCAGCTGAATGTAATCTCCCTGTCATCTCAGATGTCCAAGTGAGAACCTCCCTAAACAAAGCTAAAAACACAGCATCAATGGGACCTGATGGTATCCCGGTTAGTGCTACGTGAACTCAAGAGGAGCTAAACCCGCACATAAAAATGCTATTTTACCTTAGCCTTACTACAGGATATGTACCTGAACACTGGCGTGCAGCAACAGTGGTCCCACTCCACAAAGGTACCTCTACAGACCCTGGGAACTACCGCCCCATAAGCTTAACCAGCCTGGTCTGCAAAGCTATGGAAAGAATCATTATGGAACTCATAAACAGAGACATAGGGGACCTACAGACACTTGACCCCACCCAGTTCGGCTTTGTAAAGGGCAGATCCTGCCTTTTGAACCTGGTCGACTTTTCCAAAACAGTCACTAGAGCCATTGATGAGGGCAAAGCAGTCCATACAGCCTACCTGGACTTGGCTAAGGCCTTCGACACAATACCCCACTCAGGTATCATAGATAAGCTCAACAGCTTAAACGTAAACCCTTATGTCACTAGATGGGTTGCAAACTGGCTAAAGGACAGAACCCATAAAGTTAAAATCACTGGAGCAATGTCAGACTCAAAGCCAGTCACAAGTGGTGTCCCACAGGGATCTGTCCTGGGACCCCTCTTGTTCGGCATTTATTTCTCAGATGTTAAAGCAAACATGGGAGGGTTGTGGCTGACAAAGTTCGCAGATGACTGCAAACTAGGCGCCATAGTCGATACCAGCGGACACATACATCCTACAAAAAGGCCTCACAGAAACGGACAACTGGTGCAGTCACGCCTTAAACTAAATGCCAAAAAATGTGTAGTCATCCCCTTTGGGAAAAACAAAGTACCCACAAATTATCACATAGACAGCAATCCACTGTGTACGGAAAAAGTAATCAGAGACCTAGGGACCCAAGTCGACAGCGACCTCTCATTTGACACCCACGTTGCCAAAGTGGTTAGAAAAACATTCTACCTTGCACACCTCATCATGAAGGGATTCACATCCAGATCCAAGGATGTCATTGTACCCCTATACTCCTCCCTCATCAGACCCATGATTGAGTACAATGCCCCATTTGGTATATACCTCACCCGGCATTTGCAACAGCTGGAGAGACCACAAACGTACCTCACCAAGAGGATCAAGGGTCTCCAACATATGTCTTATTCTGCCAGACTAAAGAAACTTCAGCTCTATTCAGTAGCATACCGCCTGCTCAGAAGTGATCTCTGCCTGACGTGACAAGGCCATGTCCAATCAGGATCTGATGGACATGCTCCACCTCAAAAATCCAAATCCATCAGGACCACGAGCTAAAGACTTAAACCTCGGCACAAGTATGAATAGGACATGCTGGAGGGATAGATTCATAACCCAGAGGCTTCCCATGCTTTGGAACAAGATCCCAGTTAGGCAGAGCCCTCACTGACTCTCTTCAAGAGAAATCTTGATGAGTGGATGGGAGATCATAAGTTTGGGTCACATCTGTGTCACTGCTAGACAGGGGCACAGTAAACTAATTCTATTATATAAGGGGACATTCATTGTGTCACTACTAGACAGAGGCACAGTATTCTAAATTTATTCTGTACATTTTTGTACCATTTCATGGGGTGGCAAAAGCCACATCACTATGGCTAGGCTTACAAATGTCCCAGGGCAGATAGCCTAGTACTAAACTATGAAACTATGAAACTAAAGCCAGAGATTCAGCCTGGAAGAACTGAAAAAGGAGCCCCAACAACACAATGTTACACCAAACTTTTCTAAGTTTAAAGAAAGAACCAAGAATTGCAACAAATACTGCAAAAGCCCTAATCCATATAGAAAAACAGGAAGCAAGCTATCAAAAAGGAACCCTTAACACTGAATCATTCCATCTTTGCTAATGATTACCTTTAACACTGAATCATTCCATCTTTGCTAATGATTACCTTTAACACTGAATCATTCCATCTTTGCAAATGATTATACTCACTTTCCGCAGTATGCAGAACCAGTATAACTAAAACCTTGCCAAAAATTTACTAGACACGAACGAAGAACAAGAACCTTCATCCCCTAATCTTTATATACCCTCTAACCCCTTATGCAGCCACCTTTCATTTCTCTGAAATTTCAATAAAAAAGACTAAGTCCTACTTCTTAGATTCAGAAAATTAGGATCTAAATCCAGCAGTCTTCATTCCACCTTCCTAAGGCTTTCAGCTGAAAAAAATCATTACACCACTTCTTCATTCTGTAATATCTATCTCTCACCACAGGCACTGTTCCACCAGCATTCGAGCTTGTAGCTACAATCCCTCTACCTAAAGTCACTTCTAATGCGTTGAAGAATTACAAATCTATTTCTACCCTGAGCCCTAGTACCAATATATCTAAAAAACTTAATACAAGTGACTATATAAGCACATTACCAGCATGCAGTTATAACCTTTCTGCCTAAAGTAATTTCTCCTAATGGGTTGAAGGATTATAGTCCTATTAGTTCCCTGTGCCGTATTACCAACATATTTGAAAAAATAATTATACAGGTAACTACATATACAGGTAACTACATATACAGGTAACTACATAAGCACATTAATAGCTACGGCCTGTTATGTGATGCATAGCAGGACATTTGCAGTGCCTTCAGTATCTTTACTGCCATGCTAATGGCCACTGATACCATTTATTGCAACCTGAATGAGGACTTATTAGTGGAGGTCTCTTTGTTGATATGACAAGGGCTTTTGAAATGGTCAACCATACCCTTATTCTGAACAAACATAAAAGACTCAGTTTTGAAGATAACACTGTCCTGTGGTTTTGTAGCTATCTAAAAGGCACAGTTTTCCAAGTGCATATCAATGCGTCATCCTCTACTTCCGGTAAGCTTAATACAGGTATACCACAAGGGTCTGTGTTAGGGCCTCTTCTCTTCTCTTTGTTAATGATTTCCCCCAGAATTATCAAATCTTAAATTAATAATCTATGCAGGTGATATGCTGCTCCTGCAGTCCAGTACTGGTCACTCTGACCTGCCAACCAAGTTCTAGGACAACACAATTAACACCAAGAAACCCAATGTCGAGGTCTTTGCCACAGCCAAGAAGTTACCTACTATTCCTCCTGTTCTCTTAACAGGTCTTAATGGGAACAGAATACCTAATGTCACTGAACAGAAGTACATAGGCTTAATACTCGACCCTACCCTTTCTTTTTTCCACCTACATAGATTTTATAACTGATAAAATATTTGGCCAGTTATTAAAACTATGTTACAAGATCAGTCACCTTCTTTACCAGCTGCTCACATGGCCATTGCTAAAACTATTTTAATACCTAAACTTGAATATGGCCTTCCTTTTCTCGTTATACATTTAGCCCACAATACTCACAGAATACAGACTGCTGAGAATAAAATCTGCGTATTCTTTCTACCAGCAGACCTCTAGATACACCATTACAATTTGTTAAAAATTAATTCCAAATTGCTTTCAATGCTTCATAGGGCTACTTTGTTTCTCTAATTGACAAGGTGCTAAAACAAGGTCACTACTTCCCTTTAAGAGTGAAACTACCTTTACAAGACAACCTTTATGTACTGAGAAGAACACAGGACAACAGTGTCTCTCTAGTACGTCCTCCACTTAAAGCTGCTGTAGGTGAGAGAAGCTCCTATAAACTGGGACCTGCTACCTGGAACCATGTGCCTACAGACATTAAAAATCTAGAAACCATTAAAAGTTTCAAAGATGCACTTAAAGAGCCTCTTTTTACTGAATCTACCTGCAATTGATACCGTGACAATGGTTAGATACCTTACCATCACACAGCATGAATAACATAATACATTTACTAAACTTCTCAGCCTCTTAATATGGAATCTTATGTGCAGATATTTCACATGTATATAGTTTATGTATTACATGTATGACTGCACTGTCCTTTATGCACATCTTAGCTTGCATTGTGTATATATCTTTTTTTCAATGCACTCTGACTGGATCTTTTAATGTTACCCTATCTACAGTCAATCTTACTATGTATTCATTTTGTATACAGCATGTTTGATTGAAAGACCATGATGCATTTTCTGCCCTTTGAGTTCAGTTTGTGGCTGAAAATGGTCAATAGACCAGTCCACTTACTTGGTGAATAAACAGTAAATAAATAAAATAAATAATGTCTACTACCATTTTCATGACAAAATACTAGCTGCTCATTCTTTTCTAGCAGCCCTGCCAGCACAAGTGTAATCTTTTGGCAAGCCAAAAGCTTTTTGATGTGGCGTAACTTGTTGCTATTTGTTCCTTTATAAAATCTGTAGCTTTTCTTGTCCATCAACATCGGGAGCTGAACCTTGTTAATATTCTTGCTGCATACTTTACCCAGATAGCCATGGAATAGCTGTGCAGTATTTTGTTGCAGGGAGTGTCCTCGCCTTCCTAGAACTTCTGTTTAATAACCACACATTACATTTGGAATGTAGGAATTTCCAAGGACAGAATGCGACACTATTCCTCTCATATTAGCAACTCCCTTCCTCATTTCAGCTTTTTTCTGTGCTTCTGTTAGCCATGTTACATGTCTTACTGCACACAACACAAAAGCCATTAAACAATTCCTAATTAAACAAGCTTATTGTGACTGCTTTTCAACAGTGATATTACTTAAACGCTAGAAATACACTTTACATCAACAATCCATCCATTCACATCACCAGTGACTTCACCCAGCCAGTCTCCTCTTTATCTCTACCTAACATCCCTCCCACTAGCCAATCACATCCTGTCTCCCAAGCAACCTTTTCTAGCACTAACCTATTTCACATTGATGCTTCCTCCTTTCTAACATGACTAACACCTAAGTCACTCTTTGTCCTCACTCTGCTTTGATTTGATAATAAACAGCAGTATTACTACTCTTCTTGCAGCCATCCTCCACACTCACTACCAACCTTTCATATAGTTTATCGAAAATCCTAGCTTATGCTTCTAGTGTTTTACTGACTCTCATGTTTCATACAGCAGCGTCACTGGTGCAACAGGTAGCAGACTTGCTTTTGGAACAGAAGGCTGTGGATTATTTTCCCACCCTAGGTAGATGAATTGCTGAAAGGGCAGTGTAGCTTAAGGGAGGTGCCACACTCCTGAGTGTGCTGTCCTTTGGATGAGCTGTTAAGCTGAGGTTGCATCTCCCTGAGTTGTTGGTAGTGATGCCCTAGCCAACAGTCTCACTAGTAGTATAAATACTACCTTGGGTCTCCCCTGAAATGAGGCCACTAGCCTAGTGGGACTCACTTCTTCAACACAAAATAAATTAATAAATATGTCTGCTATGCTCCTGTTTCTTGTTTTACCCCAAATTTTGACATACATATTATACCTTTTTTCTTCCATTATCATAATTGCTGCAATGTTTCATTTGGTTGATATGTCACTATGTTTACCGATTGTACTATAAGTGTGATTTACTCATTTTACATGTGTTTTACACACCCGAGATGAGGCTGAAATAGGTCCTCTTGGATCAATGTACTACACCAATTGACAAATTTAAATAAATAATAAACTGTTTAGTTTACTGCTGTGCTAATCTCTCACCATTTGTAGCACAGAAATAAAGGAAGAAAACAAAAAAAAAAAAGCCTGTCCAAGACCTAATACAGATAATACAGAGCTTATACAGCACTGCACTCTCATTGTCCAAGATCTAATACAGATAATACAGAGCTTATACGGCACTGCACTCTCATTGTCCAAGACCTAATACAGATAATACAGAGCTTATACAGCACTGCACTCTCATTGTCCAAGACCTAATACAGATAATACAGAGCTTATACAGCAATACACTCTCATTGTGCAAGACCTAATACAGATAATATAGGGCGTATACAGCACTGCACTCTCATTGTCCAAGACCTAATACAGATAATACAGAGCATACACAGCACTGCACTCTCATCGTCCAAGATCTAATACAGGTAATACAGAGCTTATACAGCACTGCACTCTCATTGTCCAAGATCTAATACAGATAATATAGAGCTTATACAGCACTGCACTCTCATTCTCCAAGACCTACTGCAGATAATACAGAGCTTATACAGCACTGCACTCTCATCGTCCAAGATCTAATACAGATAATACAGAGCTTATACAGCACTACACTCTCATTGTCCAAGACCTATTACAGATAATACAGAGCTTATACAGCACTGCACTCTCATTGTCCAAGATCTAATACAGATAATACAGAGTGTATACAGCACTGCACTCTCATTGTCCAAGATCTAATACAGATAATACAGAGCTTATACAGCACTGCACTCTCATTGTCCAAGACCTAATACAGGTAATACAGAGTGTATACAGCACTGCACTCTCATTGTCCAGGATCTAATACAGATAATACAGAGTGTATACAGCACTGCACTCTCATTGTCCAATACCTAATATCGATAATACAGAGCTTATACAGCACTGCACTCTCATTGTCCAAGATCTAATACAGATAATACAGAGCTTATACAGCACTGCACTCTCATTGTCCAAGATCTAATACAGATAATACAGAGTTTATACAGCACTGCACTCTCATTGTCCAAGATCTAATACAGATAATACAGAGCTTATACAGCACTGCACTCTCATTGTCCAACATCTAATACAGATAATACAGAGCTTATACAGCACTGCACTTTCATTGTCCAAGATCTAATACAGATAATACAGAGCTTATACAGCACTGCACTCTCATTGTCCAATATCTAATACAGATAATACAGAGCTTATACAGCACTGCACTCTCATTGTCCAAGATCTAATACAGATAATACAGAGCTTATACAGCACTGCACTCTCATTGTCCAAGATCTAATACAGATAATACAGAGCTTATACAGCACTGCACTCTCATTGTCCAAGATCTAATACAGATAATACAGAGCTTATACAGCACTGCACTCTCATTGTCCAAGATCTAATACAGATAATACAGAGCTTATACAGCACTGCACTCTCATTGTCCAAGATCTAATACAGATAATACAGAGCTTATACAGCACTGCACTCTCATTGTCCAAGATCTAATACAGGTAATACAGTGCTTATACAGCACTGCACACTCATTGTCCAAGACCTAATACAGATAATACAGAGCTTATACAGCACTGCACTCGCATTGTCCAAGACCTAATACAGATAAGACAGAGCTTATACAGCACTGCACTCTCATTGTCCAAGATCTAATACAGGTAATACATAGCTTATACAGCACTGCACTGTCATTGTCCAAGACCTAATACAGAGCTTATACAGCACTGCACTGTCATTGTCCAAGACCTAATACAGATAATACAGAGCTTATACAGCACTGCACTGTCATTGTCCAAGACCTAATACAGATAATACAGAGCTTATACAGCACTGCACTCTCATTGTCCAAGATCTAATACAGATAATGCAGAGTGTATACAGCACTGCACTCTCATTGTCCAAGATCTAATAGAGGTAATACAGAGCTTATACAGCACTGCACTCGCATTGTCCAAGATCTAATAGAGATAATACAGAGCTTATACAGCACTGCACTCTCATTGTCCAAGATCTAATAGAGATAATACAGAGTGTATACAGCATTGCACTCTCATTGTCCAAGATCTAATACAGATAATACAGAGCTTATACAGCACTGCACTCTCATTCTCCAAGATCTAATACAGATAATACAGAGTGTATACAGCACTGCACTCTCATTGTCCAAGATCTAATACAGATAATACAGAGCTTATACAGCACTGCACTCTCATTGTCCAAGATCTAATACAGATAATACAGAGCTTATACAGCACTGCTCTCTCATTGTCCAAGATCTAATACAGATAATACAGAGTGTATACAGCACTGCACTCTCATTGTCCAAGATCTAATACAGATAATACAGAGCTTATACAGCACTGCACTCTCATTGTCCAAGATCTAATGCAGATAATACAGAGTGTATACAGCACTGCACTCTCAT
Source organism: Protopterus annectens (assembly GCF_019279795.1). NCBI lineage: Eukaryota > Metazoa > Chordata > Ceratodontiformes > Protopteridae > Protopterus > Protopterus annectens. The sequence goes on from NC_056729.1 coordinate 1,956,697,096, forward strand.
TGTCCAAGATCTAATACAGATAATACAGAGTTTATACAGCACTGCACCCTCATTGTCCAAGATCTAATACAGATAATTCAGAGTGTATACAGCACTGCACTCTCATTGTCCAAGATCTAATACAGATAATACAGAGCTTATACAGCACTGCACTCTCATTGTCCAAGACCTAATACAGATAATACAGAGCTTATACAGCACTGCACTCTCATTGTCCAAGATCTAATACAGGTAATACAGAGCTTATACAGCACTGCACTCTCATTGTCCAAGATCTAATACAGATAATACAGAGCTTATACAGCACTGCACTCTCATTGTCCAAGATCTAATACAGATAATACAGAGCTTATACAGCACTGCACTCTCATTGTCCAAGATCTAATACAGATAATACAGAGCTTATACAGCACTGCACTCTCATTGTCCAAGATCTAATACAGGTAATACAGTGCTTATACAGCACTGCACACTCATTGTCCAAGACCTAATACAGATAATACAGAGCTTATACAGCACTGCACTCGCATTGTCCAAGACCTAATACAGATAAGACAGAGCTTATACAGCACTGCACTCTCATTGTCCAAGATCTAATACAGGTAATACATAGCTTATACAGCACTGCACTGTCATTGTCCAAGACCTAATACAGAGCTTATACAGCACTGCACTGTCATTGTCCAAGACCTAATACAGATAATACAGAGCTTATACAGCACTGCACTGTCATTGTCCAAGACCTAATACAGATAATACAGAGCTTATACAGCACTGCACTCTCATTGTCCAAGATCTAATACAGATAATGCAGAGTGTATACAGCACTGCACTCTCATTGTCCAAGATCTAATAGAGGTAATACAGAGCTTATACAGCACTGCACTCGCATTGTCCAAGATCTAATAGAGATAATACAGAGCTTATACAGCACTGCACTCTCATTGTCCAAGATCTAATAGAGATAATACAGAGTGTATACAGCATTGCACTCTCATTGTCCAAGATCTAATACAGATAATACAGAGCTTATACAGCACTGCACTCTCATTCTCCAAGATCTAATACAGATAATACAGAGTGTATACAGCACTGCACTCTCATTGTCCAAGATCTAATACAGATAATACAGAGCTTATACAGCACTGCACTCTCATTGTCCAAGATCTAATACAGATAATACAGAGCTTATACAGCACTGCTCTCTCATTGTCCAAGATCTAATACAGATAATACAGAGTGTATACAGCACTGCACTCTCATTGTCCAAGATCTAATACAGATAATACAGAGCTTATACAGCACTGCACTCTCATTGTCCAAGATCTAATGCAGATAATACAGAGTGTATACAGCACTGCACTCTCATTGTCCAAGATTTAATACAGATAATACAGAGTTTATACAGCACTGCACTCTCATTGTCCAAGATCTAATACAGATAATTCAGAGTGTATACAGCACTGCACTCTCATTGTCCAAGATCTAATACAGATAATACAGAGCTTATACAGCACTGCACTCTCATTGTCCAAGACCTAATACAGATAATACAGAGCTTATACAGCACTGCACTCTCATTGTCCAAGATCTAATACAGGTAATACAGAGCTTATACAGCACTGCACTCTCATTGTCCAAGATCTAATACAGATAATACAGAGCATATACAGCACTGCACTCTCATTGTCCAAGATCTAATACAGATAATACAGAGCATATACAGCACTGCACTCTCATTGTCCAAGACGTAATACAGATAATACAGAGCTTATACAGCACTGCACTCTCATTGTCCAAGATCTAATACAGATAATACAGAGCTTATACAGCACTGCACTCTCATTGTCCAAGATCTAATACAGATAATACAGAGTGTATACAGCACTGCACTCTCATTGTCCAAGATCTAATACAGATAATACAGAGCTTATACAGCACTGCACTCTCATTGTCCAAGATCTAATACAGATAATACAGAGCTTATACAGCACTGCACTCTCATTTTCCAAGATCTAATACAGATAATACAGAGTGTATACAGCACTGCACTCTCATTGTCCAAGATCTAATACAGATAATACAGAGCTTATACAGCACTGCACTCTCATTGTCCAAAATCTAATACAGATAATACAGAGCGTATACAGCACTGCACTCACATTGTCCAAGATCTAATACAGATAATACAGAGCTTATACAGCACTGCACTCGCATTGTCCAAGATCTAATACAGATAATACAGAGTGTATACAGCACTGCACTCTTATTGTCCAAGATCTAATACAGATAATACAGAGCTTATACAGCACTGCACTCTCATTGTCCAAGACCTAATACAGATAATACAGAGCGTATACAGCACTGCACTCTCATTGTCCAAGATCTAATACAGATAATACAGAGTGTATACAGCACTGCACTCTCATTGTCCAAGATCTAATACAGATAATACAGAGCTTATACAGCACTGCACTCTCATTGTCCAAGACCTAATACAGATAATACAGAGCTTATACAGCACTGCACTCTCATTGTCCAAGATCTAATACAGGTAATACAGAGCTTATACAGCACTGCACTCTCATTGTCCAAGATCTAATACAGATAATACAGAGCATATACAGCACTGCACTCTCATTGTCCAAGATCTAATACAGATAATACAGAGCATATACAGCACTGCACTCTCATTGTCCAAGACCTAATACAGATAATACAGAGTTTATACAGCACTGCACTCTCATTGTCCAAGATCTAATACAGATAATACAGAGCTTATACAGCACTGCACTCTCATTGTCCAAGATCTAATACAGATAATACAGAGTGCATACAGCACTGCACTCTCATTGTCCAAGATCTAATACAGATAATACAGAGCTTATACAGCGCTGCACTCTCATTGTCCAAGATCTAATACATATAATACAGAGCTTATACAGCACTGCACTCTCATTGTCCAAGATCTAATACAGATAATACAGAGTGTATACAGCACTGCACTCTCATTGTCCAAGATCTAATACAGATAATACAGAGCTTATGCAGCACTGCGCTCTCATTGTCCAAGATCTAATACAGATAATACAGAGTGTATGCAGCACTGCACTCTCATTGTCCAAGATCTAATACAGATAATACAGAGCCTATACAGCACTGCACTCTCATTTTCCAAGATCTAATACAGATAATACAGAGTGTATACAGCACTGCACTCTTATTGTCCAAGATCTAATACAGATAATACAGAGCTTATACAGCACTGCACTCTCATTGTCCAAGACCTAATATAGATAATACAGAGCATATACAGCACTGCACTCTCATTGTCCAAGACCTAATACAGATAATACAGAGCTTATACAGCACTGCACTCTCATTGTCCAAGGCCTAATACAGATAATACAGAGCTTATACAGCACTGCACTCTCATTGTCCAAGACCTAATACAGATAATACGGAGCTTATACATCACTGCACTCTCATTGTCCAAGACCTAATACAGATAATACAGAGCTTATACAGCACTGCACTCTCATTGTCCAAGACCTAATACAGAGCATATACAGCACTGCACTCTCATTGTCCAAGACCTAATACAGATAATATAGGGCGTATACAGCACTGCACTCTCATTGTCCAAGACCTAATACAGATAATACAGAGCTTATACAGCACTGCAATCTCATTGTTCAAGATCTAATACAGATAATACAAAGTGTATACAGCACTGCACTCTCATTGTTCAAGATCTAATATAGATAATACAAAGTGTATACAGCACTGCACTCTCATTGTCCAAGACCTAATACAGATAATATAGGGCGTATACAGCACTGCACTCTCATTGTCCAAGACCTAATACAGATAATACAAAGCATATACAGCACTGCACTCTCATTGTCCAAGAACTAATACAGATAATATAGGGCATATACAGCACTGCACTCTCATTGTCCAAGATCTAATCCAGATAATACAGAGCTTATACAACACTGCACTCTCATTGTCCAAGACCTAATACAGATAATACAGCGCTTATACAGCACTGCACTCTCATTGTCCAAGACCTAATACAGATAATACAGAGCTTATACAGCAGTGCACTCTCATTGTCCAAGATCTAATACAGATAATACAGAGCTTATACAGCACTGCACTCTCATTGTCCAAGATCTAATACAGATAATACAGAGTGTATACAGCACTGCACTCTCATTGTCCAAGATCTAATACAGATAAAACAGAGCTTATACAGCACTGCACTCTCATTGTCCAAGATCTAATACAGATAATACAGAGCTTACACAGCACTGCACTCTCATTGTCCAAGATCTAATACAGATAATACAGAGTGTATACAGCACTGCACTCTCATTGTCCAAGATCTAATACAGATAATACAGAGCTTATACAGCACTACACTCTCATTGTCCAAAATCTAATACAGATAATACAGAGCTTATACAGCACTGCACTCTCATCGTCCAAGACCTAATACAGATAATACAGAGCTTATACAGCAGTGCACTCTCATTGTCCAAGATCTAATACAGATAATACAGAGCTTATACAGCACTGCACTCTCATTGTCCAAGACCTAATACAGATAATACAGAGCATATACAGCACTGCACTCTCATTGTCCAAGACCTAATACAGATAATACAGAGCTTATACAGCACTGCACTCTCATTGTCCAAGGCCTAATACAGATAATACAGAGCTTATACAGCACTGCACTCTCATTGTCCAAGACCTAATATAGATAATACGGAGCTTATACAGCACTGCACTCTCATTGTCCAAGACCTAATACAGATAATACAGAGCTTATACAGCACTGCACTCTCATTGTCCAAGACCTAATACAGATAATACAGAGTGTATACAGCACTGCACTCTCATTGTCCAAGATCTAATACAGATAATACAGAGTGTATACAGCACTGCACTGTCATTGTCCAAGATCTAATACAGATAATACAGAGCTTATACAGCACTGCACTCTCATTGTCCAAGATCTAATACATATAATACAGAGCTTATACAGCACTGCACTCTCATTGTCCAAGATCTAATACAGATAATACAGAGTGTATACAGCACTGCACTCTCATTGTCCAAGATCTAATACAGATAATACAGAGCTTATACAGCACTGCGCTCTCATTGTCCAAGATCTAATACAGATAATACAGAGTGTATACAGCACTGCACTCTCATTGTCCAAGATCTAATACAGATAATACAGAGCCTATACAGCACTGCACTCTCATTGTCCAAGATCTAATACAGATAATACAGAGTGTATACAGCACTGCACTCTTATTGTCCAAGATCTAATACAGATAATACAGAGCTTATACAGCACTGCACTCTCATTGTCCAAGACCTAATATAGATAATACAGAGCATATACAGCACTGCACTCTCATTGTCCAAGACCTAATACAGATAATACAGAGCTTATACAGCACTGCACTCTCATTGTCCAAGGCCTAATACAGATAATACAGAGCTTATACAGCACTGCACTCTCATTGTCCAAGACCTAATACAGATAATACGGAGCTTATACAGCACTGCACTCTCATTGTCCAAGACCTAATAGAGATAATACAGAGCTTATACAGCACTGCACTCTCATTGTCCAAGACCTAATACAGAGCATATACAGCACTGCACTCTCATTGTCCAAGACCTAATACAGATAATATAGGGCGTATACAGCACTGCACTCCCATTGTCCAAGACCTAATACAGATAATACAGAGCTTATACAGCACTGCAATCTCATTGTTCAAGATCTAATACAGATAATACAAAGTGTATACAGCACTGCACTCTCATTGTTAAAGATCTAATACAGATAATACAAAGTGTATACAGCACTGCACTCTCATTGTCCAAGACCTAATACAGATAATATAGGGCGTATACAGCACTGCACTCTCATTGTCCAAGACCTAATACAGATAATACAAAGCATATACAGCACTGCACTCTCATTGTCCAAGAACTAATACAGATAATATAGGGCATATGCAGCACTGCACTCTCATTGTCCAAGATCTAATCCAGATAATACAGAGCTTATACAACACTGCACTCTCATTGTCCAAGACCTAATACAGATAATACAGCGCTTATACAGCACTGCACTCTCATTGTCCAAGACCTAATACAGATAATACAGAGCTTATACAGCAGTGCACTCTCATTGTCCAAGATCTAATACAGATAATACAGAGCTTATACAGCACTGCACTCTCATTGTCCAAGATCTAATACAGATAATACAGAGTGTATACAGCACTGCACTCTCATTGTCCAAGATCTAATACAGATAATACAGAGCTTATACAGCACTGCACTCTCATTGTCCAAGATCTAATACAGATAATACAGAGCTTATACAGCACTGCACTCTCATTGTCCAAGATATAATACAGATAATACAGAGTGTATACAGCACTGCACTCTCATTGTCCAAGATCTAATACAGATAATACAGAGCTTATACAGCACTACACTCTCATTGTCCAAAATCTAATACAGATAATACAGAGCTTATACAGCACTGCACTCTCATCGTCCAAGACCTAATACAGATAATACAGAGCTTATACAGCACTGCACTCTCATTGTCCAAGATCTAATACAGATAATACAGAGCTTATACAGCACTGCACTCTCATTGTCCAAGACCTAATACAGATAATACAGAGCATATACAGCACTGCACTCTCATTGTCCAAGACCTAATACAGATAATACAGAGCTTATACAGCACTGCACTCTCATTGTCCAAGGCCTAATACAGATAATACAGAGCTTATACAGCACTGCACTCTCATTGTCCAAGACCTAATATAGATAATACGGAGCTTATACAGCACTGCACTCTCATTGTCCAAGACCTAATACAGATAATACAGAGCTTATACAGCACTGCACTCTCATTGTCCAAGACCTAATACAGATAATACAGAGCATATACAGCACTGCACTCTCATTGTCCAAGACTTAATACAGATAATATAGGGTGTATACAGCACTGCACTCTCATTGTCCAAGACCTAATACAGATAATACAGAGCTTATACAGCACTGCAATCTCATTGTTCAAGATCTAATACAGATAATACAAAATGTATACAGCACTGCACTCTCATTGTTCAAGATCTAATACAGATAATACAAAGTGTATACAGCACTGCACTCTCATTGTCCAAGACCTAATACAGATAATATAGGGCATATACAGCACTGCACTCTCATTGTCCAAGATCTAATCCAGATAATACAGAGCTTATACAGCACTGCACTCTCATTGTCCAAGATCTAATACAGATAATACAGAGCTTATACAGCACTGCACTCTCATTGTCCAAGATCTAATACAGATAATACAGAGCTTATACAGCACTGCACTCTCATTGTCCAAGATCTAATACAGATAATACAGAGCGTATACAGCACTACACTCTCATTGTCCAAGATCTAATAGAGATAATACAGAGCTTATACAGCACTGCACTCTCATCATCCAAGACCTAATACAGATAATACAGAGCTTATACAGCACTGCACTCTCATTGTCCAAGATCTAATACAGATAATACAGAGCTTATACAGCACTGCACTCTCATTGTCCAAGATCTAATACAGATAATACAGAGCATATACAGCACTGCACTCTCATTGTCCAAGACCTAATACAGATAATACAGAGCTTATACAGCACTGCACTCTCATTGTCCAACATCTAATATAGATAATACAGAGCTTATAAAGCACTGCACTGTCATTGTTCAAGATCTAATACAGATAATACAGAGCTGATACAGCACTGCACTCTCATTTCCCATGAGGCTATTTCCGAACGTTACATAAACTCACATGAGGAGACAAAATGCATACTGATAACATCTCATTTTGCACTAATGAACACTAATGCATATTGGCAGCAGGTTTCTATCATTCACTCATTTTACGCATACTGAGCATTTTTTTAAATATATGCATGCAGAATGAGAAGTGCACTCATAGAAAATGAAATTAAAATTGAAGTAATATGACTGTTTAGCAGAAAATAGCCATTTATTTTTTCTTGGGTAATTAAGTTCCACTTGAATAGACTCTAAAATGGGCAGAATGCCCATTTACCGCAAAGATTAGGCTAGTTAACAAGACATGCACACACACACACACATATGCTGCCTATTGAAATGTTGTTGCTCAGAAGCACAGTGTCCAGACCAGAAGCAAAGCGAAGAGGGAAGTTCCAAAGCCACTCCTTCTCTAAACTTCTTTTTTCAGGGTGAAGCCCACTCGCAGCTCTCTATGTGGGGGGCAAGCCCACACTCCCACCCCCCCGAACGTATATATACTAACTACAAGATCGTCATACCTCAGAGAAAAAAGAATATTCCGAGAAATGTCATCTCAGACTTACTGTGTGTAAGTCCGATCTTTCAGCCATTTAGTCTCCACATTTTGGGACACATCCTAGAGGGTCCTGACATTTAAATAGGTTACCCATATCAACACATACAGAAGCACACAGTGACTCACACATAAGCCCACAAGCACACAGGTGCAGCCAGACATGCTCACGTGCACACAGACACATAAGCGCACTCTCACATGCACTCACTTACACACAACAATAATTTCTGGGTGCATGCAAAGACTTTCAAGTCTTAATGTATGAATGAAATGTCCATATTCAATAGTTGTAGAATGACCAAATAATGTCCTAGTCTTCCTTATGCTTCATCTGCACATATAAATAAATTTAACAATGTCCATATTGTTTGTTCCACATACTTTCATAAAAGTAACCAATTTATGTATTACATATTTCACTCCATTAACCTGAATAGCCACACTACACTAAAGGCTCGTTTATGGGAAACCATGGAAGAAAAACTTTACAGTATAAAAACCTAAGAATAATTTATTAAAGTAACTTAGTCTAGTTTGCCTGGGGGCTCAGCACTTGTGACCATGGCCGGCCTTAGGCATAGGCCAACTAGGCGGCCTCCTAGGGCACCGGTGTAGCAGGGGCACTTTTCCAGTATTTATTTGGTGTAGGCAGACCAGGATGGGGGCACCAGGTAATGTGTTGGGGGGCACTGTGGAGCTGTTTTGCCTAGGGCACCAGTTGACCTAGGGCTGCTCCTGCTTGCCACAGACATGTGGACACCGTGAGTCCTTGAAGGAAATGCCTCTTACTGCTCATAGGAATAAACTAATTCTTTGGAGGCTTTTTAGCTACTCATCATCAGGTTCCAAAGAAACATTTGAGAAAAGCACAAGAAAACATGTACAGACAGGAGGGTTCACATGCTTGCTCCTCTTCTTCTATTCAAAATACCTGGGATTGAAGACAGGAAGAAAGCCTGGGATAGAAGACAGGAAGTCTTTTTCCTTTTCTGTGGGAGTGTCTTGGATGGTTACAGAAAGCAGGGCAGACCTCCCTTTATATATAGTGACTCCCTGATGTTGGAACCCAGTCTATCTTCTTTGTCTTAGAATGCCTTAACTGACAACATTTCTTCCCCCTGGCCTGGCCTGCCTTGACCATACATCTCAGTTCATTAGTGGAAGAGTTCTGGACAAAGCCAAAAATAACGGTGAGACAAAGGTCCGAAATCAGGGATAGCTTTAAGTATTACTTCTATAAACCTAAGATGTTGATAACAGGCTTTGCATTGTAATGTATTCTCTGAAGGATATGAAGTCTGAAAATCAAATGTCTGTCATTATTTAGTGTATTCAGCCCTCAATGATTTGCCAGAAATCCACAGATTTTATAAGAAACAGGCAAGAGTATGAGGCAAAAAATCTGGACATTCTGCAAAGTTTGAGTCAAGTTGAGCATTATGCCCTACACTTAAATAATGCAAAAAGGTAAGGCATTTTCCAGGCTCAAGTTCAGATGAGTTTGATTCCAACCCTTCTGTTTCCAAACTGGCTAGAGATTCAGGTATCCCCCCATATGCTGACATGCTCCCTCATCAGGCCCTTTGGTTCTTCTATTAGAGGAGTCCTCTGTCATCCAGATGGTTGTGTCCTCATTCTGGGTTTTGTCCTCTGAGTATGACATCATTGGGCTCTTGGAGGATCTTTCTTGTATTGAGTTTGCTGTCTGTCAGTGATGGTGGTGGTGCCATCTCCTATTATGTTCCTCCTGTCTCAGTACTCAGTATGAGGGTGCTGGGGCTGCTGTTAGAATCAATGGCATTAGGTTAATGTTTGTTTTTTGGTGGCTTCATTGTTTGACCCCATAGAATCAAGATAGTTGTCAACATGAGTGGTCTAAATGGAGCAGACAGTGGTGCCGGTGTCATTTGGTAGCATTCTGACTGCTTCCACACTGACAGTGTTAAGCTCTGCTGGGATGGTATGTAAGTCAAGGATTATGATGTTTTACCAGTCAGTGGAAGAGCTCCCACCACAGCCATCTTCAAGGCCTGGTTTCACCCAGGACCATCCTTGCTCTGAGCACAAGGTCTTCTGTAAAGTTGTCTGACTCTCCACATGGCTTCTCTTATTTTGGACCTCCTCTGCCTGAGGGATCAGTAGAAATGTAAGTCCCTAAGGGAGCAGCTATGTTCCCCTCCATAATCTTGATATGGACAATGGGGAGACAATGATTCTGCTTTTCATACCCTTGATGAGCCCAGGTTCATGGATATTTTGGAGTTGAGGATTGGTCTTCCAATATCCCATTGCCTTCAGAAAGTATTTTCCACGGACAATTCAGATCTCTGCACTGATTTCCTGGTGATACACCTAGTGAATAAAATGGTGGGTTTAATCATACAGGAGACCCTGAAAGACCTACATGTGATGCCTATAGTCCTAGAAGTTCATGTCACATCTTCCTGCACCCTAAGGATTGGGATGGCATGGTAAAGATTCTTGTGGTGAATCCCTTTATAGCCACTTCATCACTCATGAGGAGAACCCACTCCCCAAATTCTGGTGATCCATCTCCCAACGAGGGAGTCTCAGACCCTGAATATCTTTGGGAAGCTTGTAGTCATGTCTACTAAGTTTTCCATCAGGGAACTCAACTACATGACTTATATGGTGTGTTTTCAGATGGATTTGTCAGACAGAGTCACCAAAATGCTGTAATAGGAGCAAAAGGAAATCAAATCAAAGCAGATGTCCCAGGTGCTGACCTTGTCTTCTGTGCTGACTCTCTCTTTTCATCTTTCACTTAAGGCAGTAGATGCATCAATGACAGCATCAGCCACTGGTTTCAGTGTTCGACTGATTATGCCTACCAAATTTGTTAAAAAACTTCAAGGTATCTTTCTGAAATTCTCCCTTTAATGCTTTTGACATTTTTGGACCACAAAATAGAGACATACTCCAAGAGACTGAACAAGACAGAAGACTGTCAATGCTGTTGGTGTAAGATCTCAACCACCTCAAAGGACTTTCACCTTAAATCAGAAAAGTCCACAGCAGATGTGGCTCCAGAGAATCAGCCAAAAGTAAAGGAACCAACATACAGGAAGGGGATGGCACAAATGTGGCAGATTTCAGTCAGGATGCCCACCCAGAAGCAGAAGTTATAACAAGGAATAAGATTTTGAGATTCCCCATTGGGGGTTTAGGCCCATCAAAATTCCTGAGGACTTGCCTAACTGTTCATTTCAGAGGGTAGTCAGGAGTCAGTTGTTTCACCATTTTCATGTGTGCCTAGCCATCAAATAGGACAGAAGGAAAGGGAAATTATATCCAGAGGCTTTATGTTCCTCTTCCACATCTCCTGGGTCCATTCTCACTTTCTCTTGCAGCCGTCTTGCCTTGTCAAATGGCTATAGAAAAATGAGTGGCCCTAAAACTTGTCATAAAGAGTACAGCCCAAGCAGTCGCAGCTCAGCAATAACAGTCCAGATTCCCTTTGAGGTTCTTTTTGGTTTCCAAAGAAATGAAGGATCTCAGACTGATAATACATGTAAATGGCCCAAGTTAATGTATCCCCAACAGCTCCATGCTTTTATTGCAGACAATACTTCCTTGATTGTCAGAGGCAGACTGCCAGTCAGGATATGTCAGGATCTTCAGGGAGTACAGGGGGTTCCTACACTTCTGAGTAGAAGCCAGTAATTTTCAGTTTTGCCCTGTGTCATTTGAACCTACTACTCTTCCCAGGATGCTTACAAAACACGTGGCAATATTGGCAGCACTCCTTCAGCAGCAGGGAGAAATGATTTCCCCCTGCTTAGACTGGATTATAGTAGTATAAACAGGGGAAAAGCCAGTAGTAATTAGAGAATTTTAACTACAGAATGTCCATTTCTTGAGGATTACAGTAAACCTGGCAAATGTGCAGCTGAAACCTTCACAGGAACCTCAATTCATAGGTCATTGCTTGGACACAATCGCTTGCAGACCAAGTTGCTTTAGAAAATGTTTCGAGTCCCATCTAGAAATCAGTCCACTTTCTTTTACAAAAGGAGTCAGTCACAGGCTTTCAGGGCCTCAGAACATTGTTAATGGCAGCCTCCATGTACATGGTACTGTTCACCAAACTAAGGATGAGAATGATATCAGACATTTAAAGACTTGCTAATTCAAGCTGAATATCAAAAAATGCATCATCATCCCCTGTGGGGAGAGTGACATCCCCACAGATTATCACATTGATACCAACATCTCAGCACGCAATCAGTCGTGAGAGGTTTGGCACCCAGGTTAATAACAACCTGACTTTTGACTACCATGTTGCTTCCATTGTATGGAAAGCCTTCTACATGGCCCACCTCATAAGTAATGGTATCTCATCCAGGTCATAACATCCCTGCATTCTTCCATTTATATGGCCCATTATTGAGTACAACACCCCTTTTAGCATGTACCCTGCAAATCACATGCAGCAGCTGGAGAGACCACAGAGGTTCCTCACCAGGAGAATCCAGGGCCTCAAACATCTACCATACACAGATAGGCTAAAAGCTCTGTGCATACAGACTCATCAGGGGTGACCTCTGTCTGACATACAAGGTGATCACAGACCCGACCTTGATGGGACTGCTGCATATCTGCAAGTCAAGCTCCATTCGAGTAACTCACATGTGTGGCCTCAATCTGGTCTTTGATATCAACAGGACTTATTGGTGGGATAGATTTGTGTCCCAAAGGCTCCCCATCTATAGAACAGACTCCTTCTTCACTTCAAGCAGAGTACCTCTTTAACCCTTTTTAAGCGCAACTTGGATAACTGGATGGGAAACAGAAAATACATCCTTGGAATTCCACCCGTGTCCCTGCTGGACAGGGGCATCGGTTGTTGCTGACTTGTCTAAACATCGGCTAAACTCTTGGGTAGGCTTATAAGGACCTCGGTACCAATAGTCTAGTAACCTTCTATGATCCTATGATCCAATGAACACAAGTCAAAATTTCTATTGCTTGCACAGATCATTTAAGGTAGTACTACAAACTTTCTCCTGCACTACCCATTCCAGTTCCTCCCTCCACTGGTGATGGTCACCACAGACACCTTGGCCTTGGAGTTAGAGGGGCATTGCCAGAGCAGGATGTTCCATGGCATCTAGTTGACTACAGAGGCCAGTCTCCACATCAGTTTGCTGTAAATGAGAGTAGGTCTTCTGACAATGTAAGCCTTTTAGAATTCTCTTCTGCAGAATGTGATTGCTATCCAGGTAGACAATGTGCCAGTACTGTCGTATATCATCAAGCCGAGAGGAATGAGATCATGTCCCCTCTGCTGGGAGGTCATGGGGATTTGAGACTGAGCAGTATTATTCAACCATCTTCTAGTAAACATCTGTATCCTAAGCCAGCTGTTTAGTGAACAGACTCATCATGTGTCCACTGGTGTCTCATGAATGGTTCCTAAGCTGGACAGTAGCACAGAGAAATTTCTCTACATGAGGATAGCCTTGCTGCATCCTGTATACATGCCAAGCACAGCAGCTATTTCCCCTTGTTTATTGGCCCCCAGGTTTACCTCACATCTTTCTGTCATTTCACCTTACTTCCAAGTTAATTCAGAAGGTGAAGACCATTAGGTCTAGGGTTATCCTCATAGCTCTCTTTTGGCCCCTTCAAGTTTGGTGCCCTCTGCATTGGCCCTATCTTCCAGAAAAGTCTACTTTTCAGGCCTTTCAAACCAACCCTGTTGATTTATTCATCCTACAGGCCTGCAGTCTAACTGCTTGGTTTCTCCAGTTCCATTGATGGCCAGGGACCATAGTTTTCCTTCCGGTGTTATCTAAAACTTGACATTTGTTCAGAATCCCGATACAAGAAAAACACAAACTGCAAATGTCACATATATTTAAGGGGGGGCTGACAACAAAGGCCTAGACCCTTTTTAGTGTCTGTTTCAGTGATATTGGAAAATTTGGCAGATATTTTTAACTTCTTCATCTTTCATGAAAACTTCCAAGGCAAATCAATAACTTCTTTAAAAGTTTGTAAGGTATTTCTGCACAAAATATTTATGATATTTCTAATTAGACCACCAATAAGGGTAAGCTGTGCAAACTACAAGACACCTGAATCCATGGCTGTGAGACAGTTGTATTCGAGTGCCTGGGTCTCTGACACTTATAGTGAATCTGAGTTAATTGCATTACTTCAAGGCCCTGCACAGGTCCTCCTATTGATCCTTTGTAATTTGTCCACAATAACTTTTCTCCCTGAATTTCTGTGGTTGATTTTTATAGTTATCATATATAATTATGTTCACTGTACTAATTTTCTGTTTTTATAGCACTATCTGTTCTTAGTAAATATTTTACTACAGGAGGACCTTTCACTCTTCTTTCTAGCTGTCTTTGCCTATATCCTGCTATTATTCCATGATGCAGGAGTCTTCCCCTATAATTTAATTAAACAATTGTTGTGCTTCCTCCCATTTTCTAAGTGCCCCCTCTGAGTAGTTTGCACCTAATACTTCCTCCAATTTCTTGCCTCTTCCCGTAACCCTTTATTTGGGAACACTATCGGCAAAATGTCCTTATTCCATCTCCTAACTAACTTATTTTTAAGTATGATACTGTCTGCCATTTTATATACATAATGTGCTGTCCCCCCCCCCCAACACTGGCTTCCAGTAAGACAACATCTCACTTGTGTAGTATATATATTCCATTTTGGTTTGTATTCCTCTACTTGTAGTATGTATAATGGCTTAAGTGCACAGTATTAAAGTGCCTCTTTAGAAAGGCAACCCCAACCCTCTTCTCCATCACTGGGATCATAAGGTCTTGCTTAACCCTGGGTCTCTTTCCTTCTTCAACAAAATTCTGCAGTTCCTTATTTATTTCTTGCCATATTTCATGCATCCAGTTGACAGTAACATGTCTGACCAATATATACATTCAGAGGACTAAAACCATTTTCACTGAGTAATGTATATCTTACTATCCAGAGTTATAGCCAAAAGCTTCCACTCCCTTACCTTTTGGATTATCTTTTGCTTAGATTCCTCCCTCATCTCCTTTGCTGCTGCTGCCGAGTCTTTCTTAAGCCACACTCCAAGGTACTCCATTTTTTCATGGTCCCAAAGTTATTGGAATTGTACTAATTCATGTGTCTGCACATAGCTTAC
Source organism: Protopterus annectens (assembly GCF_019279795.1). Taxonomy (NCBI): domain Eukaryota; kingdom Metazoa; phylum Chordata; order Ceratodontiformes; family Protopteridae; genus Protopterus; species Protopterus annectens. Next base: position 1,956,712,712 of record NC_056729.1, read on the forward strand.
TGATGTTGCTTTTGTATTATCTGCATTTGTTGTATAACCTAAAACCATTTGGAACTGTCTCAAAATATTCCACAACACAGTAACATCTTAGTTTGGATTTGTTAAATATACTATTATGTCATCTGCAAATAGTTATTTCTTGTTTCCCTACCCCTGGACGTTTGCACCTCTTATTTTCATTAGTGTTGTGAACAGCAGTGCCTTGTTCCTCTAGACAAAGGTTTACAGACAAAATTGTCCTGTTACTTTCCCCATTGCTAATGATCCTGTGTATGTGTGTGTGTGTGTATATATATATATATATATATATATATATATATATATAGGGTCTATAGTATATTAGCGAACGCTGTATAATTGATCCAAACACTTTGAAAATCCAAAACGATGAACATATGGTTCAGCAATTATTTCCCAGGGAAAAAAATCGTTGATCTGTTAAAAAAAAATATAAAAATAAAGTGGGGGCTGTGCCCCTACACCCCACCTACCAACTTCGAGATCGCACCACAGTGGAGGAAATGGCAAAGTCCCAAAAATGACCCAGTGATTTTTTTCCCTGGGAAAAAAAACGCTGTTCCGTGCTTTCAGAACTTCGCCAGTTTGGGTAAACACGTTCGATTAAACAGTGTTTGCAACTTTAAGCGTTCGCTTATATCTTCCTTAGCAAATTAAGTTATTCCAGTAGGAAATGCTATTTCAGACATATCCTACACATAAATTGTAACTTACCCAATGAATAGCCTTCTCTGTATCCAGGCTAGCCAGTATTACTGGTATTTTTTTATTCTGTATATCCTTCTGAATTAGAAGAGTTCTATTTATGATGGCAAATGTCTGTCTCCCCACTACAAATCCTCACTGATCCAGGGCTATCAGTTTTAACAGCACTCTTGCTAACCTTTTCTGCACAAGGTATGTTCTGTGTGATCTTGCCTTTCTTTAGCTAAAATCACCATCACAGTTTTTTTACAGAATCCAGGTATGCCCACTCCCTTTCAGAACACTATTAAATAATTCTTCATATTCTTATTGAGGTTCCCCCCATTATCCAGATTTCTCTATGTGGACCAGCCAACCTTGGCGACTAACCAGTAGCTTGACTGATCAATACCATTTTTAGTTCTTCCTCACCTGCAGTTACAGTCAACTACTGAGCATCTAACTTCTTCACTTTTGGTAAGCCCAAGTTTACCGTTAAACTCTCCAGCAAAATCCTATCCTGATTAGCCCTCTTAACTGCTTTGAAAAGACTTTCATAAAATACTTGGAATAGTTCCCTAATTCTTTTTTTTTTTCATTTCCTTACTTAGAATCCATCAGCTTTGCTACTGTTATCACCACCTTTTGATGGGGGGTACTTCTGTAACATATAGCTAGGAGAAGAAACTGACCAATCAGAAGTTAGTGGCATTTGCATCCATTTTATACAGTAGAACATTACTTTGCACAACCTATTATTGTACCCACCAGGTACAATCCTACTACGGGGAAGCATCGTTCCGTTACTAGGTCAGCATCAGTTATCCTTCAAGATGTCAGGTGTGAGCTGTTAACAGTTATTAGGGAGGTTGGCATAATGGTAAGGTGTTTACCTTACAAACACAAGGTGCAGGGTTTGATTCTCAGATTGAGTAAATGGCTAGGCTTAAAATGGCCCACAAAGGCAGTTAGCCTAGTACTAACCTATGAACCTATGTGGGTAGTGTTCCCTAATTCATTACATCCAACAACAAGCAGCATCTCATGGGGAATGTCACCTCCTTTGGCACTTTTCCCTAACAATTAGAAGTGCAGCTAGGGAATGTATTGGCACCTCCTTTGGCCCTTTTCCCTAACAATTAGAAGTGCAGCTAGGGAATGTATTGGCAGGCCTCCTAGAATCCTTAAGAACAATTGAAATACAGCTCTGGAATACTTCCTTGTTATCAGTTACCCTTTCAGGAAACAGACTACCCCTTGTAAAACAAAACAATAGCAAGTAAAACCCACAAAGGTTACCACTGAACTCGTGCATATATTTGTCTCTCACAAAGCCACCTGACTCAGATGTAGCTGTTTGTCAGGTTAGCTGTTGTAAAAACATAAACTGTAATATATATATATATATATATATATATATATATATATATATATATACACACACAATGGATATAAAAAGTTTACACACCCCTGCTAAAATGCCAGGGTTTTGTGATATAAAAAAAAAATGAGACCACAGTAAATCATTTCAAAACTTTTCCCACCTTTAATGTGACCTATAACCTGTACAATTCAATTGAAAAACAAACAAATCTGTTAGGGAGGAAAATATAAAAAATAAAAAATGTACAATAAGCTGGTTGCACAAGTGTGCCTCACCCTTAAAGTAATACTTTGTTGAAGCACCTTTTGATTTAATTATAGCATTCAGTCTTCTTGAGTGCACAGCTGCCATCAATTAAAGAGACTCTGATTAACCCCAAATAAAGTTTAGCTGTCCTAGTAGGATTTTCCTGACATTTACTCAGTTGCCTGCTACAGCAAAAGCCATGGTTCACAAAGAGCTTACAAAGCATCAGAGGGATCTCATTGTTGAAAGGTATCAGTCAGGAGAACGGTAAAAAAAAAATGTCCACAGCTTTGGATATACCATGGAACACAGTGAAGACAGTCATCAAAAAGTGGAGAAAATATGGGACAGCATTGACATTGTAAAGAGCTGGACTTCCCTCCAAAATTGATGAAAAGACAAGATGGGAACTGGTCATGCAGGGTGCCAAAAGACCTACAGTAAGACTGAAGGAGCTGCAGGAATTTCTGGCAAGTGCTAGTTGTGTACTACATGTGACAACAATTGCACGTATTCTACATATTTCTGGGCTATGGGGTAGGGTTGCAAGATGGAAGCTTTTTCTTACACAGAAAAACATCCTGGCCCAGCTAAAATTTGCAAATCAATACATCAAGTCTCCCAAAAGGATGTGGGAAAATGTGTTATGGTCTGATGAGACCAAGGTTGAACTTTTTGGCTACAATTCCAAAAGGTATGTTTGGCACAAAAACAGCACTTCACATCACCAAAAGAACAGCATCCCCACAGTGATGCATGATGGTGGAAGTATCATGCTTTGTGGTTGCTTTTCTTCAGTTGGAACTGGGGTTTTAGTCAAGGTGGAGGGAATTATGAGCAGTTCCAAATGCCAGTCACTTTTGGCCCAAAACCTTCAGGCATCTGCTAGAAAGAGGAATTTCACCTTTCAGCACAACAATGACCCCAAGCATGCATCCAAATCAACAAAAGAATGGCTTCACCAGAAGAAAATTAAAGGTTTGGAATGGCCCAGCCAGAGCCCAGACCTAAATCCAATAGAAAATCTGCGGGGTGACCTGAAGAGGGCTGTGCACAAGAGATGCCCTTGCAATCTGACAGATATGGAGCGCTTTTGCAAGGAAGAGTGGGCAAATATTGCCAAGTCAAGATGTGTCATGCTAATAGACTCCTACCCAAGAAGACTGAATGCTATAATTGAATCAAAAAGTGCTTCAGCAAAGTATTAGTTTAAGGGTGTGCACATGTATGCAACCAGCTTATTGTATGTTTTTTTTTTTTTTATATATTTTTTTCCCTAACAGATTTGTTTATTTTTCAATTGAATTGTACATAGGTTCTTAGGTTTATAGGTCCTGGACGCTATATAAGCCTAGCCCAAGAAGATTCAATAGCGTCTTGCCACCTAAAGTTAGTTCCCAGTGCCCCTATGAAGCAAGGCCACTGAACTGATCCCCTGGGTGAACTTTCTATTGCTCATCCACTCATCAAGATTTCTCTTAAAGAGGGCCAGTAAAGTGCTCTGCTTGACATGAGTGGGAAGTTTGTTCCAGAGAATGGGAAGTCTCTGGGTTAGGAACCTGTCCCTCCAACATGTTCTGTTTATTGTGGTAATGAGGTTTAGGTCCATGGAGTGTGTGGCACGGAGGGATTGGGATTTCTTTAGGTGTAGCATATCTAGCAGCTCTGGGTCAGACATGGCTTTGTAGGTCAAGCAGAGAGCGTCTCTAAGTAGGTGATAAGAGACAGAGTATAGCTGGAGTTTTTTGAGTCTGTCTGTATATGGCATGTGTCTAAGGCCTAAGATCCTCTTAGTGAGGTATTTTTGTGGCCTTTCCAGTTGTTGTAGGTGTCTAGTGAGGTACATACCAAATGGGGCATTGTATTCTATAATAGGTCTAATGAGGGATGAGTAGAGAGGGATTATGACCTCTTTCTTCCTGGATGAGAAACCTTTTGTAATGAGATGTGCCACATAGAAGGACTTTCTGACTACAGTGGCAATGTGGTTATCAAAGCAAAGGTTGCTGTCAACATGTGTCCCTAGGTCTCTTATCACACCTTCAGTGTTTAGTGGACTACTGCCTATGTGGTAATTCATGGGCACTGAATTTTCCCAAAGGGAATGACAATGCACTTTTTGGCATGGAGCTTAAGACCATGGTTCTGGCACCAGTCATTGGTGTCAGTGATGCCTTTTTATAGAATGTCTACATCAGATGGAGAATTAATAATGGCTCCCAGTTTGCAGTCATCTGTGAACTTGGTCAGCCAGAGTCCCTTTTTGTTGGCTTGAACTTCGGAGAAGTAGATGCAAAACAGGAGAGGACCTAGGACCGATCCCTGTGGGGCACCACTTGTAAGTGGTCAGTAGTCAGATTTGGAGTCCACTACTTTCACAGTGTGGGTTCTACCAGTGAGCCAGTTGGCAAACATCTTATGACATATGGGTTTATGCCTAGTTTAGTGAGTCTATCTATGATTCCTGAGTGAGGGATGGTGTTGAAGGCCTTAGCAAGATCTAGGTAGGCTGTGTGAACTATCTTGCCCTCATTCACAGCTCTGGTGACAGACTCGAAGAAGTCTATCAGGTTGAGCAGGCATGATCTACCTTTCACAAACCCAAACTGCGTGGGGTCCAGAGTTTGGAGACTCCCTATGTTCTTATTTATAAGGTCCTTGATGATGCGCTCCATAGCCTTACATATCAGACTTGTCAGGCTAATGGGGCAGTAGTTCCCAGGGTCTGTAGTTGCTCCCCCTTTGTGGAGTGGGATGACCATAGCCGTGTGCCATTCAGTAGGAACAAAGCCTAAAATGAGGCTGTGATTGATCAGGGTACTCAGGTGTTGTGCCAGTTCACTTTTTAATTCATGTAGAACACAGCCAGGGATATTATTAGGTCCCATGGAAGCTGTATTCTTGGCTTTGGACAGTGCGGCTTTTACCTGTGTAGCTGTGATAATAGGGACTTGGCATTCCTCGGGTATTGTGATAGGCCCTTTAAGGGGTGAAAGAGGGTAAAGTTCGCACTGAATCTGTTGGCCAATATGTTGGCAGTATCAGTTGGTTCTGTATAAGTATTGCCATTGTGCTGTAACTTAGAGCAGATCTGAGTATTGCCATGTAGATTCTTGACATAACCATAGACTGCCTTGTAGTTGTCTTTAGAATCTGCAGCAATTTTGTTTTCATAGCTAGCTTTAGAGGATCTGATGATGGATCTCAGTTTTTTTCTGAGGCTAACTAGGGAGTTTTTCCAGGTTTGGGAATTCACCCTTTTCTGCAACAGTTTTTTTCCTTCTGTTGTAGAGTTTGTTTATGGTGAGGAACCACCAGATTGGCTTCCTTTTTGTGGAGGAGAGCGTCTTGATTCTGTTTGGTATGGTCCATTCCATGCACTTGTGTATGTGCTCATACAGTGCATTTGTGTATGATTCAGCAGTCATGCACCTATTTTCCATTTGCATGGGTGTCATTAAGTTAGCCACCTCTGTTTTTAGAAGTCCAAAATTTGGAGACGTTTTTTACGGTGGTTTCCTTTGGGGCAGGGGGTGAGGGAGGGATGTGGATATCCATGGTGATTAGTTGTGGTCAGATCTGACCAGAGAGGAAATGATTACTGGTGTAGAGCAATGGTTGCCCATGTTAGTAATGACCAGGTCAAGGATGTTTCTGCCCCTGGTGGGGGTAGGAATGAGTTGGTCCAGGGCATTGGAATTAATGAATTCCAGAAAACGTAGAGCAAGTATGTTGGTACATGAGTAATTTTCCCAGTTAACAGAGGGGTAGTTAAAGTCTCCCAGTATAGGGGTATTGGGTTGTACCCTAATATTTTCCAGTGTGTTTAGGAATGTGGAATGGGAGTCTTGGGACATGGTGGGGGATATATAGCAGGCTACAACCTGGACTGCAGTTTTACCCAGTGTTAATTGCACCTGAAGTATCTCTGATGTGTTATGCTGGGCTACTAGTCTGGAGGTGTGCATATCCTTTATGAATATAGAGACACCGCTGCCTTTAGTGCTCAGTCCAGGTTTAGAGGCCGAAAGGTGTGGTGTGAATTATAGCCTGGTAGTGTTTGGGTGCTCTCCGGAACCTTGAACTAGGTCTCAGTCACTGCACAGATGTTGATGTTTTCCATTTTAAGGAGTGCTTCGAGTGAGTACATTTTCAGATTTAGACTTCTAGCATTAAGCAGCATAATCCTCAGACTTTGTTTGCTTGTAGCAAGTCATAGGTCACATTAAGGTGGGAAAAGTCTCATTTTTTTATATCACAAAAATCTGGCATTTTAACAGGGGTGTGTAAACTTTTTATATCCACTGTATAGTTATATGTAAAGCAGTAGGCTGTACAGCTAAAGTCATGTGTGGCTTCTTAGCTGACTTGTAGTTCAATGATTTTTCTTTTTCAAATATTTTCCAAGCTACAGCCATGCTGGGTGTGATGGTCTCCATCCAGACTTGTTCAGAGCATGCAATATTTTCTTCTATTAAGACACATCATTAATACCTGCCTCTTCACAGGTACCATTCCTGAGTTAGGAAAGATGCAAATGTAATAACTATTTCAAAGTCTAGCCCAAACAACAAGCCAGACTCTTCAAGGTTTGTTGTACTGTTCCGGATGGTTAGAACCTTGCAAAAGTGTACTTCAACATAGTTAAAAGCATGCCTTGACTCACCTAGGCTGTGTGTCACAACGGGATAAAAGTTTGAACAGTGCCTCAGGCACTGAAAGACCTGGCAGAGGAAGGTGGAAGTGGGTGGGTGATACCAACTCTTCCAACTGGGGAGGGGGGGGTACTGTCCAGTGACTCACCAGTATACAAGCAGAGGCTTCCAGGTGCTTAACGTAGCCATGACTGGGGATTTGGGCTTGGTTGTGCCAAGTTGTTCATGGTAACCCCCTCTGTAGCATGTGTCTAGAAGCAGACACACACATTGGAAGAGAGCATAGGAGCCCTCTTTGGTGATGGGGGTGCTGACTTCACGTCATCCATCAGGAAGTCAGAATAAGGTCTTAAAGCAAAAAAAAAAAAAGAATGCTTGGATGATAATGTTTAAATTTAGCTCTTTCCCCATTAGTGGGGAAAAAGCCAGTGTATCGTAAAGAGGGCTGATAGTTGTTACACATCAGGACCAAAAAATTATTCCTTGACTCTTATAGCCTGTTATCCACTAACAACATGGATTTAGGAAAGGCCACCATACAACTACTGGACTTTACACCCTCACTGGCAACATAGTTCAGTTAATAGAAAACGGCTATCTCCTGACACAGTTTTCACTGATTTTTCTCAGGCATTTGACTCAGTAAGCTACATACACTGCTGGATAAGAGCTCTCACTTTTTCTGGTTTCAATTGTTCTACCATAAATGTGGTTTCTTGACTTCCTTCAAAACTTTATAGTAACCATTGATTAGGACCACTCTCAACTACAGTTGGTATAATCTGTCATCCCCCCAAGCTCCACTCGAGAACCTCTGTTATTTACTCTCTTCATTAGTGCATGTACTGTCTTCCTGTACATCAGAATAGTCTTATGCGATGATTGCATGATCCTCTGGGCTCCAATCAAGTATAAAACAAAACCATCAACATAATTGGATGCTACTTCCCACTTGGCCAAAACATCCCTCCACTAGAAAACCTCCTCAGCTGGTCTACCCACCATCTTCCCCAAGAAACTATCATTTTAGGTGATTTCAATATTGACTGGCAATCCTGTTCTGGCAACCATCCAACCCATCATGCAAACCTTCATGGCTTCACCCAACTAGTCCAGTCGCCAACCAGGATAAATAAAAACTCCAGCAAGCACACTACCCTGGACTGGATACTAGTCACTAAGAGCCCCCAGTCATATATAACAGGCTGCTTATCAGATAGCCTCAGTGATCACTCCCCAACATTCCTACTCAAAAAATAACTATACCAAGCTAAACCTGTCATCTACCATCAAATACATAAAAAACTAAACTTTAACCCACTCACATTCATCTCATCCTTCAAAGAATGTAACTGGCATCCTCTAAAGTACCTCAGCCTTGATGACGCAGTTGAATTTTTTAATACTACCTTCCTGAGCATCCTTAATTACCATGCCCCCATAAGACTTTCCAGAATCAAAGCACAACCTTCCCCATGGCTACAGAAAACGACTAAGTCAGAAAGAAAAAACAGGGATAAAGCCTGGGAGCACTGGCGCAAAACCAAAACCCCCTCAACTAGACAGAAATTCCTAGAACTACGCAATAGAGTCAAAAAGCTAATAAAACAGGACAAATTCCAGTACTACCAGTCTGCCCTAGACTCCTCTCAACACAGCCCCAAACAATTCTGGTCCTCCATAAACTCCATCCTCCACCCAGGTAAAGTCAGTACCCCTCCTCCAAACATCCCTCACTCCTCAGAAAATATTGCTACCTCATTCAACACACACTTCACACAAACCATACTATCACTAGCTAAACAACACAACCCCCCTCCCCTCCAACCCACACCTTCAACTAGTAATCTCCCCACTGCCTTCTCTTTTTCTCCTGTACCTACCTCCAACATAAAAAAACTCTTAACTAAACTTAAGCCCACCGGATTAGCAGCAGACAACCTCCCAAGTGAATACCTACAAATCGCAGCTGATGCTCTGGCCTGCCAGTATCCATCTTGATTAACCGATCTCTGTCAGAAAGTTACGTTCCCACACTGTGGAAAGTATCACATATAATTCCCCTCCACAAAGATGGACCCTCCACAGAACTAACCAATTACCACCCCATAGCTATTCTCTCTCCACTCTCCAAAATACTAGAGAGATGCATACACTCTCAGGTCTCAGACTACCTCCTTACTAGCAACCTCCTTTCCAATACTCAGCATGGTTTCCGACCAAACCATAGCACCACCACTGCCTTACTCTCCTTTACTAACACTATCCTTCAGCATAAAAACAATGGCTATCTCTCCTCTGCTACTTTCCTAGACCTATCTAAAGCATTTGACATGGTCCCACACAAACAACTTATCTCTGTCCTCAATAACCTATCCTTCTCACAATCGGTCACCAACTGGTTTCAGAGTTACCTGTCTGACCACCAACAATCCATTGTATGGCAGAATGACATATCTCCCCAACTACCTGTCTCCATAGGGGTTCCCCAAGGATCCATCCTTGGACCCCTACTCTTCTCTGTTTTCACCAATAATCTAGCCTCTGCCACCAAACATGGCACACTCATACAATACGCAGATGACTCAGCCATCATCTGCTCAGCCCATTCCCTACCCAAACTGCAAAAAGTCATGCAGGAAGCCTTTTCCTCTGTTGAAACTTGGTTATCCGATGCCTAATTAATACTTAACCCAAACAAAACTAAACTACTCATCTTCCAACCCACCAAACATACTCAAAACAACTCTCACTTTAACATCACAGCAAAAGACAACACCACTATATACCCAACTGAACACACCAAATTGCTAGGAGTGGAAATAGACAATAAACTAAAATTTGACATTCACATATCCTTGACCATAAAAAAAGTCCACAATAAACTCGGAGCACTATACAGTAATAAGCAACTTCTCACCAAAGCAGCAAAGATTTCAATAGCAAATTCCTACTTTATCTCCACCCTACTTTATGCCTGTCCAATATATACCAACCTAAGGCAATGCGATTTAAACAAGCTAGAGACCTGCTACAACAAAATCGCCAAATTCACCACAGGGGCATCCTACCGTAGTCACCATTGTCTCTCACTTGCTGAACTGGGCTGGCTTGAACTCCCTCACCTCCTTCAGTGGTATCAACTCTCACTTGCCCACAAACTAGTAAATCATCCACTAAATGTCCCATCCTTCCAGAATCTATTCCAACCCTATTGCACCACCAGCCCACTAAGATCCAGCAACAAAAATCACTTGCAGATCACTAAAGCCAATAACTCTGCTGGTGAAGCACTATTCTCTTGCACCATAGCCAAATTATGGCACTCCCTTCCACCCACAATTACCTCCATACCATCATGCACCCACTTCAAAACTTTACTAAAAGCGCACCTAAAAACATGCTGGCTATGCCCTTGCAACTCCCACTCTAATATCACCCTCCCCATCCAACCACTACCTTTCTTTCTACTCCAGTAACTACCCTGATTATAGCAAGCTCAGATGCTCATAAGGCAGTACTTATTATACAGCAGGAACTTCTTGTAACATTTGTTAATGTCTGTTATGTACTTCACAGATAAAGATTCTAGTTGTCTACTGATGTACTATGTTCTTCATCTGTAAATATGTTGTAAGTAGTTACTATGTAAATTGTTAATCGCTATGTAATCCAGTGTAACTACTGTCTGTTTATTTTAACTGTGGAGCTTTTCTCCATTGAAAATGGACCTACGTCCAGTCGGACACTCCCAGTCAACAAATATAAATAAGTAAATAAATAAATAAATTTGCAACTGCCCTTAACAATAAACTGCCACAGTAATGTCATGTTGTGCAACAACTAGCCTAAAGGTTTACCTTAGCAAAACTAAATATGTACTTTACAGAACTCAGGAGTGCCTTAGCATGGGAAGAGAACTGAATCATCTCTGGATGTCAGAACGTCTGCAGAATGCGCCAGCATGCAAGTACATAAGAATTTGGCCAGACCGCTTGCTTTCCTTTATGACTCACATGCATACACTGATAATACCAAGACTGCTGCAGACATTTTGTACAGTCAACAACTCACTAGCAAAGTTAGTCTATTTACTGTGAAAGGAGCATTGCTTCGCACCCTGTAACTCTGAGTCTGTGGTGCACCTTTCATATAAGAGAGAGAAATTCAAGCATAACAAGGACAATTTAAACAAAGAATAAATTTAAGTATATGCCATGAGTACCTACAACAGAAATAAATGATAACAGCATCTGCAATATGTGCATAGCTTATTGAACAATGAAGAGGGAGTGTAAAACATACAGGGTGGAAGGCAAAAACTAAAATTAAAGCAGAAAATACAAAAACAAGAGATGAGTGAGTCGCACTGAAGGGACTGACAAAGTGAAGGGACAGCAGAGAAGCTTAATGAAGGGTAGATAGTGGGAAGACAAATGTTAGTATGAAGATTGATTAAGAATAATGCACAGTTGGAGGGAGGAAGTCATCCCTCATTAGACCCATTATAGAATACAACGCCCCATTTGATATGTACCTTTCAACACATCTGCAACAACTGGAAAGGCCACAGAAATACCTCACTAAAAGAATCACAGGCCTAAAGCAGATGCCCTATGCTGACCGCCTTAAAAAACTCCAGCTATACTCTCTTGCATATCATCTACTCCGAGGCGATCTCTGCTTAACATACAAGGCCATGTCAAACCCAGAGCTGTTGGACATGCTACACTTAAAGAAATCCCAATCCCTCAGAGCCACACACTCCAGAGATCTAAATCTTGTAATCACAATAAACAAAACATGCTGGAGGGATAGGTTCCTGACCCAGAGACTCCCTAGACTCTGGAATAGACTGCTCATACATGTCAAGCAGAGTGTCTCTTTGGCCGTCTTCAAAAGGAACCTTGATGATTGGATGGGAGAAAGGAAATTCACCCTGGGGATCACGTCAGTCGCCCTGCTAGACAGGGGTCCAGGGAAGTAAATTGTGTGGGAAGAAATAGCCAGGAAGTTGTTATGGCTAGGCTTGTATAGGCCCTAGGAACGATAGCCTAGTACCAACCTATGAACCTATGAAAAATATTTTGAGGTGTATATGATGGCTGCAGGATGGTAGGGGGGGTGGAATGGAAACTGGAAGCTAAGGAGTAGAGACTACTGGAGGGCCGGCATAGCAGAATGCTTTTATGTGGTGCTCCAAACTGTCCAGCACATACTTTGCCAGTGAGGTACAGTTGTCAGGTAGTCATTATGAACTTTGTGATGCTCTGGTCACTATTGGGAGGGTAGAGGGTGTTGCTCTGTACTTTTTAATGAAAAGGTACTGTGGTGATGTCATGGTGATGGATAAGTCAGTTGCTGTTGGGAGGTTAGGGGTTGTGGCTCTGTACTTTTTAATGAAAGGGTACTATGGTGAGGTCATGGTGATGGATAACTCAGTCACTGTTGGGAAGGGTAGGGGTGTGGCTCTGTACTTTTTAATGAAAAGGTACTATGGTGAGGTCATGGTGATGGATAACTCAGTCACTGTTGGGGGGGTAGGGGGTGTGGCTTTGTATTTTTTAATGAAACAGTGCTCTGGTGAGATCATGGTGATCACTGCTGGTAGTAGGTGATGGCAAGTACTGGACTTAAACCATTGACTGAGTGTAGGACTAGGGTACTTAAGGGAAACACAAGTCAATATCAGTAGAGGGGAGAGGCCAGAAACACTAAGCATGTGCAGGACAAATACGGGTAATGCTAGGTAGGAAATATGATCCCTGATGGAAGGGACCTGTCACTGTACAGTTTTTCCTTTCACTGACATCCTGCTTGGGGATGGGGAGACAGAGACACTGATTAGTGACAGGTGCACTCGGAGGGTGGCAGGAATCTCTGGAATTTGACATATGGTTTGAGGTTACTGATAGGGGTTTGCAGTCATTGGTAGATGGAGTGGAAAAGAGACAAGGTGTATCAGTAACCAAGAGGTAGGCAGAGAAGGTTGACAGGAAGTTCCAGTTGATGTGGGTTTTCATGTGAGAACAGCTCCAGCCACCACAAGGCAGAAAGGCAGACATGGCTTCTACAACGTCTATGGGTCTCCCTGCATTGGATAACCTGATTAATGGAGTATTGGAAGGAGGACTGTACTGCAGGATTTCCCAGAGTTCTTCCTCAGACTGTATGCCAGTAGCAGAACTGGACAGTGCGGAGGATGGGATTCATGAGCTGAAGTCATCCATTTTCACCTTTATGCCTTTTGCAAGTGTGGCTGGGGCTTGACAAAAGAATTTATGATTTTTACATGAATTCGGTTAGTCCATGTAGCTTTATAGTTGCTTTATGGTGTCTTGGCAACTGAAAGTGACAAGAGTAAAACAATGCAAAGATTTGGTTAAACGTGGTTTTGGAGATGTTTTATTGAAATCGTCATTGTAAAAGAATTAGAACAGTTTCACTGCTGTTGTTAATTTTATTTATTTTTTATTTTATTTAACATTTGTTGACCGGCACTAATAAAAAATCTGCTTTGATAGTTTTCAACCAGAATATGTAGAAAATCCAAAGCTACAAGCATAAGTTATGTTTATGGCTTTTATGGGTTCCCTATTACCAGATCGCAGATGCAGTTTGTCGAATGCGTCTTAATTGAACCAAAAACAGCGAAAAGGCAAAATAGCGAAGCGACTTTTCAGCGAATTCTTTCCCTGGGAAAGAATTCACATGGCCGCTTTCATTAGTTTGCCGTTTTCGGCACTGTAGTGCAATCTCGGAGTTGGTATATTTAAGTAGGGGGGTGTGGGGAGCGAAGCCCCCCATATTATGTAATGTTTTATTTATTTTTTTTTTATTTCGGAACAGCGATTGTTTTTTCCCTTGGAAAAAAATTGCTGTTCTGAGGTTTTGATGTTGCAAGCTTTCGCTTACATGGGGTTGATTATTTATCGTTCGCTTTTGTAAGCGTGTGATAAGATAATATAGACCTGCTTTTATGTTGTTGTATTGATATAGTTAAACGTCAGGTCTGCAGCACTGTGACTCCAGCTCATTAATGTGACAATGGCATTTTTTTCAGATACTGACTAGTCTGTGTTTCTGAACATATGCATTGAAAAACTGTTTTCGTTACAAATGTAAATTAGCAAAGTTAGTCTTGCCTGCTGTGTAGAGCTAGCTAGTTGTATTGATAAATCACGAGCAGTCACTGGTTAAATGATTTGGACATTATCACACAGCTTGCATATGTTGAAACTATTGAATCACCTCAGTTTTGTGGGAAGTATCAGCATTTGTTTAAGTCTAGTAGTTGGTGCAGGGGATTAAAGCTATGCGTTACTTCCTTTGTTACAGGGTTTAATTCCTTCAGCCTTCAGTTGCCTGCTGTGTGCCCTTGAGCAAGTTAGTTAAACATTGCTTTGGGGAAATTGGGAATTTTAGGGTAGGCTCATAAATGGTCCCTTGGACGGAATGTCTAGTAACTGTCTATGTAGGTCATACTGCTTGCTAGGTTTTTTTTTTTTAATATGTATATTTTTTATTTTTCCAGTGCCAAACGATGTTTTGGTTTGAATATACAGGGGCAGTCTTAGCCTCAATTGGTATGCTGGGTGACCCCTTACAGGTGAGTTGACTACTGGGGAATTTATTGACCAGCTAGGTAATGGCTTGCAATGGGTGAAGACATTTATAATCCTCCCAGTCGAAGGGGGGGGGGGGGTACAGGCTGGCTCATTCTGTATTGTCAAGTATTAACAGCCTGAGCACTTACACTGACACACCTCCCTTTGGTTTGGCAGCCACAGGGCCCATGAGCCCTGTGCATGGCTAAGAGGGACTTTGTTTAGAAATATTTACCTGTAGTTACATAGGTCAGAAGGAAACCATTGGGTGTTATCCAGAAGCAGCAAATATATTTATTTCTGTGCTAAGAATGAGTCTATTCTTGTAACATAAACTCTTGTGACCTATGTGAATGAGTTTGTTAACAAAGTGTTTCTGGAAAAAAAAAATATTTTATGAAGTTGGTCATAATCCTGCAGTTATGTTTACGATTATTTTAAGAAAACAGGGAACCAGGGTAGAAGTCGCTGACTTATGTGTTTTGCAATGGAACGAAAATGTGTGCATGATTTTCAGTGTTTATTGTCATGATAGCCCACCTCTGTGGTATAGATGTGTATAATCCTAACTACAACCAGATGATACGGGTTGGACTACAACTTGGGCACTGGAAATACTGAGCATGGGAGAAAGGAATAAATGGCCAAGGCTGACTCGTCCATCCTGGGGGAAGGAATGGTGAGTTTGTTCAGCCAGTTGTCACCATGCAAGAAGAAGTTGTCAAAGCAACAAGATGGCCAAAACCAGGGATATGGGCTTAGCTGTCACATGCAGGTGAAGGTAGCTGTCATAGCATTTGGATAGAAGGATGCAATGTTAGCGGAGGACACTGGATGCCCCAGGAAGACATGGGTGTTCACAGCAAACACTAGGGGTGGATAATAGAAAATGCCATCATTACCAGAATGCCAGACAGGGTACAAACCACCATTAGCTACCTGAATAATGTCTTTATAGTTAGGTATCGCTCCTACACAGTTCAAGAGAATGAATGGGTATGAGAAACACTGGGGATGCTTAATGGTTAGCAGGCATGGAAACAAAAAATTCACACATGCAGATAGATAGATAGATAGATAGATAGATAGTTAGCTAGATATTAAAAAGTATTTATTATGACAATGATTCATTTTGAGATTTTCTTTGGGTGACTCAGTGCATTCTTAGCTTGACAGCTCTTAGGTTCTTGTATGAAATGCATTATATATGTATAAGCCTGGGTTTGTATGGATTTGCACAGTTTTGGAGAGGTGTGCCTTGACGCATGTTATGATTATTGCTCTTTGTAGATTTATTCCTTCTGCCCCCTCTGTGTTAGTGTAGCAATGTGAAGGAAGGAGAACATATTTTTGTCTTTTGCTAAGGCCTAGTGCAGGATAGATCTTGCTAAACATAATTCCTTGTATTATTTCTTTGTGCTGTGATTTTGACATCTGTTGTCACTGTATTGTTGCTTATCTTGCTCTGTGTCATTGCTGAAAAGGGTTTGTGGGCCTTTCCTACCTGGATAATAAAGGAGAGAAAATAAGTGTGTGCAATAAGGGCTATGATGTAAGTCTGTGCTTATTTGCATGTTTTGGCACCATCTTGTGGTGAATCAGCACAGAGCAGTGCTAATAATTAGCTCTGAGCTTTTACGGTAGTATAAGCACTGCCTTTTGTGGTGTGCTTTGTTACATTCAGAATATTTTAGCTATTGTGTTAACTCTACTTTTGTTTTATGAAACCAGTTTTGCAAAGCGCATCTTTTCTGTTAACAAGAACACCAGGATGAACTTACCTGATGGGAACTATAGTCAACATGTAATGGAACTTTTCATTGCTTTGGCATGTATACACATTTCTCTGGCCTCTCTTGTCTGTATTCTGCATGCTACTGGAATGTCCAGATTATAGCATTGTTATTAGTGGAAAACTGTTACTTCTTTACTGAGGTACCATTCCTTTCAGCAAATCCTGTACCAGATTGTCATATCCAGTAAGCAGTACACAGTTTGGCAGGAGAGAAACCATCATCTTTCTGATGTTTTGACAGAAATTAAGTAGTGATGCTGTTGTTGTTATAGTCTGCCTTTCACACTGACACCAGAAAGTAGAAATTAAACCTTCAATAAATTACGTGTCAATACTGTGTCAAGGTCACATGATACAGTATCTCAATTCCCTTAACTCTGGTCTTATTTTCAACTGGAATGAAATGCTCCTCTTAACTATCTACCTGTTAAGTATATCTGTGCTATGATTTCAGTTGTTGAATGTTAACTAGAAAACATACAAATAATTCAGTAGAACAGCTATATTTTCATTGCGAATAATGGTTTTGCTGGACTTACATGTCGCACCTCTACAGCTGCTTGGCGTACCACCCACTTAAGAAAGAATAACCATAAGATTATTGATTTTAGGAATGTTTACTCATTTTAGGAATGTTTTGTTTTAAGTGGGACACTTAAAGGCAAAATGGAAGTGCACCATGTAATGAGTAGGTCATGTCTGAATGCAGTGCTACATGGGTTTTGGTGGATGACTTAGCAGTATTGTATGGTTTACCACCAGCATGAGTGAAATTGAAAAGCTGTTTAATATGAAAGTATGTGTACTTAGTGATTTGAAATTTCAACAAACTGTTGCATTTTCTTTATAATTCCTCAGGCTTTTCCAGTCCATTCCTGCAGTGTGCATGCCCACAAGGTGTTAACTGCTGGCAAGTACCCCAGCCTTGTGTATTTATTAGATTACCACCCCCTTGGCTGTCACCAGAAACTGCATTCAGACCTTGAATGTATAGGCCCAGCTTGTTAAGTGCTGACTTTGCAGATAGTTTATATAACATGTTGCTGTTACTAGAATGTAATAATCTTTGTTACTAGAATGTAATAATCTTTGTTACTAGAATGTAATAATCCTTGTTACTAGAATGTAATAATCTTTGTTACTAGAATGTAATAATCTTTGTTACTAGAATGTAATAATCTTTGTTACTAAATGTAATAATCTTTGTTACTAGAATGTAATAATCTTTGTTACTAAATGTAATAATCTTTGTTACTAGAATGTAATAATCTTTGTTACTAGAATGTAATAATCTTTGTTACTAGAATGTAATAATCTTCCTTTGGTTTCACTGACTGTAACGAAGTGGAGAGTAGTCACACCTGGATGGGAATAATGGGTTATGGATACCGCCTGTTAACATTTACTCAACAGTACATATGACATTATGTATACTATCAACACTTACTCCCTCCACCTGCATTTACTGAGTCTAATTCATTATTTATTTGAACGTTTTAGCCAAGGGCGGTGTTATAGAGGCTTCTACATAAGCACACCAAGCGAACATCTCCCTGTGCTGCAATTACTCAGTATAATTAAATGGAAGGCCCAGAGTTACATCAATGGTCAGGGCTCAGTTCACCATACCTGGCCATTCAGGCTGCATATTCTTACCCAGCATATCTGTATCTGTATAACTCATTTAGTTTATACTGCATTCTATTAGTTTAATGTTAAGAGCCAAATGAAAACTTGTGCAGCAACTGCTTGTGAAAAAATGAAGGCAGAAGAACAGCTGCTGCAAATGTGTGCTGACAATGAACTGTGCAAATGTCTGCATCATCTGTATATAATTCGAACTGCTTAATTCTGTATTTTTAGTTAAATCTGTACGCTATGCTATCCTGCAGTTGTTTTATGAAACTGCTAATTCTTTAATAATGAAGCTTACATGCATGTATTTTATACTAAAATTGTATTAATTTTTGTAGAAATTTTGTCCCTGACCCTCCGCTGAAAATGGATTTGCTGTCCAGTTGGACTTTCCCAGTAAACATTAACAAATAAAATAAATAAAATATTAAATAATAAAATAGTTATTTCTATAACACCGCAGAATCCCTCAATAGTGATTTTGCAAGCATAAAATCGTAAACAGCAGTGCTTTTTCATAGTTTCATAGGTTCATAAGTTGGCACTAGGCTACCAGGCCTAGGGCCTATACAAGCCTAGCCATAACAATTCCCTGGCTATTTCTTCCCACAATATTTACTTCACTTTTTCCCTACTTTTTACTATAAGTTAAAAAAACAGTGACCAAGTAAAAACTTTAGGAAAACATTGCTTGCTATGAAACATGCTTCTTCCAATGTTTCATCTTGTTGTCAGAAAACCGGAGGCAAACACTTTATGAAAAATATTGAGTTCTTGGATCTGAGACAGGTCCCTTGTTTTTGGTTTGCAGCTGTATTTCCCTCAGACAGCTTGTCAATGTCAACTGTGACTAGACAATATCAGAAGTTGACCACTGAGGTCTACGAGAACAGAGCAGCATAGCATGTCACATTTCAGAGGGTGCAGCTCTGGAATGAGTCTGTGACTGCTGTAGGAGACCATGTGGCTGTGAATGTGGCCAGACATACGACTTGTCACTAGAAGAGGAAGGGCCTCTATCAGTCTGACAACAATCAGCAGGTCTGAGATGTTAACTGATACTGTTTCACAAATGGCTTTTTCAGCTGCTTTGGGAACAGCTGTACCACTTTGAAGTCACATTCAAAGTAAATGGATGTATAAACAATGCAGTCAGAAGCTCGGTACATTGAGTGTTACACTTACAATGCTTTTAATGTGTTCTCAGTGACAGCATGTACTCTGTAGGTCAGCCAACATATGCACTTCAGACTAATTTCATGAAATATCTCGTGTAATAATTACATATATGCAATTCTGGAATGAATGAATGACAAATGGCTAGCTTATTACATTACTGAATTCCCGTCATCAGACATTTGTAGCAGTGTTGTTTTGGGGAATTCGAGTTGCAGAGAAGGTGCAGTGATGTTTGTGGGGAATCATGATGCGTGTGTGGTGTTACAGCCACTTTAGATGAGCATGTAGAATGTCTGAGAATAGCAGGTAGACAGCCCATGATATTGATTTCTTCAGGTTGTAATACTGTGAATGAACACGTTTCCTTTCAGAAAGGTGCTGCTAAATAACTTTATCCTACATCTCAGGAGTAATGTGGCTAATTGCTCCAGACACCGTAATGAAATCATTTTTTTTTTTTTGGTCCCCCCTCATTGCAGCTGACCATCAGCTGATACCAGCTCTTCTCCTTGTTCAGTGGGTTTACAGGACCTGCTTTAGCCTCCCCCAGGCTCAACCTGACCCATGTCCAGGGCTGGTGAGCAGCTCAAGGATACAGGTGCAGTATCGTACTGCTGTCAGGAAGTGTGCTGGATTCCCTAATACCCCATGGCAACCTACCTTCAGGAGGTGCATGTGAGGTTTCATGTATGCAACCTTCAGGCCAAGAGCCACATTGCTTGCAACATGGATCCCATTGGGCTCTTAGCACTGATATTGCAGAGGGCCTAGTCTGCCTCCCATTCCTCAGGATGTGTGAGCTGGCATCAGCAACCCCCCCATTTGGCCCTCCAGCATCCATGCTGCTACTTGATCATTGGTCATTTGGGGCACAAACTGAGCTTTATACCACTGTGCCATGAGGCCAGACCCATAGTAAAACAATTTTAGAAGATGTATTTACCACTGTTATAACTGCTTCTGTTCATATTCACTATGTGGTCATAAATGAGTCAACATATGCAATGTCTACCCAACTGTGTAACCTTGCGCATAATGTACAGTAAGTCTAGATCTTTAGTGGTTGTCCAGAGGGACAAGAGTTTTGACATGATCGCCAGTATCTGCTGGTACCTAGCAGACTGCACATGACGTATTCCCCTGTAGGAATGGGAAGGTAGTGGTGACACGGTGCTGAAGCAGATGCTGTGTGGCTTGTCTCTGCTAGAGACTTTCATCTGGAATGAAATAAGAGGATCAGTGTTATTTAAAATAAAACGTCTCTTTTTCCTGTAACATTTGTATGGGAATACAGAATGATACAAAGGATGGTACTATGTGAAAGATTAGAAAAGTGGCTGGTGATTATGCTGATCTCCTCAGCAGTAGTCAGTGGGTGCTGTAGGGGTTTGGTGCCAGTCCTGTTTCGCATAAATAATGCATCTGTATACGTAGAGGGGTGGGGAATTATTACTAACTATTTGTTCACTGGGTAAGTAGACTGGTCTTGTGACCCTTTTCAGCCACGACTCAAGCTCAGAGCAAAAGCACATCAGTGCCTTCAGTCAACAACATTGTATATAAAATGAGTACACAGAAAATTCAAGACATACTAAGATGGAATGCAGATAGGGTGAGATTAAAAGATCGAGTCAGAGTGCATTGAAAAAAGGTATATACAAAGTGCAAGCTAAGATATGCATAAAATACTGTGTAGTCATTCATATAATGTAAACTCCTGTTTACATGTGAAATACCACTTTAAGGGGCTGAAATTTTTTTATTTATTTATTTTACATTTGTTGTCCGGGCTAGTCTAACTGGATTTATGTCCATTTTCAGTAGAGGCCCGGGGAGAAAAGCTCCAAGCATGAACAGTAAAACACAGTTAACAATATACAACAATATATAACTAGGATATGTAAGAAAACAGTACAGTGGTAGCATTGGTTAAAAGCAAAAATATAGTAATGTAATTATAGAATATAGACATTATGCTAAAAGTTTATTTAAGTAAAGCATGGCAGATGTACTAAACACAAAGTGGGTATGAGCACATCAGAGTAAAGTCCTTATAATTTTTTCTCTTACTATGAAAAGAGAAGCATGATTAGGAGGCCTAGGTTAGAGGCCTAAGTTAGAGGGGTGGAGAAAAGGGTATGAGTAGGAGGGGAAATAGATTTCAGTCTGGGTTAGCGCAGGGACAAAGCCACTGAGTTTTAAGATGTTCTTTAATATGTTTTTTGAATAGAGATGTAGAAGGTAGGTTAGATAGTTCAGGAGGGAGCTGATTCCAGTTTTTGCCTGTAGTGTTTGAGAAAAGTGAGTCACCAGCTTTATTGTTAGATTTAATCGAGGAGACCAGGAGTTTATTAGCAGAACGTAGTGTAGCTAGATTTTTGTATAGTGAAATCAGATTAGTGAGGATAGGGGTATTATTGGGGTGGTGTAGGATCTTTTGAGTGATAAGTAACTGTTGATAGAGTATGTGGTTCTGCAATTCTAGCCATCCTAGTTGTCTGAGGTTAAGACAGTGGTGAGTTTTAAAGGGTATACATGTAATGAATCTAGCTATGCTATTATAACAGGTAGAAAGTCTGGAGATGTTATTCTTAGATAGGTTAGTATATATAGCAGAGGCAAAGAAAAGGGTAGAAATGAGGTGGGTCTGGGCAATAGTTTTCCTGGCTGTGGGGGTAAGGAAGGGTTTGATTCTATAGAGAGTACCAAGTTTTTTGTTAACAGATTTTATGGTGGCGTTAATATGGTCATCATAGTTAAGACGATTGTCAATTGTAACACCTAGTAGGCAGGTGGTAGTATCCAGGGTAATGTTAGTAGCATTGTTAGAGGTTATAGAGAAGAATGGTGTGGAAGATTTGTGAGTTGGAGTAAAAAGCAGTAATTTTGTTTTTTTGGGATTAAGGAGGAGGCAATGTTTTATAAACCAGTTTTCCACATTTTGGAACACAGTTTGGGTGAGGGACTGGAGGGAGGCTATTTTCTTAGCAGTACAGATTAAGGGTGAGTCATCTGCATATTGAATGCAGGTGGCTTGAGGTATGTTCATGTGGAGGTCGTTAATAAATAAGGAAAAAAGAAGGGGACCTAAGATAGAGCCTTGTGGGACTCCAATATTTACTGGGAGTAATGAAGACAGATTGTTATCCCAAAGCACTGCTTGCTGCCTGTTTTGAAGATAACACCTAAACCATTGTAATGCTAGTGGATCAAGAGAATGGCATTTTAGTTTGTCTAGAAGTAAGTTATGGTTAACCATATCAAAGGCTTTTGACAGGTCAATAAATAGTGCAGAGGAAAAGGAGTTATTGTTACGATTTTTATTTATAGAGTCAGTGAAGGATAAAAGGGCAGTTGTGCTGTGGAATGGTCTAAATACATGTTGGCAGTTGGCTAGTTGGTTATTTTGTAGAAGGTGGTTGAGTAGTTGTTTATGAATACATTTTTCCATTATCTTAGCTAATGGGGAGAGTAAGACAATAGGGCGAAAGTTTGAAAGCTCTATAGAAGATCCACCTTTGTGTAGTGGGATAATGTGAGATACTTTCCAAATGGTAGAGATTTTGCCTTCAGAGATAGTTCTGTTAATAAGTATAGATATAGGGGAATGAATAGCTTTTGCTGCAATTTGTAGGTATTCAGATGGGAGTCGGTCCACAGATGGGGTGCAGGGTTTCAGTTTTTTAAGCAGTTTAAGAATATGAGATGTAGGAATAGGTTGTATATGAAAGGTAGGAGATGTCGTCTTGGAGATGTGTGGTGGGGAAGCAGTAGGTGGGGCTACAGAATTGGCTAGGGTTTGAATGGCTTCTATAAAGTATTTATTAAAGGCATCAGGGATCTGGTTGAAATTATTATGGTTGAAACCTAATGGGGCAGGACTAGTTAAATGTCCTGGCTGAAGAAGTTTGTTTATCCTGACCAAAATTTTTGTGGTGTTTGTTGATTAGTTTGTTGGAGGTGTAGGTAGAAGTCTTTTTTGTCTCTAAGAGTATCCTTCTTGGTGGCATTTCTTAACTGTTTAAAGAGGAGGTGATCAGATGGACATTTGGTATCTCTCCATTTAGCCCATATTTTGTTTCTGAGGAGCATCTTCTGCTTAGTTTGTTTTGTTATCCATGGGGCAGATTTGGATCTTATTCTAGTGGAGTGATAAGGTGCGTGGTAGTCTAGAATTTGAAGAAAGTTACTGTTGAAGTAGGTCACAGCCTCATCAGGTTCAAGATGGGTCAGTGGTGACCAGTCACATGTTTGCAATTCGTTCAGGAAACTATCAGGATTAAAGAATTTCTTTGAGCGGGAAGTTATGAGTTTGTGAGTAGTTGGGATATGAAATTTTTGTCTAATAATGTAAGTAAGCATATGGTCACTAATATTGTCGGGAAGGGTTCCTGGAGTATAATTGCTAGGGTGGTTATTAATAAGGATCCAGTCAAGAGTAGATTCTTTCCTGTTAGGTTTGTGGATTCTAGTAGGAGTGGTTATTAATTGGGAGAATCCATAAAGATTTATGTGGTTAGTGGGGTTCTGAGAACTACAGGTTAACCAGTCTATGTTGAAGTCACCCAGTACAATAGTTTCCTGGGGTAGTTGGGTAGAGAGGAGATTAAGAAAGTTTTCAAAAGTATTAGTATTGTTACCATGGGGAAGATACAAGAAAATTAAGTTGATAGATTTGGTGTTGTTGATTTGGAGTTTGGTAGACAGTATTTCAGATTTGGTGTCTAGTGATGGAAGCTCATTAAAGAGGGATACTTGGAGATTAGATTTATAGATAATGACTATACCCCCGACTTTTTTGGTTTTGCGGTCACATCTAAGGATGTTATAGCCTGGAGGGGTAATTTCCTGGTCTAGAGTAGATGGTTTTAGCCAGGTTTCTGTAAGACATAGAATATCAAATGAGTGCAAGTCTAGGAGTGCATGCAGGTGGGGAATTTTATTGTTAAGACTTCTAATATTAAGGTGAGCAATCAGGAGGGAGTTAGGTGCTTTAGCTAATATAGAAGGTTTAGGTAAAGTTACATTATCAAGGTTATTCCTATTGTTAGTATTGGGGCCAGGGTTTGGATGAATATCCCCATCAAGGAGAAGGTAACACTGGGGATATGTAGGAATTTAAGGGTATTGAGGGAATTATTAAAATTCTTTTTGATGGTGAAGTAAGTCACATGGGTTGTTCTGTGATATTTTGGTAGTATATAGTTAGAGGTACAGGTTATGTTACTGTGGTTGAGGGTGTACATAAAGGAAGAAGGTAATGTTTGTTGAAAATGATGGTTTTGTTCAAGTAGAGTAAGATTTTCAAAGAAGGTCAGTGAATAAGGTATGGTCAGAGAGGCTATTCTGGTAGTTAAGAGTAGGATGTATGTGAAAATAGTTTTGTGAGTAGTAATCAGATGAGAGTAGCTTGTTTGTGTAAGTGAGGTAGGATAATAGATGAGGATGTTTCAAGAGATTAAGCAGGGTATATAAAAAGAAAAGCAAAGGGAAAGTAATGGAGGTTGAATAGGAGGTAGATACGAGAAGTAGTCAGTGCAGAGGATGGTTAGGATAGGTAATGGAGTAGTTAAAGGGAGAGATAATTTAAACTAAGTAGGAAAGAAAGAGATAGGGGAGTGGCCTAGTGATGAGGAGGTATGTGATAGGTAGGGAAAAGGGGGGAGTGTTTAGTGAGGTATAAGTGTAGGAGCACTGGGGGTGGGTGGAATTTGGGGTAGGGTAGGGGAGTGGAGTGAGCCCGCAGGGCGAACGGAGTGGGGCAGACCCAAGTAAAGTGAAAGCAGTGAGGAAAAAAACAATCAGTAAGGTAGTAGGTTGGAACAGGAGGCAGTAGGTAGAAAGGCAGAAGTTGGGAGTCAGAGGAAGGGAGAGTTAAAAGAGAGAGAAACCTGAGAGAGTAAGGGTTAGCCTAGGAGTAGTGAAGGTGGAGAAGGAGGGCTAGGTAAAGGTTTTATAAGGACTATGGGAGGAGATGTGTACAAGGTTTAAAGGGATTATAGAAGAAGATAGACAAGGAGAAGAGTGCAACAATAATAAAAGGTTTAAAGTAAGAGGTAGGAAGAGAAAGGAAAGTGAAATTAAAGGTGGGTAAAGACTGCCATCTAGTGGCCAAAGTTTGTAGTAATCCTGTAGAGAGATCGCAGCAGTAGGATAAAAAATAGAAAAGTAATGGAGAAGGGAGGGTTATAAAAAATAGAAAAGTAATGGAAAAGGGAGGGTTATTACAATAAAGGTAGGGGGCTGCAGTGTCGTAGAGACAGACAGTGAATTACAGCAGTAGTAAAACAGGAGGGAGGAGGTATGGCTGCTGGCAGATCTGGCAGTTTATCTAGTACACCTAGAAGGTGTAGTGGACTAGAATATACATAAAGTAGGTAAAATAAAATCAAAATTACTATGTGACATACAATATTATTTACTGTGGCTTTTAGTCCAAGGGCGTTTAGATTACCCAGGTGAGGAAATACCCAGGCAGGTTTAGGTAGGTGGATATAGCTGCTCCTTGTAGTCCAATAGGGCACAGCCGGGAGTTGAAAAAGTGAGTGTAAAAGGTGTGAACAGCTGGAGAGAAATAACAAAGGAGTGAGGAGAATGTTAAAATTAACAGTAGGTAAAGCAATAAAGATATTTATTAAATATATTCTATTATTCTTGATATGGGATGGTAAGGTATCTAACCATTGCCATGGGATCAGTAGCAGGTAAATTCAGTAAGGAGATGCTCTTTAAGACCATATTTATAGCTTTTAATGGTTTCTACATTTTTAATGGCTGTAGGCAGGTGGTTCTAGGTAAGAGGTCCTAGTTTAGAGAAGGCTATGTCACCTACAGCAGTTTTAAATGGGTGTACTACACAGACACTGCCGTCCTGTGTACTTCTGAGTACATAAAGGTAGTTTCACTCTTAAAGGGGTAAGTGACAGTGTTTTAGCACCTTATAAATTAGAATGCTTAGAAGAAAAGTGACCCTATGAGGCAGTGAAAGCCATTTGGAATTTTTTATTCAATTGCAACTGTGTATCTCAGGGTCTGCTAAAAGAATGAATCTGCAGATTTTATTCTCTGCAGTCTGTATTCTGTGAGTATTATAGGTTGAATACATAACAATAAAAGGAAGGCTATATTCAAGTTTAGGTATTAAAATTTTCTTATCAATGGCCTTGCAAAAGCAGCAGATGAAAAGAGGTAAATGATCTTGTAGCACAGTTTTAACTGAGCAAGAACTTTATTAATTACAAAATCTGTGTGTGTGTGTGTGTGTGTGTGTGTGTGTGTGTGTGTGTGTGTGTGTGTGTGTGTGTGTGGTAAACAAAAGTGTAGGGTCGAGTATTAAGCTTAGGTACCTCTGTTCAGTGACATTACGTATTCTATTCCCATTATTATCTGTTAATAGAAAAGGAGGAATCGTGGGTAATTCCTTGTTTGAGGCAAAGAGCATGACTGTTTTTCTTAGGGTTAGTTAGTGTTCATTAGTAGTGGACCAGGTACATAATTTAGTGAAATTTTCATGTAACTTGGTTTACAAGTCAAACAGGCTAGTACCGGATTGCAGGAGAAGCAGATCATCTGCATACATTATTAATTTAAGGTTTGATAATTCTAGGGGGAGTTAATTAACAGAGAGGATAGAAGGGGACCTAGCACAGACCCTTGTACTATCAGTGAAGGATGAGACATTGCTATGGACTTGGAAGAGTCTGTCTTTTAGATAGCTGCAAACCAGCAAATAGTATTATCTCCAAAGTTGAGTCTTTTGTGTTTGTTAAGAAGAAGAGTATGGGTGACAATTTCAAAAGCCCTTGTTATGTCAACAAAGAGACCTGCAGTAATAAATCCCTCATTCAGGTTGCAATAAATTGTATCAGTGGCCATTACCAGGGCAGTAAAGGTATTGAAGGCATTGTGAAAGTTTTGCTGTGCATGACATAACACGCCATAGCTGTTAATTTGTGTAAGTAATTGTTTGTGTGTAAGTTTTTCATATGTTTTCGTAATAGTGCACAGGGTAGAAGAAATAGTCTAGAATGCTTCAGACCATTAGGAGAAGATAGATAGATGGATTATAATGGCATACTTGAATGATGGAGGTACAGTACCTGAGGTGAGAGAGATGTTAAAGATATGAGTAAAGGGCTTAGTGATTTTTTTTCAGCTGAAAGCTTTGGGACAGTAGGAGGAAGATTGTTGAATTTAGATCCTGATATGCTGAGTCTGAGAAATAGGTTTTACAGAAATTACAGAGAAATGAAAGGTTGTTGCATAAGAGGCTAGAAAGTGTAGATCAGGAAACAGAGGTTCTTGTTCTTTGTTAGTGGAGGAGTAAAGTGCTGAGAAGACTTTAGTTACGTCGGTTATGATAGACTGCAAAAGATGAACATAATCACTAGCAAAGGTGGAGTGATTCAATTTTGGTGGTTCTTTCTTCGTAGTTGAAGAGTTTTTTAATATCTCTGTTAAACGTTTAATTCCCTAACAAAACTGATTGGGTGTAGGCCATTTTGTTTTCCTGTTTCTGTCTAAGGTACAGAGCTTTTGCAATATTTGATGCAGTTCTTGTTTCTTTCAATAAACGCAGAAAAGTTTGGTGAAGGTCTGTTTTGTTAAGGTTCCTTTTTAATTTCTTCTAGGCTGAATCTCTGGCTATCCACCGAAAGCCATGGTCAGTACTGTGATCTAAGCTTTTTTTTTTGTAATTGGGTACAGTGTATCCTGAAAATTCTAAAGCAGAGGTGGGTTCAGACATAGCAGACAGGGAGTCCAGTCTGTGGCACTGAGTGAGGTATGGAGATTTGGTAGCTTCTTAATAGTTAACGATCTTCCTTCAATTTTATAAGAAGTGTTTTTATATGTTTTGAATGAGTAAATGGATTTAATGAGTGAGTGGTCACTCAGAGCCTTGGGAAGTATTTAAATGTGAAGGCACCTATTTCGTATGTTGGCTATTAGTAGGTTGTGTGGAGAATAAGATTGATGCATTAGCTTCGCCCATTTTGGGAGTATCAGAAATCCTCTTTGGTGTGCAGTGCCACTGTATGTGATGCTGCAGTCTGCCCTCTTCCACCCCATCGGCTCAGTCTGCCATTTGTGTGGTCCCAGTCACAGGTAGCTTGTACCGAGGACACTTAAGGATAAATGGTGCAGCTGGACAGCTGATAGTCAGTTGGGGTATACAAAAGATAGGGGAAAGATTAATGTTTTAGCTAAATGTGTTCTAATTATGCACTAGGTGGGCCTAAGAGAATTGGCTTTCAACTTGATGAGGTAAAACTAGCCCAGCAGGCAAATGGCCACAAGAATTTAATATAAAGTAGGCATGAAATGTTTGTTTTTCAATGTAGATGAATCATCTCACTTTGTCGCCGTACTAGAAGAGTTCCTCTTCTGCCTGAAACATGTCAATTCTCTACACTCTTAGCCATCACTGGACACTCCACAGGTATTGACTGTTGTCAGCATTGTTGAGAAATGAAGGCACTCTAAGGGTATTTACAAGGGTACACACATACAATTTATTCAGAAAAGGGTTCATTCAAAGTGTCATGCTCATAGTATGCAGACTAACTCAAAGTTTTAATGCTTCATTTAATTAATTTTCCTTCAACAGACAATGGCATTACAAACAACTGCTTTCAAAAGTCAAATGCAGGCATACAACTTATTATTAGAATAGTAGCTGTAACTTAAAAAAAAAAAAAAATCACATTTTTATATTCAGACATGGTACGTAGTAATGAACAGGCCAGGATTTTCTTTCTTTTAATGAACAGATCTGTACACTGAGATATTTTAATTTTGAGACCCACGCTGTATAAAATATTGATGTGACTGCAGGACAAGTAAATGTCTTCACATCTGAAGACGTAGGTCCATAATTTATGAACAAATTTGTGTTGGCCATAAAGCCATTTACATGCAGGCTTTAGGTTACAAGAACAAAACCAAATGTCCTATCCAGCAGTCAGCAGATTTTTTAAAGGTATTTAGTGAGTCACTCTATTTCACATTTAGTGGCAGTTTCTTCCACAGATAACCATAGAGCAAAAAATACATTTTGCCCTTAAAAGAGATTCGACATCTGTATGTCTATCTTAAGGTGAAATAGCCCTTCCATCGATGAACATTTTGTTTGAAGAAGATCTGTTTATTAGACCCTTAATTCCTCATTGTAGCATCTGAATGTCAAGCATAATTTGCTCTTAGATGTGCATAACAGATGGCGTATAAGTAATTTGTGTGGTACAGTAGCTAAAAAACTTTAAAGGTTTAAATATGCTGGTGAATTTTCTCTGTACAGTTTCCAAAATCAACAAATCACAGCTACTATAGGAACAGAATGGAGAGTTATACTCTAAAACTGGGTGAACATAAGGAAGTTTAAAGAGTAATGACAGTAACGCGCCAGTGTGGTGACGGTTTAATAACGCGCCCGTGTGGTGACGGTTTAATAATGCGCCCGTGTGGTGACGGTTTAAAATGAGCTGAGTAATACAGATTATTTTAATTTTGATTGACAGAGCTTGGGCTTCATAATTTAATGTATTACTTATTCTAACACCAAGAACATAATATTGTCTAAGTTACCCATGCATATTTTCAACATGAGGAAGATTTCCTCCATTGCAAAACTCCACATTTTGTCCTGATTTGTTTATAGTTCTGCATTCCTCAGCCAACAGTATACTATACTTAGATAATTGTTGACATCATCAACATCATTATTACAGGTAATTTTGACACTTATTTTAATATTTGTGTTTGTATTTTGATATCCACTACTACTAACACATTGGCATGAAAGAGAATACAATCCTGAATAGGACAGGTTGCAACACAGACCCATGCAAGACACCAGTGTCCATTCTGAATAGGTGTTAATAAGTTTTGTTCTCTATTGTCTGTTGCTCAGCCAGCTGACTGTCCAGTTCACAATGTAACAGGGAGGGAGGGTTGGTATAGTGATTAAAGTCCTTACCTCACAGATATAGGGTACAGGTTTGATTCTAACCTCTGGTTGCATGCTATACCTGTAATAGTCTGCAAACCGATCGCCTGTAAGGGTTTATTGAAAGCTATTTCATAAAGAAAATAATTGCATGATTTGGGATACAGTTGGAAGCCTTTGAGAGATCAAATTAAACAACCCTCCCACTGAATGAGTCATAGAAATCAACTATGTTGGTAAGAGTGGACCTATAACTTGATTTTGCTTTTGTAGGATTCTTTGTTACTGTGTCTTTTAAATTAGTTTCAGCCATAAGTTCACAGCTGACATTGCTTTTCCTTCTGGTAATTTTGAGAGACTTAGTTTTATGATGATGTGGATATTTTTAGTGATGGCCAGGAGCTTTGTTTTATTCTAGAACTTTAATTCCATGGGTTTAGTTTTTAACTTGCCATAACACATTTAGCAGATTAGTATGGATGTAAGATTGTGCACAGTTTCAAGCAGTGGGCAGTAGTCGCATTTAGAAGGGTTGATGGGGTGCTACCATAAGATAATTTAATAGTAAATAACTGTTTTTGGAGTAATCCATGAATGTAGACTAATTATTAATGCATTTTATTCTAATTGTTTGGAGATTTTTTCTCTCCAGGCCTCTGTTGAAAATGGGCTTTTCTTGCCCAGTTGGATTATCCCAGTCAACGTACATACATAAATACTTAAGTAAAAGAATGAATGAATATTAAGGGTCACAAAGTAGGTGTTCCAGAGAAGATCATAGCTAAATGGCCAGATTTGACTAGATAAAGCTTGATAAGTAGGGTGGTACAATTGGAGAAATATTTGTAAAGACAAGATCAAAAAGATTAACACCTCCCGTGGACAGGGGACAATGTGGTCATTTATTTAGTTTTACTCAGCAGCTATCTTGAGATGCATGTGGGACTATGCATAGATTCTGGCAGTACGTACATGCATTTTATACCAGTCCGGCTGACAGGTGGTACTGTAGATAGATTCAGGCAGTAGCAAAAACGTATTCTCTTCTACTAACAGCTAAAGGTATGGTATTCCAATCGGAGGTAGAGTTAGTGAAGTAGATAGATTCTGGCATCAGTTAAACTGTATTCCAGTCTGACCTGGAGGCAGAGTGCTTTCAGAGCTACAGCTCTTCTAACCCTTCTCTGATGGAAAAAAAGGATAAAGCTCCGACTGTTGCCCTGCCAACCCAGGATTGAGTAGGGCATGGATGACTAGCAGAACTGGCAGGGGAAGATTGGCATGCCAGTCTTGGGTATGAGGCAAAGCAGAGCTGGCTGTAGAATGCACTAGTTCCCTCACAGGAGGGGTTAAGATTTAAAAGATGTGGTCTGGAAACAGGCATTGTAACCATCAAGTCATTCCTGGGTAGTAGCTTTCATAATTAACGAGCAGGAACACGTAGCCCCTGATGTACTTATCCCTTTAGCCAGTTGGGATTAGGGCCATCATATGTGCCCTCATAGTCTGAATGCCAGTGAGGACAAAAGGACCCCTTATGGCTGCCTGAATGAAGTCCCCCAGAGACAGCTCTTGCTCCATGGTTATAGACCACTGCCCTCCATAGAGGAATGAATACATTCAAGTCCAACTGGGAGAGGCTTGATGGTCACCAGGCTTGGGGGCAAAAAGCACTTTGGGGAAAAGAAAATTTGTTGTCCTCCAGTATCATCTGGTGCAGTAACAGCTGGAAATAAAATGAGTCTGAAATACTGTGATAACATGTGTAATCAGAGTAAATAGTAATGAAAGCCAACATGTGACAACTATAACATCTGGAGTCTGTCAGGACTGCTGTGCAGCAGACAAATTTAGAAGACAAGATATGATCGCTATGTGTAACAAAAAATAAAGAAATAGTGGTGAAGACCAGTGACAACTCTAACATTTGGAAGCTATCAGGATGGGCTTTGTAATAAAATAAAAGCACAAATAGCCAGATCCATTCTCTTAGAAGGATAAAGCCCTGACTATAATCTTGCCATAGACTGTTAAAGCCCTGACTATGACCTTGGCATAGAAGGATAAAGCCCTGACTATGATCCAGAAGGCCTGAGTTTGATTAGTAGCTTGGGTTGGAGCTGGTATAGGAGAGAAGAGGATTAACCCAATTTTGTTGGCTTGTTTCTCCTTGGTGGAAGGTTGTGGGAGTGCAAGGAGGTACATTGTTGTGGTTGAATCCTCTTTGGAGACTGGAGACACAGTAATGCTGGCTTCATGGAAGACAAGGCCTTGCTGAAACCTATTGTATATTTAAACCTGAATGTCTTAACCTGGCATGTTTAGAAGGGTTAGAGTCATTAAAAATCAAAATAAGTAAAATCAAACCAACCGAAATAGCTTTCTAAAAAATGTCCTGTCTTGGTCATCTCTTACCCCAGTGTATGGGGAATGAAAGGGCCAGTTAACGAAGAGAGTATCCGATGGATGACACAGCATAAAAATTAAAAAATAAATGAATAACATAAAGTCATGGATTCCTGAGACGAGACATGATGCCAACTCTTTGGATTGTATATAATAGTCTCACAGCATTATAAAAGCTAGCCCATAAATGTCATGTAGGTATAACTGTACGAAAAGTCCAAAGATTATCAAAAACATGCAGTTTTTTATTTCATGATAAAACAAAAAACAGTTGTCCAGTCTCTTTCTTTCACAGCCAAGTGTACCAAAAGAAATTTTAGAACAAATGTAAAGACATACAACATACCTTTTTCAAGACTCAGAGTCCCCCAAAAAACAAGGTAACAGTTACTTCTAAAACAGTCCAATAATTTCTTTCTGCATCGGCAAGAAGCAATACTCAGTAATGATAGCATATAAATGCTCTTCTGTAGTGTCTTTCCCTTCACAACTACTTCACAGGAAACTGTCCAAATCTTTTAGAATAGTCCACAGTAATTCTTCCTTACTGCAGTGTAACACCTAAAATTATTGTTCCAGGCCAGCATTCTTCTGTATGAGGGGCCAGACTCTCATGTTTGGTAGGGCTATAACCCTGTCTTCTGAACACCATTTAGTAATGTAATTAGTTCTTTTAACTGAATCCCACTATGCTACATGTGAGTGTGCGTGTGTGTGTGTGTGTGTGTGTGTGTGTGTGTGTGTGTGTGTGTGTGTGTGTGTGTGTGTGTGTGTGTGTATGTATGTACATACAATATGTACACATTCTTACATAACTACGTAATGATACAATGGAGTTGGAATACTTGTTATTCAATGAAATGGTTCATAGATGGAGCTAGAAAGAGTTGGAAGCTGTATCATGTGCTCAGATCGCCTGAAGTGGAGCTAAAAAATATACAAGGAAGAGAAGTATTTTTATAAAACAGCAAAAAAAAAAAAAAAGAGACTAAAGGCTAGAAATAGAGACATTTTTCCTCTCACTGTACAGGGAATTTCAGTGGGATATAGGTGGTGGTCTTGTCTACAGGAACTGTGCAGGTACTAGCCTTATACCTGGCCTGACCAACAGAGTTATACATTTAGGAGCCTGATACCCAGGGATGAGCCTGTCCAGAAGAGTTATACAGGTGAGAGACTGAAACTCAGGCAAGGACTCATCCAAGATAGGAATTCCTTAAATTTAGAAATATTTAGAAGATTTAGAATCTCAGAGTGGTACTGGAGTACCAGAGAGGCCAGGGGGCTTGAAGCAAGGCAAGAGATGCAAGCAAGGACGGTCTGTACATTCAGTATAAATGAAGCTAAACAGAACAGTAAGCTTTTGGACTTTTATAATCTATTTAAGTTCAAACAGTTATCAAACTTGTGTATATATGTGAAAATTCTGCTTCTATAAAGACATGATTTAATTTATTAATGTTATGCTTTTGTGAGGCTGCCAGCCCAGTTTAGAATTTTGTAAATAATCATGTCATTTGTGACTATTAATATTATCCTTAGGCTTGCCTTACAAATGTAAGAGAAATATATGTTATGTGTATATTAAACTACTAATGCAGAAGTGTGTGTTGAACTGTATGTTGTGTACTGAGCTTCAAGAATGTAACCACAGTGTACCCTGCTGGAAAAGAGAAGAAATGTGTATAAACTATATATCTGTACAGATGTGTGTTTTAATTGTAGAAGTTGGAACATACAGAGTTAACTTGCAACACCT
>NC_056729.1:1956749524-1956777024 GCF_019279795.1 Protopterus annectens
CACCACTTTTGAAGGGCTGGCAGACCTTTTGGTGAGGGAACAAGCCCTTAGCACTTTGGCTGAGGAAATGTGAATCTGGTTAGCTGATAGACAATGCAATACTGTAGATGAGTTGGGGAAGAAAAGAGACCTACACCTAGCAAGCAGGGCATCACTCCACAGAAAAGGGACACCCGGTGCTGCTCATGGGTCTAAGGGAACCCATGGTGGGCAGCTCAGACTGCCCCAATAGAATCCAGCAGTAACAGGGGAAGCCACTAGTCCAGGTACACATCCAGAACTAAGGGTTAAGTGTTTTAAATGCACTCAGTGGGGCCATGTAGTATATAGATGTCCACAGAGACAAGGTGGGGAACAAAAGGTGGGAGAGCCAGTAAGTAGGAATGACAAAATGCCAGCAGTAAGTTGTCTCGAGACAACAAAGGTACCAAACTGCCACAGGAGGCTATATCCTATCTTAATGAATGGGAGAGATGCCATGGCTAAGAGAGACACAGCCTCTGACCTAACCGTTGTGAAGCCTGCAATGGTTACAGAGGAGCACTACTTGCTTGGGCAGTCTACTCCAGTCAGAGCTTTTGGAGGGACCCCATTCCAAATACCTTTGGCTAGGGTTCATGTTGACTGGGAGGGTGGAAAAGGAAGCAAGCAAGTAGGTGTTTTTGAGGATATCCCTGCAGATGTCCTGATAGGGAATGATTTTGATAATGCAGTACCATGTGTGCATGCAGTTACACGCAGTCAGGGTTGGAGACAAGCATGTGGGTCTGGTAGTCTGGGGGAAACCCAGATGGACCGCACACTTGCAGCCATGACTGGTGAGGTGGTTACTTCAGGGAGAGAGCTACCCTGCAGCAGTGAGACTGAAAGTGAGCCACAGCTGTTTGTGGATACTGATGTTCCCTTGGACAGAATGACTGCAAGGGAAGAGGTGAGAAGTAGTACCCAACCTGACAGCGAGGCACCACTGTCAGAGGATGCCAGGTTTCCTGTGGAAGGGGAGCTGGTAAGGGTTACAAAGAGAGAGAGTTGAGAAAGGCTGAGCTCTCAGACCCTACATTACAAGGCCTGAGGGAGGAAGCTAGTGAGGCACCTGATTCTCAAGGGAAGGGGGGATCTGTACACTGTGACAGAGGGTTACTGTATAGAGAGTGGACCCCTGAGGGAGGACAAAAAGGAGAGAGAATACAGCATTTGGTTGTGCCCAGAGCCTACTATCTGGCACTTCTAGTCATAGCCCATGATATTTCCTTTGCAGGTCATATGGGTATAAACCGTACAAAGAGACATATTATGCAGAACCTTTATTGGCCTGGGATTTCCAGAGATGTAACAGGGTATTGCAGGACCTGTGAGCAGTGCCAAAAGGTAGGCAAGGCAGGAGACAAGGTCAAAACTCCTTTGATACTTTTGCCTGTGATTGAGGAGGCATTTCAGGGGGTAGCTGTGGATATTGTGGGGCCTCTGTGTACCCCAAGTTCCACAGGGAAAAGGTATATTCTAGGGGTAGTAGATTATGCTACCAGATACCCTGTAGTGGTGGCTCTGTCCTCCATTGAGGCAGAAAAGGTTGCAAATGCTTTGTTAGAAATTTTCAGCAGGGTAGGTTTTCCAAAAGTAATACTAATTGACAGAGGTACCAATTTCATGTCAGACCTGCTGGCTTGTCTGTGGAAGCACTGTGGGGTGAAGCACCTGAAGACCACCCCGTACCATCCCCAGACTAATGGTCTTGTTGAGAGGTTAAACTCTACACTCAAGATGATGCTACTGGCATTTGCAGACCAGTTTAAGAGGGAGTGGGACAAATGTCTGCCCCATCTGTTGTTTGCTTACACAGAGCTGCCCTATTAATCCATAGCTTTTTCACCCTTTGAGTTGCTGTATAGGCATAGGGTGAGGGGACCTCTAGATTTGATTCAAGATGAGTGGGAGGGTGAGTGTGAATCCCACAAGTAGTCTGTTGTGGCATATGTCCTAAACCTCAGGACAAGGCTCAGGGAACTCATGGGCTTGGCCCAGAAGAACCTGGCAGAAGCCCAACAGCAGAAAAGGGTCTGGTATGACAGGAATGCTCGCGCTAGAGAGTATGCTGTAGGGCAGCAAGTAATGGTTCTCATTCCTGTCAGACACAACAAGCTGCAGGCAGCTTGGGAGGGACCCTACAAGGTGGTAAGGAAGGTCAGTGATGTTAATTACATGGTAGAACTGCTCAGCAGGAGGCAGGGGCACAAATTGTACCATGTTAACATGATGAAACCTTACCATGATAGGGACGCTCTTGTGCTGAGTATTTGCAGTGGATTGCAGGAGGAGTCTGAGGGGGATTTTGTGGCTGATCTCCTCAGTGAGGCTTGGACTGACACCTCAGTGGAAGGGGTAGCAATGTCCCAGCAGCTATCCCCTACCAAGGTTCGAGAAATCCGAGCAGTGTTACAGGAGTTTGGGGACATGTTCACTGGGAAACCAGGGTGCACCCACCTGGTGCAGCACTATGTGGATACAGGACCCCAAAGGCCTATTAAGCAGGCCCCTTATAGGGTGCCTGAGAGAGTCAAACAGACTCTGTGGGAGAAGATACAGGAAATGTTGTAACTGGGGTACTTCAGGAGTCCAGCAGTTCCCGGACCTCCCCAGTGGTGCTGGTACCAAAGAAGGATGACAGCACCAGGTTCTGTGTGGACTACAGGAAATTAAATAGTCACATAGAGTCAGATGCTTACCACATGCCTAGGACAGATGAAGCCCTAGAGCAGCTGAGAGAAGCTAAATATCTTAAAACCAATGATCTTACCAAGGGTTACTTGCAGGTGCCCTTGACTCCAAGTGCTAGAGAGAGGTCAGCCTTTGTGACTCCATTTGGCTTGTATGAGTTCACAAATATGCCCTTTGGGATGAAAAATGCCCCAGTGATTTTCCAGAGGCTGGTAGATTGTTTCCTAGCAGGTGCATGAGATTTTGCCCTTGCATACCTAGATGATATTGCCATCTACAGCCATTCTTGGCAAGAACACCTTCAGCATGTCAGGAAGGTGCTGGGTAGACTACAGAGGGCAGAGCTGACCATTAAGCCCAGCAAATGTCAGGTGGGTATGGCAGGGGTCTTGTACCTGGGACATAGATCAGGCCACAACCTGCCAAAGTGGAAGTCATTCAGGCATGGCCTGCCCCTGTTACCAAAAAGCAGGTGAGGCCATTTTTAGGGACAGTAGGGTGCTACAGAAAGTCCACCCCCAGTTATAGTACCATAGCTGCTCTCCTCACAGACCTGACAAGGAAAAACAGGCCAGATAAGGGAGTGTGGTCCCAGCATGTGAGCAGGCATTCCAGAAGCTTAAAGAAGCTTTGAGAGGACACCCTGTGTAAGCCAGTCCAGATTACAGCAAATAATTTGTTTTGCAGGTGGATGCTTCAAACCATGGGGTGGGGGCTGTACTTAGCCAGGTTTCTTCAGAGGGAGAAGAGCAACCAGTGGTTTATCTCAGTCACAGGCTCCAACCCAGGGAAGAATGCTATACAGCTGTAGAAAAGGAATGCCTAGCCATAGTGTGGGCACTGCAGAAAATTCAGCCTTATCTGTATGGAAGGAAATTCACTGTAGTTACAGACCACAATCCCTTAACATGGCTACACTGAGCCAGCCAGCAAAATGCCAATTAAGCAATTTTCTCAAGGGTCACTTGAAAAACTAGCTTGAGTTTTCATGGGGGGGGGGATTATGAGGCAGTTAACCCAGCTGTCTAGAATTTTGTAAATAATCATATGCCTTTTGTGAATATTAATATGATCCATAGACTTGTCTTACAAATGTAAGAGAACTATATGTTATGTGTATATTAAACTACTGGTGCAGAAGTGTGTGTTGAACTGTATGTTGTGTACTGAGCTTCAAGAATGTAACCACGGTGTACCCTGCTGGAAAAGAGCACAAATGTGTATAAATTATATACCTGTGCAGATGTGTGTTTTAATTGTAGAAGTTGGAAAATACAGAGTTAACTTGCAAAACCTCAAGAAAGTAAGTGAAAATTGTTTTATGGTTCTGTTATCTGTGTTTCAGCTAAGAGCAGACACATTGTCTAGAGTTAAAGGTTTTCTATTATCTTGAAACAGAAATAATTACTAGAGGTGCTAAATTCTAAGTTTTTGTTTGCCTGGGAACTGAAGGCAGG
This sequence comes from Protopterus annectens, assembly GCF_019279795.1. NCBI lineage: Eukaryota > Metazoa > Chordata > Ceratodontiformes > Protopteridae > Protopterus > Protopterus annectens. The sequence goes on from NC_056729.1 coordinate 1,956,753,697, forward strand.
TGACAAAGTGTGATGTCATCCCAGCTAATCCAGCAGTAATGAGTATTATTAATTTAAGAACTATCTCAGAGAGTGAGTCTTTGTATTTGTCTTTGGACCTAAAAACATCCCACTCATCAGCACTTTTGCCTGAGTCTTGCTCTGTAAGTAAGTCTAGGGTACAGTGATATCTCTTAGATATAGACAGGAATATAGTAAAGATTAGTTTAGATGTTTTCTGTATTTATTTGAGATTGTCCTGCAGTGTTGTTTTAAAATGTTTCCTGTGATTCTGAACTCTGTAGTCACTGTGCTGAGTTAATGAATATTGACTTGTTCTTTTATTATTTATTATTAAATATGTTTAAACATTTAATTGTGTCTGGTTTGTTTAGAGATATTTATGCTCTAAGAGTACTTGCATATGTATTTGGTGACACTATAAGAGCCATTCCAATAGCGTTGGCCTTGGTCACATTTAACATTTGGATAATAGTAACATTACACAGTAGAACTGGTCACCCTTTGTAATGGACTTATAGTAGCTGATAAAGAGCTGGTTGGTGACAGTGTTAACTACCTTTTAGTTTGGGCAGAAGGGGGCATAGCTAGTAAACCTATGCCAGCCTTTCCCAGGAGTGCTACTTGGGCAGGGACACAAAGCAATGGTTGGACTGATAGGGTGCTGGAAGTTTTGACTTCACCGCTCGGCTGAGATCTTAACCCTATAGCTGTGCCAGTGGGGAGTCTTCTTATTGGGGGATCTGAAGAGAGAGGGTGAAATCATCCCAGACTGACTGTGATCTCTGTGTGCTCTTAAGGGAAGTTGTACTTTACTGTGTGTGTACTTGTCATCCTCCCAATGTGTACATCCCTCACTGGTGCTAGTTGTGAGGATTGAGGCTCCTTGATTACTGGGCCAGTGCAGGAGCATCACAGCTTGTATGATTTGTAAAAGCAAAAGACTGATAATACACGTGGCTTATGCATTGAAATGACATTAATGATAGGGAAAAATACATGCCATTTGAGTAAAATTGCCTAGTCTGTCGTTTTGATTAGCCTCACTTTCCTTGGCTGAACCTTCAAATGGTTTGCTGTGATCAATGTTTTTGACAACAAATGCAAGTAAATTAATACAAATAAATTCGGCAATGCTAATTTTGCTAGCAAAATCAAATGCAAACTGAAGACTATGCATTAACTGGGAAATATACTTCACAGAAAAGAGGGGCCTTTGCATAAAGAAGTTACTAAGGGTAGTAAGTACCAGTTGTAGTTACTTTGGTAGGTGTGTCAATTCTGTACTTCGTGAAGTTCATTCTATAATAAGATGATGAACTGGAAAGCTTACCTGAATGTGTATCAACAGTATTTGTTCTCAGAAATTTAGAATGTGTTAAGAAGGGTCTATATTTGTCAGAAAAAAAATAATATGTTTTGTTTCAAACCATTTGTGTGGATGTGTGAAGTAACACAATGTATTAATAAGTCACACTGAAATTTATACCAGAAAGGGTGCAGCTGCATCTTTAACAAATGTAGCACCAGTGAGTATGCTGAAGCTGCTTGGAATAGGGACAAAATCTTTCTGCAAAAGCTTTGCTTAATGAAGTCTTAACTGACTGATAGCTCAGCAGTGTACTTTCTGTGGTTACAAGCTATGTGGCTTATTTTTTTGTGAAATGTGTTAGCAAAGAAGTGATTGCTGAAAGGTTATTAGCCAGAGAAGTGATACTGAATTGCTAACAAGTTGCTTACTAATGGTGTGCATAGTGAATAAGCTAAGTTGCTAAAAACATGTACTTGAAAAATGTCCTTGCAGTAGGAACTGTATGTTTAAGAAATTACTGACACAATAACTGATGTGCTGAAAACAAACTTTAGGGCAGCACAAAGTCTGTACCTATCCTAAAGAGTTAGCAAAATTTGCTAATGGTTGGTGTTTGTACTACTACAAGGAGGTGCTTTTGCTGGCATTTAGTACCAAAGCAGAGGTGTGAACAAAATTTAATGCTCACTTTGTTGCCAGATACTGAAATCAAAACTGAAAAGTGGCAAGGTCTTAAACAATGCAAAAGCAATTTATAAGAACCAACGGCTCACTGAGGTGCAGTTCTAAGTAATGAATCTTATGCTTACATAAAGTGATAGGCAATGAAGGGGAGAATGTGCTGTAAAAACCTGCTACTGAAACCTGGTAAGTATTGTAGGTGGAAGTACACTGTTTGCATTGATAAGGTGAAAAACAGAAGTAAAACACATAACAATACTTTGGAAGTATATTAGCTCCTAAAAACAAAAAATGTTAAGATGCAGCAGGTAGAGACTGTTGGTGAAACAAAGCAGAGTGTTACTGATACACAAGCATATCACTGGATCTTAGGTAAGCTTCATTCAAACTGACAAAGCTGAGATAATAAGTGTTTCTGAAGTATAAAATGAAAGCATGCAGGATGTTGTAATGAACTGTGCTACTAGCATGCAGCAACTTGATACTGAGACTAAGAATATATTTCAAACTGATGCTGAAAAATTAAGCAGTGCAATTAATAAACTAAGGATAAAGAAAGTAGTTTTCTGTAACTCAGAATGTAATAGAATTTGATGAGATGCAACAAGAAAAAGTGTTTTTGTACAGCAAATACAAATGAATATAGTGTGCTTGACTAACTGGTCTAGAAAATGTTGTACATAACTTTGAATCAGAACACAAAGATATTATTTTTATTTTGTGAGATGAGAGGAAAGTCAGTCTGAAAATCATGTGGAGAAAATATGGCAAAAACTGCAAATGCCTTTGAGTCACCTAAAAATACTTAACTCAGAATTTACAGAAATACAAAATGAAGTGCTGGCTAATATTTTTGGCACTGCAGGACTTAAAATGACTAAGAATGTGTCTGATTTTTTATTTGATGGGTTTGTAAAGAGGATTGATTCTGTGATAATGGCGCGAGGAGGATTTCATAGCGATTTGACATCTTTAACAGAGAAAGTGTTGTGTATGCAAAAAGTTACAGAAAACATTATAATAAAGCAATCATGGGGTGTGCTACTGTTGAGCAAAGTGAGACATTAAATCAGATTGTGCTTGAAAGGTTGTTATAAATGGAACCACAGTTTAACAAAAGTTGATAAGCATAAAAAGTACAATGGGTGATTTTCAAAAGGCTCAAAAAGGGCTGATAGCTAACCTTAATCAGTAGGATAGTAAAGCAGAAAAGGGTAAATATTGTTCAAAGGATTGTTTGAACAAGCTGATGCAGATGTGTATAAGCTAATAAACACCCCAGCTGAAAGTTTGTATGAGGTTACTAAACAAGTCTGGGACTTGGGAAATTGTGGGTCAGACTCAGAACTATAGGGGTGAAAGAAGCATTGACTCAAAATGAATTGCACAGAGTGGAAAATATATGGACTAACAAAATAAAGGTCCTGCTATAAAGTCTCTAAATGTAAGTTTTTATTGAGTTAAAAAAGTATGTCTCATATGAAAAGGTGTATTAGAAAAATAATGCCTTACAGGGAAGTGAGGACAAAACACAAGAATTGTGAATTTGGAAAAGGCTATAGCCCAAAAATGTAGTAAGGTACATTTCACAAAGAAACTAGAGATGTTTTATGTACAGCCTGGTATAGTGTCTAAACAAGTGAAGTACTCTGTGTTAGAGGTTCCTTGTGTGGAATGGGATTCACAACAGAAGTTTAAGAGTTATGTCAGAACAACATGAATCAATACAAAGAAGTGTATGGTGTGTAAAGAAATTCCACAGCAATCATAGTGAGTTGTGTGAGGGGCATTTAGCTCAATATAAAAGGCAAGTGGTAACCTGCAAAAAACAAACAAAAAATCAGTGGAAAATCATTTTTGCGAAGTTCAAAATAGTAAACACTTCAGTTCAAAATAAAAACAAAAATGTTAATGCAATTCATTTAAAAATGACCAGAGGAATAGCTCCATTAAGAAAACTATAAGACGGTTGGTTCTACAGATACCACAACAGGAAACAAATGCAACAAGGCATACTAAAATGAAGACTACAGTCAAACAAAGACGGTCGCAAAGTGAAATACCAAAGATACAGTGTACAACTTAATGTGGTGCCTTAGTGTGCAAGGAAAGATAGTGTAGGTAATGAAACTAAGCGATGGAGTCTAAGCGGTTTCCTTGAAAGTCATCTACATTAGTAGATTAGCCCCAGTATGTAAAATTATAAAGCAGAAAAAGGGCATAAACTACCCTTTTGAAATTTCCAGTTGTGATAAACAGGGAAAGACCTTTGTCAAGGGCTGTAATAGAGGGGAAAGTGTTTGCGCATTGATTTATTTGTAAAGGCTGCTTGAGCAAGTTTAGCCAACTTTCAGAAATAATTTTTGTCCAAGATAAACGAAGCCTACAGTGTAGGAGACTTATTTATTTATTTATTTATTTTACATTTGTTAACCGGGAAATTCCGACTGGACCAGGTCCATTTTCAGCGGAGGCCCGGGGAGAAAAGCTCCAACATCAAGTTATACAAATACAGTACATCCAGCATAATACACAAAAACAGGTTACATCATGTATGCTGAGCATAGTAATATAACAAGAATTAATAAAAACACTCCAGGTAAAAGACATAGAACATGGGTAAAAAGACAATGTCAGTCATACTTTGGTAAGAAAAGAAAATATATCAAGTAAGATTCTACAGTTAAAAGTACCCTTTCAGATGACCAAGCCTACAGGGGATCAGAGCTCCAGCATGTGATCAGAGGGGAATTTGGGGAGTTAATAGTAGTATGGGTAGGGTTATGTGATACAAGGGCATAACCATGTACTAAGAAGGTGCGATTTGAGGGAGTTTTGAATATGGATGTGGAGGGGGCAGTGGACACAGATAGGGGAAGAGAGTTCCAATTTCTGGCAACGGTGTGGGAGTAGAGCGCTTTCCCTGCATTATTGTTAGCCTTGGTGATGGAGAGGAGAGATTTTTCACTGGATCTTAGGTATCGGTTTGTAGTATAGATAGTAAGTAGGTTGGATAATGAGGGGGTTTTTCAGGATATTTGAGAATATTGTAGGCTGTGCCCAGCTGGTGATAGTTAAGTAGCTGTGGTAGCTCAAGCCATTTTAGTTCTTTTAGTGCAGCACAGTGATGGGTTCTATAGGTTGAGTTAGTAGCAAACTTGGCTATTTTATTGTAGCATGATTCTAGTTTGTCTAGGTCACATTGTCTGATTTGGGTAAAGATTGGTGCTGCGTATAATAGAGTTGAGAGGAGGTGGCTTTGTGCAAGAGTGACTCTTGCTTTTTGTGAGAGAAAGGACTTATGCCTGTATAGGGAGCCTAGTTTTTTGTGTACTAGTTTTATGGTATGTGAGATGTGAACATCAAAGTGGAGATTATTGTCTATTTCAATGCCCAGAAGTTTGGTGTGGTTAGAAGGGGAGATGGTGGTGCCGTCATTAGAGGTTATGGTAAAGGAGAGGGTTTTTTTGATCTATTAGGGGTAAATAGTAGCAGTTTTGTCTTTTTGGGATTTAGAATTAGTTGGATCCCAGATATCCATTTTTCTACTGAGATAAAGGTATCTTGAGTGAGTGTACGTAGGGTGGTGGGAGATGAGGCGGAGCAGATCAGAGTTGAATCATCTGCATATTGTATGAGTGTGGCATGTTGTGTAGAGCATTTGAGGTTATTTGTGAAAATAGAGAACAACAGCGGGCCCAGTATAGAGCCCTGTGGGACACCTATGGTGGCTGGAAGTTGTGTAGACAGAGTTCCTTTCCACTGGACTGATTGTTGCCTGTCAGACAAGTAGCTTCTGAACCAGGCCATAGTAGAGGAGGTGAAGGATAATGATGTTAGTGAGTCTAGTAGAATGGAGTGGGAGACCATATCAAATGCTTTTGAGAGGTCTAGGAAAATGGCTGATACATATTTGTTATCATTTCTGTGAAGGTTTATATAATTAGTGAAAGATAAAAGGGCTGTGGTAGTGCTGTGATGTGGACGGAAACCGTGTTGTGTGGTAGATAGTAGATTGTGTGTGTTAAGAAATGTCATCACTTGCAAGTGGATGCATTTCTCAAGAATTTTGGATAAGGGGCAAAGGATGGCAATAGGTCGGTAGTTGGAGAATTCATAAGAATTACCTCCTTTATGGAGAGGAATGATGCAGATACTTTCCAGAGTTTGGGTATGTAGGATTCTAGTATGGAGCGGTTGATAAGGATGGAGACAGGATATGATAAGGAGTCACTAGCCATTTTAGGTATGCAGCTGGTATGTTATCAGCTGCTAGTGTGGTTGGCTTTAGTTTTAGGAGGAGTTTTTGATAGTTGAGGTGGGCACTGGTGATAGGCTGAAAGAGGGGGTGGTGTGGAATAGGTTATGTTGTGACTGAGGTAGAATGTTTTGGTTATTTGACTGGACAGGGCCAAGATGGATTTAGTAAAATGGTTATTAAATTGAGAAGCTGTGTCTAGGGTATTGTTAGTAGAGATGGGTGCTGGGGTTGTGGTTTTGCCTGGCTTTAGTAGGGAGTTAATGGCATGCCAGAATTTTTGTGGACTATTTGAATATTTCCTTTGGCCGCTAAGAAAATAGTTTTGTTTGTTTATTTTGGATTCAGCCTTGGCCTTGTTTCTAAGCTGTTGATAGTATTGTCTGGAGCTAGGGTTTTGTCAGTTTTCCAGATTTTCCAGGCTTTATCTCTAGCTTTTAGTAAGGCTCTGGTGTCTCTATTTAGCCAGGGTGCCTTTAACTCTGATCTTTCTGCTGGGAGCTAGACTATTAAGGATGTTAGAGAAGGTTGTATTGAAGTAGTCTACTGCCTGGTCTAACCCGAGTGTCCGTAGTGGTTCCCAGTTGCAGTGGCTTAGGACAGTATTTAGGTATCGTGGGGTAAGGTTACGGTCATCTCGTACAAATTTGTAGACTACTGGTTTGGGGTGATTGGAGTGTTTCTGGAGTAGGAAGGTGGGGAGATGATCACTTAAGTCATCTGGGAGGCAGCCTACTGTATAGTTTTGTTTGGGATAGTTGGTTAGTGTCCAGTCCAGTATGGATTCTCTCTTTGTTCTCTCATCTATTCTAGTTGGTTCTTTAATTAGTTGAGAGAACCCATATAGATTGATGCTTCACTTCAGTATGTGGAAAGTGCCACAAATGCTAATGCAGCATTGAACGGATTGTGACTTGATGGACAGCAGTGGCATGTAGCTTTAGCATGCAAATATTAAGATATCTCTGGAAGACAGTGAGTGGACAATATCCATAGTACACTGCCAAATCATTTGGCCAGCCATGCTGGGAAGCAGCAAGCCACTAGTATAGTTCATACTGTACCCCCATCTCTGAAATGGGGGTGGGGGGTTTGTGATATTGTGGAGCTGTAAGACCTGCCATTCAATAAAGTAGTCCATATCAGATTCCAGAAAGAGCTGGAAGATCTGCCACCTGCTGAGATAGACTGTAGGACTGTAGGTGGAACTGAAGTAGAATCTGAAGGAAAAACAAATCTGTAAAAAAAAATGGATGCTGAAAACAGTAGATATATTTACCTCATACTCCAGAGGAATTACAGTGGGTGGATATCTGTTCCATAAGAACTGTAGAAGTGAGACCCTGATATCCAGGCAAGGGCCTGTCTGAGAGAGGTATACAAACTGGATGGAACCTGATACCCAGGAATGGGCCTTTCAAGAGAAGAGAATTCTAGAAACACACAAATCTCCACGAAACTTTACAAAAACACAAGTGTCCTTCACGATAAGGAAGCCAACAGAACGATAAAACAGATTTCTTCTTTATTAAGACTTCTGGTACCTCTGCCTTTTGCCTTCAAGGAATACATACACCAGTGAAATCATTTCCTTTTATACATCAAGTACCCCAATCAAATCACTACTTAGCTTCCCAATTAAATAATTCACTAATTAAACAGTGAAATGTATGTACAAAAATCTTAAAGTGAACTAAGTTATCTCAAGTTTTATACAAAACACAAAGATAAATGCAATGTTTCCCAATTTTCCGTCCAAAACAACCTTTTTAATACAGATTGTAATAAATACATTCAAAGAGTAATGTTACTATCCAAATTCATACCATTGGAAAGCAGTGTATGAAAGTTAATAATCATCCTACATTCAAGTTTATTTAGTTCCCTTTTGAAATTACCATTATTAGCTGATAGTCGTGCCAGAGCACTAAACAATAAGCTACTACATTATGTTTGTACATACATTTGACTGTTTAATCTGTTTTATCCTTCTGTTGGTTTCCTTATCGTGAAGGACACTTGTGTTTTTGTGTAGAGAAGGGAATTCCACAGATCTAAAAAGAGAAAAGACTTGACTTACAAAGGGTTAGAGTAGGAGAGATGCCAGGGAACCTGAAGCGAGGCCAATGACATAGGCAAGGAAACCCTATGCACTTGGAGCAAACGAGACTGAAGGGAACCATGACTTATTGAACATTAGTGAACTATTTATGCTCTAACATGTATGTTTGAAATGTAATAAATGTCTGAAGGCATTTCAAAGAGTTATCAAAAATGATATATTCATGTGACATGTTTACTTCAATAAAGGCATAATTTAATTTAGAAATGCAGCCTTTATTTGTACAGTGAAAGTCAAAAATTAATAACACATAAGACTTATATAGTGATAATAATGATGGCGGAAAATTTATACAAATTCAGTGAAATCGCCCTGTATCACCTTACTCATGTGTGGTAACTTTAGTCCTCATCCTGCCAGTCCCACTAACCGCATCCACATACATTACCTTATTAAAAGCTCTTTCCCTAAAAGTACCGCTAGTCAGACGAAGTCTATATGAATGTATGCTTAATTGGTTTTTTTTAAGTTAAATGATCACAAAATTAAAACATTTGTTTTCCTATTTTCGAGTTCTTTATTTATGGCCATTTTTTCAATTGTTTTGTTGCTGTTTTGACATGAAGAAATCTGTATGAATGTATGCTTATTTATTATTTTTTTAAGCTAACTGATCACAAAATGAAAACCTTTGTTTTCCTATTTTCGAGTTCGTTATGGCCATTTTTTTCAGTTGTTTTGTTGCTGTTTTGACATGAAGAAATTGATGTGATGTGTATCAGTCTTTTCTGCACATCAATGTTTTGTGCTATATTTCTAATATAGTTTACTTAGCTTGCCCCCACTAAGTGTCAGGATGTGCTCCAGGCCCCTCCATGGCCCTTTGGTGGATTAAGTGGGCATTTATATCATTGTCTTATTTCCTACTCGACAGTTACATCATATAGTCATGTTTTGATTACCCAAAACACCTATTTAACAACTACATTTGTAATTCTGCACCAGTGCTGGTCAGCATTTGGTGTAGAAAAATGTTTGTTAGTGTTTTATGCACACTGGATTGCATGCGAGGGTTTATAAGTGTGACTGCTCCCATATGTAGCTTGGATGGACTCATCTGCAATGGTGCAGTATGTTCCACTACCCTAGATACAGAGACAATTTTTAATGAATTGCACACTATTTTTCATAGGTAAGAAGATCATGAGAAAGACATTTGGTAAGTTGGGAAGCTTATGAACTAACAAAGCTACCCTTTCACCTTCTGAAGTATCACCTGTGTTAATGTTACATATTATTTACACTCTGCCAGTTGTGTAGATATATTATTTTCAGAGGGCCATAGTCCAGTGGATTATATTTGCAAGGTGATTAACAAATGTCTGCTTAATAACATATCACAGCATTGTTAGCATCTAGTACATTCACTGAAATTATGCTGCTTAATCCTGCACTGATATGGATGTTTTCTGAACTTTTGCAGATATGCTCACTTAGCAACAAAAAAAGTAGCTTATGTGTTACTATCTGCCACACCTGAACATAGAAATATGTGATTAGCAGCATATTCAGAACTATTATTTGCTCATAATTAAACCACTAATTGCAGCCCACTGTCCAGAACTAACCACCAGTTGTAGCATGTTGCTCAGGCCTAACCACCAATTGCAGCCCACTGCCCAGCTCTAACCACCAATCATAGCACACTGTCCAGCCCTAATTTGAACTGCACAACATAAGACTGATGCCTCTGATCTAACAGGAGGATTGATACATTTCTGCAGCCAGCTGTGAAGAACAGCAGTGAGAATTTTTAAAGCGCTACACTATGAAAATAAAAGTGCATCACAAGTACAGAATGTAGCAAAACTGGTTTATGGAGTGCTTAGAATTTAGACTGAAAGTGAACTGAAATAACTTAGTTCAGACCAACAAGCAGCTGAATCCGATACTAGAAAAAAGTTACAACCAACAATCTTTCATGTGAAGTCAGGATTTTCCCTTAAGTATAGCTAGGACTCAAGTACTAATTATTATATACAAACAGAACAAAGATTTAAAGTAAAGTTTATAAGGAATTATAAAGGTAAAGTGGGCAACTAATGAAGTTTCTTTCATTGAAATGTGGCAGTCTTGCAACATAGTGGTACTGCTTTGAAGGATGTCTTTTAAACCTTTCCATTCAGAATTACAGTTGTATAATTGTACAAAGACAATTCAGGCAACAAGGTGGCTCATTGGGAAGCTGTTTGCCTCATATCTCTATGACAATTTCTGTGTGGGGTTTGCATGTTCTTCCTTTGACTGATTGGGGTTTACCCTGGTTTCTTCTCATTTCCCACAACCATACTTTGTTTATTAATTACAGGCCTTCATCATTACTACTAAAGCTCCAGTCAGTTATCACTTGAGTTGTAAAGTAAGGTGTTAGGTTAGTATTGTGTACTCAGTACTGACACCTTACGATAAGATGAGAAGTTTCACTTGCACAATAACGAAGGTTTGATTCAAGCTTGTGTGTTTTGTACTTAAGTTATGCTTGACTTAATTACCTCATTCCTTTCTCTGTTTTCTAAAGGATCGCACAACACTGTACAAATATTAGACTAGTATCAGTTTCAGTGAATCTCAGTAGATCTTTAGGTTTGGTAATAGATCTTCTATATATTATTTAGGGGGTGTACATTTTTCACTTCCAAAAACATCTACAGTGGAAACGCGGTTTGGGTTTTCAAAAAGGCTGTGATATGAACTTTATGCATCATTAATTTGCTTGTGTTCAGTGTAAACTTCAGTATTTGCTGTTTTTTCTCCATTCAGCATAGATAGCCACATAACTGTAAAACACATGCCTAGCTAGTCATGTCAGGTATGGAAAAATGAAATTAAAGGAAAAGCAAATAACAATGAAGAAAAAATAAAGCACATCTCTTGTTATAAAATTGTCAGTTATTTGTTCATAGGTGTTTACTAGGCTAACGACCGCAAGGGTCTTTTTATCCATGCATCCCAAATCTCTGACGAGTTCTGATACCCTTGATAAGTGTAAGCAAGGGCCTGGGAGATGAACCATTTACAGGTTACCTGTTTGCATTAGAGACATAGGTGCCAAACCAGGGACAAATGTCTGGTTTCCCATCTAATTGTCCAAGTTGCATTTGAATTACGTTAGGGAGGAACTCTGCTTCACATGGATGGGGAGCATGTTCCATAGACAAGGTAGTCTCTGGGATACATACCTATCTCTCCAGCAGGTCCTAGTTATATCACAGGTAAGGTTTAAGTCTTTCGAACGGGTAATTCTGGTGCTGTTTGTTTTGTGGATATTCAGGAGGTCCATCAGAGTGGGGTCTGATAATGCCTTGTATGCCAGTCATAGATCTCCCCTCAAAAGCCTGTAGGAGACACAATACAAAGATAGGATCTTGATGCGATCTGAGTAGGACCTTTCACTTATGCCCTGTATTCTTTTAGTCAGGAACCTCTGTGGACATTCCAATTACTGGATATGCCTGGTTAGGTACATGCCAGAGGTGGCACTGTACTCATTGATAGGTCTGATGAATGCTGAAGACGGTGTAGCAATGACTTCCTTGAACTTAGATGCCATACTTTTGTTTACAAGCTGCACAACATAGAATGATTTTCTCATTTCTGCAGACATGTGATGGTCAAAGGCTAGATTATTGTCTATGTGTGTTCTTAAGTCCCTGACTATTGAGTCAACTCTAAGGGGTGTGTTGTCAATATGATAGTTACCAGGGGTGGATGACTTCCTGAAGGATACTATTATGCATTTCTTGGCATTTAGTTTTAGTCCATGGCTCTGACATCAGTTATTTGTCTGTATCAGCTCTTCCTTGAGAACATTTGTGTCAGTTTTTGGATTCAATTACAGCTCCTAATTTGCAATCATCTGTACATTTTGTCAGCCAGAGACCATTGACATTGGCCTTGACTTCAGAGAAGTAAATGCCAAAAAGGAGCGGTCCAAGGACTGATCCCTGAGGGACTCCACTTGTGACTGGCCTCTTTGTAGAGGTGGACTCCCCAATTCTAACTTCCTGGGTCTTGTCTGTGAGCCAGCTGGCTATCCACCGAGTGACATACTGGTTTGTACCTAACCTCTTGAATTTGTCAATAATGCCTGAGTTGGATATTGTGTCAAATGGCTTGGCCAGATCAAGGTAGGCAATGTGAACCATTCTTCCCTCCTCTGTTGCTTTGATGACCTTCTCAAAGAAGTCCACCAGGTTGAATAGGCATGATCTGCCATTGACGAAACCAAATGGGGTTGGGTCCAGTGTCCGGATGTTTACTATATCTGTATTGATCATCTCCATGATAATTCTTTCCATGGCTTAACATACAAGGCTAGTGAGACTGAAGATGGCCCACCCTTGAGCAGTAGATGACTCTTGCTTTTCTCCATTCATGAGACATGAAGCCTGTTCGGAAGCTATAGTTAAATAGTAATTCCAGAGGCCCTGATAGGTCATGTTTCATGCTATTTAGAAGGCATCCTGGGATTGTCTGGGCTCATTGATGCAGTGTTCTTGGTCTTAGAGCATATCCCTAGTGATAGTAGGGGGAGATATATTTGATGGTATTTTCTGAGGGAAGATTGAGGGGGAGAGAGGAGTAAAGTTGGAGCTGAATTAATCAGCCAGGAGGTTTGCTATATCTTCTGTCTCAGTGTAAGTGGCTCCATTTACAATGAGCACTGCACACAATTGTGTATTGCCTTTGAGGTCGCGGACATAGCTAAAGAATGCTTTGTGGTTGTCCTTGACCTGGGAGGCCAAACTTACCTCAAATTTGGCTTTGGTAGACTTTATTTGTCATCTGAGTTGTTTGTTTATTTTGAGAATGATTTTATCCTGCTGGGTGCTACACCTCCTAATTTTTGCCATGATTTTCTTCTTCCTGTTATACATCCAATTGATTTTGTGTTTCCTCCTGGGTGGCTTGTTTTTTTTGAGTTAGTTCTGTACTTCTTCATGATGGGTATAGCTGCCTCTATGCAGCTATTACCATGCTTGTACAGGGTTTCTGTGAACAGTTCTGCATAGGCAGAAGTGTTCTTAGGGTTTATGGGGGCTTAAAATTTCACCAGGTTCTCACTTAATAGCAGGAAGTTAGCATTACAATAGTTCCCGAATATTCCCTGTTTAGCTGGGGTTCCACGTTGTTTTATGTATCGTTACAGTCTACTGCTCACAGAAAGGGTGGTTAGGTGAGTGAAGTTCATAGAGGTAAGGGTCTATGGTAGTTCATAGCGACTTCATCTGTCCAGGAGGGACATAGGCACCACACCAGGAATGAATTTGCAATCACCCATTAATCGATCTGGGAGTGATTGCTCCCAGTTTGCAGTTGACACTAAACCTGGTCAGTCACAGGCCATCCAAGTTTAGCTGCACTTCTGAGAAATAAATTCTGAACAGTAAGGGGCCCAGCACAAAACCCTGTGGTATGCCACTGGTGACTGGTCTTTTGTTAGAGGTGTCCTGTTGGTGAGCCAGTTGGCTTCCCTTCTGGTATTATAGAGGTTAATTCCCAAATGGGAGAGTTTCTCTATAATACCTGAGTGTGAGATTGTGTCAAATGCTTTGTCTAGGTCAAGGTAGCTGGTATACACCTTCTTTCCCTCTTCCAGGGCCTTGGTGACTTTCTTGAAGTAGTCGGCAATCTTTAACAGGCATGCTCTACCTTTAATGAATCCGAATTGGGTTGGGACAGAGTCTGGAGATTACCTATGTCCTTGTTAATAAGGTCCATAATGATTCTTTCCATGGCCTTGCAGTTCAGGCTAGTCAAGTTTATGAGCCTATAATTCCCAGAGTCAGTTGATAGTCCCCTTTGTGCAGAAGGATTACTGTTGCTGCCCTCCATTCTGCTGGAACATAGCCAGTTTTCAGGCTGTGGTTAATTAGGGATCCAAGTGGATATGCTAGGTCATATTTTAAGTTGTTTAAAAGGCGACCTGGGATGTTGTTTGTTCCCATTGATGCCATGTTTTGGCCATGAAGATTGCCAAGATGACCTGTTCTCTTGAGATAATAGGCTGAGGAACAGTGTCAAGTATACTTTAGGGGATGACTGGAAGGGACAGGGAGGTGAAGTTTTCTCCAGATCTGTCAGATAGCAGGTTGGCTATTACCTCTGGCTGAGTATGGGTGGTGCCATCCACCACCAGTTCGGTTTTGGGTATTCCTTTTTAGAATGTGGATGTAGTTAAAGAATGTCTTGTGATTATCCTTAGGTTGAGAGGCTATTTTTACTTTGAAATTAGCTTTGGCGATCGTAACAAGATCTCTAATTTATGCGTTTAAGCTAGAGAGGGATTTCTTCCTCCGCTGAGCCAGGTCCCGCTTATCCTTGGACATTAGTTTCTTTCTGTTGTTATGTAACCTGTTTATACTAGAGGTCCACCAGGGTGGCTTGTTTTTTCAACAAGACCTGGTTTTAATTTGGTCAGGTACAGCCAATTCTGTACAACAACCTATGTGGTTACAAGAGCATTGGTGTGCACCTCTGCATAGGAGTCTGTATTATTTGCATTTGAGGGGGATTTGAAACGTCTTATACCATCATTTAGTAGGCTGTAGTTTGTCTTTGCAAAATTCTTAAGCATTCTTGAGCTTGATGGGGTAACTGGTCTTATAATTACATCAAGCGACACTGATTTATGGTCCGATCTTACCAGGGAGGACATCAAACAAGGAGGGGGGGGGGGTGCAATGCTCTTCCATGTTAGTGAGTACTATGTTCAGGACATTTGAGCCTGATGTGGTTGTGCTGACTAGCTGTTCCACAGCATTTGCATTGACAAAGTCCAAGAACCTCTGAGCCAGCATGTTTGTGTTTGTGTATGTTTCCCAGTTGATGTTAGAATAATTAAAACCACCCATGAGTAAGGTGTTGGGCTGTATGGCAAGTGGCTACAATAAGTCCAGGTATGAGGTATGCTTTTCCTATCACATGGTGGGGGACCTATAGCTTGCTGTAATGTGGTAGGGGGCTTTGTCTATAGTAAATTGAACATGGAGTAGCTTAAGAGATTCATACTGTTTGACTAGTCTTGAGGAATATTTATCCTTAATGAAGAGGGATACAACTTTTTCTTTGGTTCTTTCACTCTCAGTTGATGGTCTGAACATATGGAAGGCATTGTAGCCCTACATGGCTGATGCTCATACCTCTCAACAGTACAGATTTTTGCCTCATATTTTTGGTCTGCTCCTCATAAAATTTGTGGTTTTCTGGAAAATCATTGAGGACTGAAGTCCCTAAATAATGACAGACGTTTGAGTTTCAGACTTCATATCCTTCAGAAAATGTATGCCAAATGCATAACTTCTTATTCTAGCACCTTTCTAAGTTTATAGGAGAAATATTTAAAATATTTCCCTATTCTGGGCCTTTGTCCCTCCATTATGTTTGTCTTTGTCCAGATATCTTGGGCTAAAAAGTTGAGAGCTACGCCGGTGCTCCATTCCAGAGTTGATAAGTCGAGTTATCTGCATTGGTTTTCGAATTTATGTCCTTGTTTTAAATAAAAAAAAAAAATTGCCATTTCATATGTGGCCTGTTGTCTTTGTGGAAAAGCTGTGTCTGGAAAATTAAATAGAAGTTTAAGTGAGTAAAAAATGAATGAGAAGGTGAGAGAGGAATGTTATACTGTGCACATGAAGTTGCATTGTGGAAAACCTCAATCTGTCTCACTTGCATTTGACAGCTGCGGTATAGATGAACAATATTAAAGTTATTTGGAGTGTATGGCAAACATCATATCTTCTGATGAAAGTGTGTTCCCTTTATGTAGCTTAAACAAGTCATAACAAGCAGAAACTATATGGAACTCTTGTAGTCTTGATTAAAAGCACCCTTTCAGTAGTTTATCATGGCCTGGTTTTACGTAGTCTGTGGATTTGCCTCCCTCTTGTGGCCACCTCTGTTTTGACTTGGTTTATTTCCTAAAAAAATACATAGTAACTTGAAAGTGCTGTATACACATCATTATATAGCCTTATCTTTAGTTTAAAAGCAAAGCAAACAGAAACCTGGCATTACCTTCATCTGAAATCATCCAGTTTCTTTTTATTTGAAAATGTGTTTTTTCCTTGTTCAGCTACATGTTTGAAATTCAGTAGTGTTGTGACATGATGCCTGCACCCAGGTATCTGACCCCTCAAACATAATGAAGTTGGAGTTTTGCATTTTACTGCTTTATTTGCTGTGAACGATAGCAGTGTTTACATGATGAGAAATTGTGGAGAAGGGTTCCTCATTCCTGCTTGCAATTTTCCTTCTGGCCTACCCCCATTTTAATGGTTGTTAGAGCCTCCTAGGGATTATGGTTGTTTTATTTAGTTAATTTGCTAATTGAGAGAATGAGGTAATCTGTTGTGGACCTTTTTTTAATCATGTCCTTGATTACAAGGGAAAAGGGTGTAAGGAATATATTAATACTTTAATGTAACCAACCAGCTGGCATATTTTTGGAAGTTAAGTAGAAACCAAAGTACCTGTAGAAAATCTCCACAGATTTAGCAAAAATATGCATACTGTATCAGACAGTAACCAGAGGTCAGAACCAACCAGAGTGTTGTCCAGTGCTGGGTTGATGGTGTTCTGCTCTGCTCAATAATGTTCCCACATTTCCTTTTTTCAAAGTTTCAGTCAGACTTTTGTAATGGTCACACGTGACTTTCTTCTCAGTGAACTTTCCACAACAGGAGCTTTATTTAACCCAGGCTACAGCTTTGTACAGGATTCTGTCCTTCCATGTTTGTCACTCCATACCATCTTTAATCAACTCTGCGGTAAGAAAGATTCTTGTTTGGTTGATTACTTTCTCAGGTTTCCTCAGTATCTTCCCTGCACAGTTGCACTTCTTCATTATACACATGTAAAAACTGCAAGAAAGACCTAGTCATGCTAGAGTCTTCACTGTGTAATACCTCAAACCTCATGTAGTTGAGGCCCATAGGATATATGCAAGTAACCCCTTAAGGACATACCATGGTTCAGCTACATGGGTTATGAATGCCCACGACTTTTTACTTTTTCTTTTTTAAGTTTTTATATTTAGGACAATGCAGCCAAACTCCACTAGCTGTAGAAATGCATATTTTAGCTTTTGTTGGTGGTGGTAAGGCTTCATCAGTGCAGTACAAGTGGATTGTTTGGCAATACTTTCAAAACACAGAGCTTAAAAACAAGCCTGATGTCTATAAACATTAAGGTGATTGGAAAACACGCCAAATAACACCTTAACCAAAGGTTAAAAAGTCACACAGTCAAACCAGTCAGAAAAAAATCTACAAGGAAGACCTTGGGAACCTGGAGTCTTCCCTGTGTAATACCTTAAACCTCCTGTAGTGCTTCCACAGGAGTTTTATTTTTCTTTAGTTATGAAAGGATATAATTCAGTGTAGAATTAATGGAAAAGAACAGTTTTGGGAAAATATCCATTTTTATTAACAACATTTTTGAGAGTAGAGAATATAATTTCTACTTAATTAGTCTGAAACAGATTAAAACAGGTTTTGTATAGAGGTTTAATAAAGTATAGGGAAGTCCTGTCTAGCATCATTCTTTTTTTTTAAATGATTTTCTTAAATTATTAACATTTACAATAAAAAATACATTTTACCAGTATAGTAACACAATATATGATAAATACAATAAAAAGGAAAAAGTAACAAAAAAAAAATACTTACAATATTTACAAGGCATGTCAGAAAACAGAAGAATATTAATTATTATTGTAAATATATGAGAAAAGAAAAATTGTGTAGGAAATACTGACTATTCATAAAAATGATTGCTTGATTGAGTACAGTACCGAACATAAATGAATCAATAAACTTGACATGGAAAACAAACTTTGTAGTGACTCCAAATAGGAAAATGAATTTTACTTGGTCAGACTTGGTTGGAATCCCTTTGGCCGTTATTTTTACTTCATTTAATATGCTCACTGATGGTTAAGACTTTTCTGGGCATTCTGTATATTTATTATTTGTATTGCATGTGTCTTAATCTATTTATCACTTCATTATTTTTTAAGTGCCATTGTTTCTTCTAATATTTCTTACTTATGTTGCTACTCTTTATTGTTGGCTTTCTCTGTATCTGAATTGTATTCTGTTTGCATTGTTGAACATTACTCAAGCATTTGCTTCTGATGCTAACAGCAAAATAATCCTTTATTTCGCATTTTACATAACACTTTTCCTAAGGCTGGGCATGATTCCTCAGCTGTGTCCGTAGTCAAAGTGAGCATAGTATGAGGAAATAATTAATTAATTAGAAAGAGGGTTTTCATCAGTGTTGACTTGCTCAGTGTTCTGTCTAGTTTCTAGGAATCCAGTTTGTAAGACATAAACTAAACATGAGAGACCTACTTTAATTCCATTTGCCAAAATAAAAGTATTTGTAGGGAAATATATATCAAATATATAAGTCTGCAGTTATAGATTGTTAATATCTCAATTATGTATGCATGACAGTGCTAAAATAAATAATGTATCTGTCTGAGGTATGAATATGTTAGGTCCATGTTCAGTCATTGAATGGAAAAATCACCGAATGGCATTACATCGAAAATGTCATTCAGAGAAACTCCTCATGTAGGAGGCTGTGTCCCCCCCCCCCCGCTAATTATATATAGTTATGTCAAGAATCTAAATGGCAATGCTCAGATCTGCTCTGAGCCACAACAGAATGGCATAAAATATACTGATCCCAAGGAAATTGCCAATATCTTGGCAGATCGATTTAGTGCCAACTTCAACCCCCTCACACCCCCTAAAGGGCCCATCTCAGTACCAAAAGATTGCCAAATTCCGGTAATCATGGCCACACAGGTAGAAACCGCACTCTCCAAAGCTAAGAATACAGCATCCATGGGACCAGATGACATCCCGGGCTGTGTAGTACATGAACTGCAAAATGAACTGGCACCTCACCTAAGTGTCATGTTTAATCATAGCCTCACCTCAGGCTTCATGCCCACTGAGTGGTACACAGCTACAGTTATCCCACTCCACAAGGGGGGAATCCACCTAGGATCCTGGGAACTACTGTCCCATCAGTCTGACGAGCCTTATCTGCAAGCCATGGAATGCATTACTATGGAACTTATAAACAAAGACATTGGCAACCTTCAAACACTGGACCCTATCCATTTTGGGTTCGTGAAGGGGCGATCATGCCTCCTGAACCTGATTGACATCTTCGAATCAGTCTCCAGAGCTGTGGACGAGGGTAAGACGGTCCACACAGCCTATCTGGACCTCGCCAAGTTCCTCTACACCATCCCCCACTCTGGAATCATTGATAAACTTACTAAGCTGGGCATAAATCCCTACATCACTCGATGGGTTGCCAACTGGCTTACTGACAGAACCCAGACTGTAACAGTAGCCAACTCCAAATCCAGCTCCAGACAAATGACAAGTGGAGCACCTCAGCATTCAGTCCTGGGACTGCTCTTGTTTGGCATCTTAAGGGACACTGGCTAACAAAGTTCGCAGATGACTGCAAACTGGAAGCCATTATTGAATCCCCAAATGATGTGGATATTCTACAAAAGGGCCTTACAGAAACAGATACTTGGTGCCAGAGCCATGGGCTCTAGCTTAATGCCAAGAAATGTATAGTTATCCCCTTTGGGAAAAAACATGTACCCATGAATTACCACATAGGTGGCAGTACACTAAACCCCGAAAGTGTAATGAGAGACTTAGGGACTCAGGTGGACAGTGGTCTCACCTTCAATAACCACATCGCCACAACAGTCAGAAAATCCTTCTATGTGGTACACCTCATCACTAAGGGCTTTTCATCCAGAAAAAAGGAAGTCATTGTCACATTGTACTCATCCCTCATTAGACCCATTATAGAGTACAACGCCCCATTTGGGATGTACCTCAAAAGACATGTGCAACAGCTGGAAAGGCCACAGAAATACCTCAATAAAAGAATCACAGGCCTAAAGCAGATGCCCTATGCTGACCATCTAAAAAAACTCCCATCTATACTCTGTGGCATATCATCTACTCAGAGGCGATCTCTGCTTAACATATAAGGCCATGTCAAACCCTGAAGTGCTGGACACGCTCTTCTTAAAGAAATCCCAATCTCTCAGAGCCACATGCTCCAGGGATCTAAACCTTGTCATCACAATGAACAAAACATGCTGGAACGATAGGTTTCTGACCCAGAGACTCCCCGTACTCTGGAATAGACTGCCCATACATGTCAAGCAGAGCGCCTCTTTGGCCCTCTTCAAAAGGAACCTTGACGATTGGATGGGATATAGGAAATTCACCCCGGGGATCATGTCAGTCGCCCTGCTAGACAGGGGTCCAGGGAAGTAAATATTGTGAGAAGAAATATCCAGGGAATTGTTATGGCTAGGCTTGTATAGGCCCTAGGGCCGATAGCCTAGTACCAACCTATGAACCTATACACCAACTCTGAGATTGCATTAGAGTGGAGAAAGGGCAAATTTCCTGATCCCTACCATAATGCAATCTCATTCGAATGGCTCGATGAACAGCATGTTCAATGAAATATGCAGTTCGGTGCTTTTTCCATTCAATGACTGAACATAGACCTGAATATATTTAAAAAGGATTTCAAGAATTTTAGCAAGTCTACCTGAGAAGGCTTTAAAGAAGGATGTCGTATCAATCTGAGACAGGTGCTTTATAAAATTTTAAAGGCAATACAGTGGTTTTAAAAATGGAGAAAACTGTGTTATTAGGACAACTTTGAGTATAGAAAGGTTTAGGGAGTTTATACTATGACCTCATCTTCAAAACAGCGATTATTAGGTGGTGCTCTTTTTGAATTGTTTATGTAAACTCTCATCTTGACTTTATGTATTTGTGGCATTTGCCTTTGGTTTTACTTTGTTGTGTATATCATTTGCAATGTAGTTAGTTGTTATCCTTTTGCTACCACCTTTCCTTCTCCATTTAATATGCACACTATTTATGAACATTCTGACCATTCTGCATTGGATTAATGGTTAACGTGGAGGTTAGCTTAATGGTTAAGATGTTTACCTCAGAGGTACAGGGTTTGATTCTCACTTTCGGTCACTGTCTGGTTATTGGCTAGGCACATAATAGTGTACAGACTGATTGCATGCTGTTTGCCTATGAATGTATGCTGTATACTCACATGTAGACCTTTTCATCACTTTCCTTACTCTTTGTATAACATTGCTTCATGTCATATTCCTTACTTATGTTGCTGTTCTTTCTTGTTGGCTTTCTCTCTCTGAATTCTTGTGTCTCTTTCTACATTGCAGCACATTAGCTTTACATTTGCTTCTGTGGTGTTAGGCCACAGAATATCTCTGGATGGATAGGCATTATTTCCACAGTAACGCAAACCTTGTTAGTCATTACTGCCTGCTTAACATATATTATCTAATTTTCTTAATGGGTTGCTGTAGCCCCTAAAACTTTCATTTTTCATTCTTATATTCTAAACACTTAATCCATGCTGTTATTCCTTGGTTTCATTGTTAGTAAGTCATTTCTACTACATCTGTTACTCACATTTTTGTGTACCCTTCATAATATGATTGCTTATCGGATTTTGCTTGTATTATGCAAGTGCATTCCATTTAACAAATTTCATCTTTATTCTGTGCTTTATCTACCTTTAATGTGTTGCTGTTTACTTTGTCCTTTTCTATTGTGTTTGTAGAATCTTGGTTTTATGCCATGTATTATACAACCGTTGTATGTGAATGCAATCCATTCTTAACTAAAATAAGTCAAATGAAAGCTTGTTGTTTTTAGAGACATCTGGCATTATATTTATGCAACAGTGTGCTGAAGTAATACCCTGCAGTATACTAAACAATCTGCATCTGTACACAATAAAAACAGCGTAGAACGTGAAGAAGACAATGTAAATAATAAAAAAATAAAGACTGAGTTTTGCTGTCACTCTTTGGTGACATCATAAGGGCCCCTGTTGTTTTAATTCCAGCACTGAGTTCACTACAGAAATGAATCATTGTTATGTACTATAGTTCAGACATGTCCTTGTGTTTTGTGTCTGTTACTGTGCTTCTATTTCATGTACTGGTGCACCTTCACTCCCAAATCCATGGAGATCTGACAGTAAACGGACATAAATAGCCTTGTTTTAGTCATAGATTCTGTTTTTTCCCTCATCGTCCCTTTATCTGTTATATTTCCCTTTGCAGTGCCTTGTAATGGACCTGCTCATTGAAGCTGCAAAGAATATACCACACTCTTGGTCGTATATGTATGCTGGCATTTAACAGTGTGTGCTAGCACTGTACAACTGAATATCCTTACTGTGGTGTTATTGGTACCAAGTATAACTGGGCATCTTCTCCGTGTTTCTCATGGTACCTAGTATAATTTAATATCTTCTCTGTGTTTCCAGTGGTACCCAGTATAAGTGAATATCTTCATTGTGATTCGTCTGGTACCCAGTGTAGGAGAATATCTTTACTTAGGTTCTACTTATATCCAGTGTAGTGAAATATAATTGGTCTGGTTCTGCTGGTGTCTACTGAGTCAAATGTGCACAGTCATTATAGGTGCATTTAGTACAGCATGTGATGTTAAACAGCACGCTCTACAGTACTGAGTGTGTTAAAAGAGGTGCTTCCGGAAGCACAAGCAAGCATTTACTCATACACTACAGTGACAGCTGGAGATGAAAGCTGACAGTTCAATTTTGCAGAGAATTCCTTGCAGTGTATCATGGACATAGGCTTGACACTTCATCTGTGGCCAGCAAATTACATTTATTGTTTGAGTTGAGACACCTTCCTCCATACATGTGAAGTGATGGAGACATGCAGTCAATTAGAATAACAGATCTTACAGCACTTCTTAATCCTTGTTCACTGTAACCTGATGTTACATCACATCTACACAGTTGGATTTGTGACACCTCTATGTCTAAATACATGCACGACTGACTCATGGTATAATTCTTTTT
>NC_056729.1:1956782024-1956939524 GCF_019279795.1 Protopterus annectens
AGTGTGTTTTAAATTTATAGTTCTGAACATTTTTCCTTTAAGCAATGAAACAAATCATATGAACCAATAATGACCACCTGCCCAATTCAGAACATTTCATCCATAAAGGGCCACTCAGTCTTCTGTCATACAATCCACCAATATCAATCAATATGCAGAATCTCAGCAGAAGTAAAGGTAATCTGAAACCAATGAAGAGGTTGTTGCTAGAAAACAACTTTATATTTCAGTGTTTCATTTACAAATTCAGTGCCTGTTGCCCTTGAAGAATAAAATTGCCTATGTTACATTAAAAGAAATGGTAAGCTGGTATATTGCAATAGGGAATGGGTGGCAAGCTGAAAAACAGGTTTATAGTTATTAGGTGTCTCATCCAAAGAAGACATACTAAGGACTGCAGTACCATACCCCCTTAAAATACAAATGTACATGCTGTAGGAATAGAACCTACAGCCCTTTGCATCAAGATGCAAGTATGCTACCTGCTGTGCTGACACTGCTTTAAAAGTCTATACCACAATAATGATACCATTTGCTAAACAAAACAGTTGCACATTTTAAGCAGACCTAGCATGAGCAGCAGTAACCTTTAATTCCCTTGAATCTCACAGTTCCTTGAAAATGCACTTGAAAATAAATTCCACCTGCTAAATAGGGCATTTCTCTCTCTCTCTCTCTCTCTCTCTCTCTGACTCTGTCTGTCTCTCACACAGACACATGCACACACAGACACACGCACACACACAGACACACCTCAACTTCTTAGTGCAAGAAATCTGGACAAAGCCTAAAATAAACAGGGACAGATTATAAATATTCCTTTCATGAACTTATAAAATTGCTAGAATAACAGGATTTGTGTTGGTATGCATTTTTCTAAAGGATTTGATGTCTAAAACTATTTAGCAACTTCAGTCGTTTTTAGGAGAAATATGTGGTAAACATCTGGGCATTCTGCAAAAACCTGGACAGCTGAGGGGTATGCTACCTACACACACACAAAGGCCTCAAACTAGGGACACATTTAGAAAGTTGCTAGAATAACAGGATTTGTTAGAATATATTTTCTGAAGGATATCAAGTCTGAAACTCAAATGCATGTCATTTATTTAGTAACTTTAATCCTTAGCTCATCCCAGTGATTTGTCAAAAACAGAATTTTTGAGGAACAGACCAAAAATATAATGCAAAATCTGGACATTCCGTGAAAATCTGCACAGTTGAGCGGTATGAGTCACACACATTCATCCCCCTACCTCCTTAGAAAGTGGACAGAACAACAAGTTTTTGCATTAGTATGCATTTTCTGAAAGATATGAAGTCTGAAGTTCAAATGTCTGCCATTATTTTCTGAGTTCAGTCCTCAATGATTTTCCAAAAAACACAGCTTTATGAGAAAGAAACCAAAAGTATGAGGCAAAAATCTGGATAATTGCATGGTATGAACCCCCTCTCCACCCCCCCCCCCCCACACACACACACACATTCACCCTCCTACCTCCCTCTTTCTCTGACACCGCGGTCAGTAACATTCTCATGGGGCTCTAACCCCAAATCACCAAACAATGTCTCTAATATCAGGACAAACTCTACATTAACATTTTCCTTAGACAACTTACAGAAACTAAAGACATCCTGTATTTTAAGCAATAACTTATGCTGCATGAATGCTTCTGCCATAAAGAAAAACTCCACATTAGCATTTTCTTGGATATCAAATGCTAGTCCCTCCTCAAAAAATTAAGTAAAACTAAAATGCATTACATTTTTGTTTCAAGGCTAAGCTTGTATCTCTGAGTATGTCTTTCTTTTGAGGAGAAAGCTTTATCAAATCACACACACACTCACTCTGCAGAACAGGCAGAAAGCAAGAGAGGCAAAGCTCATTTGTAGACATACATGCCAAGAACTGCAGATGCATGACACAGACAGAATCTTCATCTCAGAGTCTCAACACATAGTTATTCAATCCTATATTTCAGTTTGAGAACCACAGCCTTCATCAACTCTTTTTATTCCTCTCAAAGACTTCATTAAAGTTGAAGAAGTAGACCACACAGATGATATCTCACATGCAAATGTGACACGGAAGCATGCCCACAGCTTGGTGGCATGTCTTTCTGTACAATCTGAACTGCAGTAAAGAGATTGAAACCTGGCTTGCATTTTTTTACAACAACTTGTGCTGATGCACCTTTGGCAAGAAATAAATAAATAAATAATAATATACCAATTTGTTAACCAGGTAGACCCACTAGACATACAGTCCCTTTTCAGGAGTGACCCATGAGTAATATCTGGGTAAGTGACTTGCTTGTGGTCACACAGTAGGCGAATAAGGGCTAAGGGAGTCAAACCCTAAAAGACACGAACTAGATCATAACATACAACCTCTGCGCCAACTGCCAGCCATAAATTGTAAATGAAAAAGTGTATAAAAATAAACTTTCTGCTGAGCACTTCAGAAGAAAAGCCATGTATGCTTGCTTATTGCATAGCTAATGTAAGAGAAACTGACAGAGACAGGCAAACCAGCAGGTCTGGAAGCATCAGAAGTGGCATAAAAGATAAAATGTTGAGAAAATTCAGCAGGTGTGCACATGCAAGAGGAAATGCTGTTTTCCTGAGTGTAGTGGGAATGATGACAGAAGCACAATAGTAAATGAAACTGCATGTACTTATGTGGGTGTGAAATGCAAACCACAGCACAATTCAGACCTGGAGAGACAGTGGAGAAAAATAAAATGAAAAGACAGTCTGAACATAGGTGGTCTAAACTTGGTCTTTCAGACAACTCTCTCTCTTGCTGGAAACAGACATGGCAACAATGTGGTATAGTTTCATTTCCCTATGTAAAGGTTTACACAACAGGTACACATATCATTGAAACTGCAGTGAAGTGTAAGGGGGCGCTGAACTCCTGAGTGTGTCGTCCTTTGTATGAGACATTAAACAGAGGCCCCATATACTTGAGTTTGTGATAGGTGCCATAGGATCTTTCACATTCACATAAATATCAAAAAGAGTAGGGGAAGTTCCCTGATGCCCTGGCCAAAATTCCCTTAGTAGTACTAGTATAAATACTACCTCAGGTCTCCCCTGAAAAGAGGCTGGCTACTAGCCTAATGGGACTGACCTGGTCAACAAAGGATAAATAAAATAAATAAATATAGCTTAAATGACAGAATAACCTACCAAAATGACTCCCTGAAATTCAGATAGTTAAATATCATTACAGAGGGAGCCCCTGAATTATTTCAGCCCAATTACAGCAACTGATCACCATTATTAAGGCAAAGCATGGAAGCAAACTAAAATATGGTTAAAAAGGTAAGGAAATATGCCTCCCAATTCAAATTCCTAGTCATTTTTCAAATTAATGTAAATAGCAATGGGATATCACAATAAAGACTAATGAACAGTCATCCCTCCCTTACACACACACACACACACACACACACACACACACACACACACACACACACACACACACACACACACTCACACACCACTTCCAGAAAGTCTGAAAAGACCAGCTACAGTGCTGGTTTGTCTGCAACATAAAGCCTGCCAAACTATGAAAGAAGCAGAGAATCTGTAAGTATTAAAAAAGCTAGAAGCTTCCCTTCAGCTGATGGAGATGATAACTATCATTAAACTGTATGACACTTCTGCCCTGGAGAAAATGGTTGATGTCGCCAATTAGCAATGCTTGTAGACTACAAAAAAGATGAGCATGTTTTCTTCCATGTGCAGGTCCTATTATTCCTTGTCTTAGTGAGGGATCCAAAGATCCATATTAGAAGACAGAGAAGCAAAAGAAAATCAAGAAAACACAGACAATAATATGAAATCTGGAAATGAAAATGTTCTGTTTTTTTCCTTTATGTTGAATTTTTTTATACGGATATTTGTAATGTGCGATCATGGCAATGTCAGCCTAAAGACCATGCATACTCAGTCATAGACCCATCTTTTATGAGGCATCACTCAATAGCCGGTGCTGCAGTTTTCTAAACCCAACAATTAAGTAGAGTTAACATGGTGTCCCCATGCAGAGGAATAGTGTCTACAGTTTATTTCTGGATCCTGTACTCCATGAAGTTACTACCAACTCCATAAACTTTAGTCTCTAATCAGGAGTACTGCGGACAGTAGCAATCAGCTGTTCAGTTTTCAAAAACTGAGTCTGCGTTGAGACCCATCTTTTATGGTGATGTGAGGAGAGTAGTAAACCATACAATTTATAACAAACATCAATGACTGTTTTATACTTTCTGATTAATATTATTGACCATATGATCTCACCTGCATAAACACCATAGTATTGATCCTCTAGCAGTTAAAAATTTACAGCATAGCGTAACATTTGTTACCGAACAAACCGGCTGTATTAACTGTCTGTACACCAGTAACACTACTAGCTACTAAAATGATAAACAGAGCACACACCAGTTACTCAGACAATAAATGGAGCACACCAGCTACTGAATGGATGCAGTAAATAATAAACGGAACACACAGCCTTGGGGGAAGCTCTCCTTACTGTGGATGGTCTGCCACCATTTCTTCCGTGCACTTTTCTGTTTAAATAGTGTGCGATGCACGCATGAGTCTTTACAGGTCTTGCTGCTGTAAAAGTGGGTGGGCATTTCCTCGCTCTATGGTTCCAGCACCCATGCGCAAGTACCTGTTCCGTTTGAATGACTGGATGCAAAGAGCATTCTTAAAGAACAACGCCCTTACAAATTTTTGTTTTAATTAGAAGTAAATTAATCTCCTGGCCAGCCAATTCCAGGGGGGTGCAAGTGCACCCCCTTGCACCTGCCTGCGGGCGCCCTTGCCTGCCCACCTTCCCCCAGTTCATATCCTGGGTTCTCCCACTATGCTCTGTAACTGCTAGTGATCTATACCAGCATCCATGCCCTCCACTTAAGAGGGGAAGCCTGATTCTTGGTCCTTTTGCAAGTGTCTGACCAACTGGAACAGATCCACTGTGTGAACTTGAATCACTGACATTGTAGCTGGAAATGCTTCCCCTTTAACAACAGTCAGGCAGAACTCCCCCCCCCCACCCATAAAGATCTGCTGTCTTGCCTAAGTGCCCACATGCTTGTACATTTGTTTGACATAAGCTGATGTTCTTCGTGTTTCACTGTGGCAGTCATTACATTTGGGTAATCTGCTGGCAGGTTGCCCTCAGTCGGCTTGAATTCCAAAGTCTTGGGTCCTGCTTCGGTTGCTGTCTTCTCTTCCATGACGTCAGGTCATCAGGGGTATAAAACATGTAGCCGACGTCATTTTCTTTGTCTTTCTTGCCGCGCGGTGCCCGAAGCAGAAGCATTTCGCAAGTGCCAGTCGGCCGACTACTGAAATATTCAAGCTGAGTTTCAAAACCAAGGTCTTCACTAAAGCTAAGTACCCCGCTGGGGAAACTTTTTTACCAATGTCAGAAAAAGTTAATAACTGCATTATTTGTGGGAAGCAAATACCTCATAAGGATTTCCATTTATACTGTATTCCTTGCCTAGGCCCTGATCACAATGTGCCTAGCTGTCAGTTTTGTGCTAGATTTAACCAACGCACTATTAAGCGTCGGTATATTTTTGCATCAAATTATTTTGGAAACAGATTTAACTACCCAGAAATGTCATCAGATAGCAATCAGACTACCGGAGTACATAAAAAATGCAAAGAAAAGGACAGAGAAAGGCAGTCGAGATCCACAACCGATGACGAAGCTTCTCCTAAGCCAGTCGCCGGTTCGCTGGTACTCAGTGAGGTGCTTTTGCAGCCCCTGATACCCGCTACCTTCGAGTCGCAGGCCTCTCCTGACACCCATGTGGAGTCCGGCATGCCGCAAGATACTCAAGGTATTGGACCGACGGATGTATCTCCCTCGGATGGGTCCAGAGTAGCTGAGCAGGCACCAGCTTCTAAGGGTGTATTCAGACCTCAACATGTGTATATCAAACCGACAACAGCTGCAAAATCAAAGACAAAAGCAACTTCTAAAACTAAAAAACTGACGCATGAGCCAAGTGCACAGCCTATATGCCTAAAAAACAGATGATCAAAATGGCTGAAGACCTTATTACCTTGATCAGGGGTACCCATCCCCCTCCAGATAAGAGGCCTAGTCTAGACACTGATTATGAATCTTCAGATCAGGTTTCCATTTCTTCTGATTCCTCTTCTGATCAGGAATTATCTTTACCTCCCTATGAGGATTCTGATGCTGAGGAGTCTATTCCATCTGCATCTCCTCCTGAGGATTATTCATTTGGGGAAACCTTGCATACTTTGAGGGAGCATTTTCACTGGGAGAGTCAAGACTTCTCAGAATCAAAAAAGAGGCTCAGGGATTTCCTTCTTCTCCCTCAGCACAAGCCTTTAGCCATTCCCCCTGTTTTAGACATTGTGGATGATGTGTTTTCGGAGTCAAGCTTGACCCCTGACTCCTTACCTCCGGCTCCCAGTAAGCCTGACAGATATTACAGGGTCCCTGACTCACATAAATTTTTATTTAGAAACCCTGCTGCTGATCCTGAAACTATTTCACAGGGTCCAAAGGGAGTTAAGGCCTCAACAGCAAAAAATCCTACCTCCTTTGACAGAGATTCAAGGGCACTTGACAGATGGGGAAAAAAGGTTTATACATATGCAACCTTGGCAATCAGGGACTTAAACTGTCAATTTCATATACTTAAGTACAAACAACATGTTATGGGATTGCTGAAACAGAAAATGATGTTGTTTTCAGAATGTGCAGAAAATAAAGAATTGCAGGAATTATTGCATACAGCTGAACAAGTGGGAAAGCATACTTTGCAATGTGGTTTTGTTTCTTTAGAGGCCTCCTGCAGGGACGCAGTTACTGGATCTGTGATTAGGAGGCATGCCTGGTTAAATGAATAAAATTTGCCCGATCATGTTAAAGTTAAATTGCTAGATGCACCTTTACAGCATGATTCTCTGTTTAGTATTAAGGCAGAAGAGGTTTTAAAGAAAATGGAAGACAAAGCTAAGTCTATGCAAACTGTTAAAGACTTCTTACAAGTGCAGCCACCAAGATTCAGTAGACACTGGCCTACAAAAAAATTGTCCTTTCCAGTGTCAGACAGAGCTCAAAGGGGCAAATCCAGACGCTCCAAGGGTTCCAGATACCAGATGCAAGACTCATACAGGTCAAAGCAATGGGGCGCATCCACCTCCAAATCTGGAGGAGATAAAGCGCAAACCTAGAGAAAGCAATCCCAATGACTTCCCTCTGCCTACACCAAGCACTTATCTTTTGGTAGCAACCATAGGGGGAAAATTAGCACTTTTTGCTCAAAATTGGCAGTTAATAACCCAGGACAAGTGGGTACTAAACATCGTATCACAGAGATACAGATTCCATTTCTACACTCTGCCAATGGCAAATGGTTGGCCAGATCTGCCGCAAAATCAATGGGCAGAGGCACAGAAACAGGTTACATCCCTCATGGATATGGGGGCCATTCAGACAGTACCAGAACAGGAAAAAGGACAAGGTTTTTACTCAAGACTGTACTTGGTACCCAGAAAGGACAAGGCCTGGTGGCCAATACTGGATTTATCGATTTTGAACACATACCTGGACATTCCAAAATTCAAAATGCTGAATTTGCAGCAGCTTCTGCCCATGCTGGGCAAGAATGCTTGGCTGGTGACTTTAGACCTAAAAGAGGCATATCTGCATGTCCCAATTAGACAGTCATGCAGAAGATACCTCAGATTTAAGGCTGGCTTAATGCATTACCAATTCTCTGCATTGCCCTTTGGCTTATCTACTGCACCCAGAGTCTATACAAAGTGCCTGGCACCAGTAATTGCATTTTGCAGATAAAGAAGGATACAAATATACCATTACTTGGACTACTGTCTCATTCAAGCAGAGAACAAGGACACTGTTCTTCGACACCTGGCATTTGTGAAAAGGCTTATAACATACCCAGGGTACAGAATAAACGAAAAGAAATCACAACTGCTACCCTCTCAAAAGATAACATTCCTGGGTGCAAGCTTGAATACAACTGCCCAGATGGCCTACCTCACGCCAGACAAACAAAGGCAACTGACTACTTACTTCAAACTGATGGCAACAAAAACCCAGTCTTCTGCTAGACAAATTCTGCAGGCTCTGGGCTTCATGGCATCCTGCATCCTACTAATTCCATATGCAAGACTGCATATGAGGAAACTTCAATGGTACCTAAAAAGTTTATGGAGTCAACATTCACACACAGTCTGGAAACAATGATTCCTCTCATTCCCTGCCTGCAACAGGAGTTTCTATGGTGGGCAATGGCCTGTCACCAGAACATAGGACGGCCCTTCACTCTACCCCCTGCCAGCCAAACCTTAACAACAGATGCATCAGATTATGACTGGGGGGCCCACATGGCAGGAAGATGCATTCAGGGCATATGGGCACCAAAACAAATGCATCTATATATCAACCAGAAAGAGATGCTAGCTGTTCAAAATGCCCTAACAGCCTTCAAGGATTTAATTCATCCAGGACAACTACTGATAAAGACGGACAACACCACAGTCATGTGGTATATAAACAAGCAAGGGGGCACACACTCATACCCCCTTTTCAGATTAGCCATGGCACTGTGGGACACAGCTTTGACCTACCAAATACATCTTCAAGCTCAGTTCCTGCCAGGAAAACAAAACACTCTGGCAAACGATTTAAGCAGAAACCTTATGGATCCTCATGAGTGGAAACTAAATCCACAAGTCTTCAACATGATAACAGAGAAATGGGGGAGCCCAGACATAGATCTATTTGCCACTCCTCAAAATTATCAATTGAAAAGATTCTGCACAAGGACTTATCACAGACAAGCATGGAAAGTGGACGCCCTATCATTCAGTTGGAAAAACCTATCAGTTTACGCCTTTCCTCCTCTGCCTCTTCTACCCAAGGTCCTCCTAAATGTCAGACAAGAGAAGCCAAAGATGATATTAATTCCCCCGGACTGGCCCTGCCCAATACTGGTATCCAATCCTAAGGAACTTGTCTCAATACCCACCTTGGACCTTGCCTCAAAGACCACAACTACTGTCCCAGCAAGACAATCAGATCCTGCACAATCAACTACAGACTCTGAACCTGGCAGCATGGCTAATCATGTAATCATACAAACGACACCTCTCAGTAAAGCTGTGATGGATGTAATTTTGGAATCCATAAGGCCTAGTACTAGAAAATCTTATG
The DNA here is from genome assembly GCF_019279795.1 of Protopterus annectens. Taxonomy (NCBI): domain Eukaryota; kingdom Metazoa; phylum Chordata; order Ceratodontiformes; family Protopteridae; genus Protopterus; species Protopterus annectens. Next base: position 1,956,791,278 of record NC_056729.1, read on the forward strand.
CTGACAAATGGAAGAGATTCTGTGCTTGGAATCAAGCACAAGGAACTGATACAGCAGAACCACATATTCCTCAGATATTACAATACTTAACTGAGATGCTTGACGAAGGCCTGTCTTTCTCATCAATCAAAATCCATGCCTCTGCCATTTCAGCTCATTACAATACAGAGCCACCAATCTTTTCTCATCCTTTAATAAAGCAGTACCTTAGAGGAGCCAAAAATTTAAGGCCCCCTAGAAGATCACCATTACCAGCATGGGACCTCAATTATGTGTTGGAAAAGCTCACCCTGCCTCCGTTTGAACCAGCTGCTACCGCTGTTATACAGTTGTTATCATGGAAGACAGCTCTGCCACTAGCAATTACTTCAGCAAGAAGAGTTTCAGAGCTACAGGCCCTCATGGCAGTAGAGCCTTTTATCATGTTTTACCCAGACAGGGTGTCTCTGAGGACAAATCCTACTTTTATGCCTAAAGTGGTTTCCAGTGTGGCTCTTAACCAAACAATTCATCTGCCAACTTTTTATCCAAATTCGCAGAACAAAGGAGAGAGAATTCTGCATTCCTTGGATGTACACAGACAGCTAAGATTCTACTTGAGCAGGACTAAAGCTCTAAGAAAAACTGAGCAATTACTAGTGTCATATGCTGCAGGATCAGAAGGAAAGGTTATTTCAAAGCAGACAGTTTCAAAGTGGATAAGCCACTGCATCCGTTTCTGCTACTTACACCATGGTAAACCTGTGCCCAAGGGCATTAGGTCTCATTCCACCAGAGCTGCAGCTACTTCAGCAGCCTTTCTCAGAGGAGTACCAACCAAAGACATTCTAGAGGCTGCTACTTGGAGTTCTGTTCACACCTTTACAAAGAATTACCATTTGCCTCTCTACTCTAAGTCCAGGGCAGGCTTTGCCACTGCAGTGCTGCAGGGCCTTATAGCTGCACCTAATGCTGTTTAGCTCCAGCCACCCAACCATAGCTTTGGGATTCTACCCAAATGTAATGACTGCAACAGTGAAATACGAAGAACATAGTACAGTTGTGTACACTTACCATAAATGTAGATGTTCGAGTGTATTCACTGTTGCAGTCCAGGTTACTCTTCCACCATCCCCCTGTCATTCTACAGTTTATCTTTCCTTCACTATCTTCTACAACCTATGTGGTGTATTTGCTTGTAGATGAAGGTAACGTTTATATTGATGCATGTATATATATATATTTATATAATATTGCTACCTTTTTGTGGGAACCTGACATCAGGGGCAAGAAAAACTAAAGAAAATGGCGTCGGCTGCATGTTTTATACCCCCTGACGACCTGACTTCATGGAAGAGAAGGCAGCAACCAACGCAGGACCCAAGACTTTGGAATTCAGGCTGACTGAGGGCAACCTGCCAGCAGATTACCCAAATGTAATGACTGTAACAGTGAATACACTCGAACATCTACATTTATGGTAACTGTACACAACTGTACTTTTCCTGACAGCTTTGTTGTACTCCACTCCACAGGCAAATTTTTTGCATCTGTTTTTTTTTTTTTTATTTCTACCTTGGCATTTAACTTTAATGTGCTACTTTCATTGTATTTCTTTGTTGATGTTTATGTGGTATTGTTATGGTTCATATTCAGGGGCATTAGTAATCTGGTGATATTTAGTGGATATTGTGGTAGTTCATATTCAGCCAGCAGCGCTTATGAAATTTGCACGTTATATATTCTTACAATTACATACTGCACATCAAACACTGGCTTCAGGACTTACTCACTGTTCATTTGTCTTTTTTACAGGTGCGGAAACATATAAATGACCTGTATGAAGACTTGAGAGATGGACACAATCTGATTTCTCTTTTAGAAGTGCTTTGTGGCGAGACACTGGTAAGTCTGGTTTCATTTGAGGGACTGAAACACTTCCAACATTTCATATTGTCAGTTTTGTAATTGCACTAGTCATATCAAGTGTTGGGTTGTGTTTTTCAAAAAAAGTATAGTATGTTTGGTGTACTTTTCAGAGTTGGTGCATGTCCTTTATTGTCCCTGCTGATTAGTGTTTTCTTTTTGTTTTACGTTGTACTTGCCTTTTCTTTCTTTATGATTGTGTTTCAGAATCTACCTTCATCTTCGGCAAGCCAGTGTTACTTGTTACACATCACATAAGAATCAAACCACATATACTGAATTTATACAAATAATTTCCTGGCTTAACATAGTAAACTTTAACATTTGCTTATACTGCAGATGTCACAGAAATATTAACTACTTATGAACCACAAGCAGGAAGCCAAACATTATTTAAAATATAAAATTTGTCTGAATAGCCCCTTGTATTGTATTTGATTTTAAATGAGATACAAAGATTGTGATCAGTGGGAAGTCAACAGAAATACCTCTCAGGTTTTAGCATAATGTTGGACGCACTTTGTCATTGTGAATGGCTTGTATCATTAAAGTAGCACTTCTTGACACAATTAGAGTTATTTCTGTAACAGATGTAGAGTGCATTTTCACCCTAATCTGACCAGGATTGTGACAACCTGTTTTTCATGAGTCCTTCATGACCACAATGTAAATAAATATGTGCATTTTAGTTGTCAGTTTTTAGTGTCTAATGGTTAATTTCATAGTTATTTGTTTAGCTCGCTAGACAGTTCTGCAGTGACCAGTAATGTGCAACTGGTTGGATTGCTGATTCAGTGACCAAGGTCATTGTGATTGGGATTTTGTTCCTGCCCAAAGTGCAGTAATGTTATATTAATTTTGGAGGTGTAGTGGAGTGAGGTGGTACTTGCCCCCATGTTTTGTTATCCACATATTTTCTAAGCCACTGTTCTCTGACATTTATAGAAGTAACAAGCTGAATAGGACATAACACACTTCTTTATTCAAATCAGTTTCCAGCTCACTATTTGGATACCTATGAATCCCCCCCCCATAAAAAAGGGAAAAAAGTGATACATTCCCTCTTTTGTTTCCTTGGTGTGTCCTGGGCTTGTCCTCCTGGGAAGCCATACCTTTGGCAACTCTGATGGGAGGTACTCAGGATGCATAATTTCTAGGTACACAAGCCACCTAAACTGATTCAACCTAGAGAGGAAATGACTTTACTCAGAGATGTTTGCAAATAGGAAGGATCAGTGCTGTCTTGGATAGGGAGATCAGGCTTATACTCAGTAAAGGAACTTTTTTTCTGTTAGTTGTATTTATAATATGATATAGTGTGGTAACTGGTAGTTTAGAGCTTAGCTGTGACTAATGCAGAGTATTTTCCTAGCTAACTGTTGTGAGAATGTTCACACATACCATATTACTGCTTGTACTTACAGACACATTACCATTTTGTATTCAGCATCTCACTATGTATTATTATATTATTTTCACTTAGAGACAGGTTCCATGGCTGGTCCTTTTTATGTACTTATAAAGGTATTTTTTATTTATTGAGTGTTGCACAATTTATTTCATTGAAGTGGTTTACTTAATTTGATGTCAAATGTTGGCACAATCACAATGTTACTTCACGTTTTCCAGTACCATGGTCATGCAATAATTTTTGTCATCAATGTTTTCCTGATGCCATCAGACTTTCATACAGATGTGTGTGTGCGTGTGTGCGCGCGTGTGTGTGTGTGTGCGTGTGTGTGTGTGTGTGTGTGTGTGTGTGTGTGTGTGTGTGTGTGTGTGTGTGTGCGTGCGCGTGCGTGCGTGTGTGTGCGTGTGTGTGTGTTATCCTTTTCAGTTGTCCACGTATTTACAGAACATCCTTGATTTTCATTGTTTTTTTCATGTCTCTTGTATTTCTTAAACATCTTTTAATAACACAACACATGGTATAGTCACATGATTACACATTCTGCTATATAAGGCAAAATAAGCTATTACAACATTTTTTTTTCATTTGTGCACATTGTACAGATATGAATTTTGTCTTAATAATTATTTAATTTAACATCATACAGATTACTCGTCCTGCCTTCTCTGAAATACCACTCCTCCTGAATATATTGTTCTGTACTCATTTTCCTCATCTCCTATTCTTAGGATATTTCCCTCTCTAGCTATTTTCTCCCAATACTTTGGCTCCTTTGCTAAATTTCTCCAGTAAATTCCAGCTTCCTCTTGCCTATTTTCTGCGTCATACTTACAGCCATCCCTATTGGTAAAATCTCTTTTCTCCATTCCCGGATTGCCTTAGTTCTCAAAATATTTTCTGCAGCATTTTATATATAATATTCTCTAAGGTTATTACCATACTTCTTAAGTACCTGCATCCAAAGTCTTATCCTCTCCTTATTTTGTGAACTCCTTCCCTGTTTCAGCATCATTTCTTTCTACTTACATTTCTAGTTTTCTGCTTGCGCTAAACATATGAGCCTTAACTTTGTATCCTTACATATCTAGTCATCCTAAACCACCTTGACAACTTATCACACGTAACTCTTGCCTCTTTCCCTCCCAAATAAATTCCTTTAACTCTTTATTAATTATTGACAACAGCTTCTCCTCTGGTTGATAAAAATATGCCTGACCTGGATACAATACTAAGGGAACTAGAAATAATTTCACTGCTTGTACCCTGCTATCCATATCCATGTTAAAGAGCTTCCAACTTCTCACTTTTTGTATTATCTTTTGTGTAGTCTCTTTCCACATGTTCTTAACTGCCATAATAGAATCCCTTTATGAAATTATGACTTAAGGCATAGGCAAACATACATTAACAGGAAAGAAAACAAATCATATTAACTTTTTTTCCATTTACATACATTTTATAACACAAATCTTTTATTTCCATGTATCATCAGTCTAGCATTATTTAAATCACTGAATTCCTGCCTTCCCCTAAATCTAAGTCTTCCTCCTCCTCCTTCTGAACATTATTCTTTGTGTATCGATTCCACAGTTTCCGTTTATTTCCATACAGTTTGTTCCTTCCCTTTTCTAAAGATCACACTTCCAGTTCTTTTATCGCTTTTATAATATCCAGTACATCTAATGCATCCAAACCCCAAAATACCTCACTTTATCATATCTCCATCCCTCATAAAACGTTTGATTTTCTGGTAAATCACTGAGGATTACAGTCACTCAATAATGCCAGACATTATAGAATCTCATACTTCTTATTGTTCAGAAAATATATGTTGGTGCAAAACCTGTTGTTCTGTTAACTTTTTAAGAGAATTACAATAACATTTAAAAACTGTGCTTGATTTGGGACCTTTGCCCCAACATTATTTTTGGCTTTAATCAAAATTCTTAAACAAGAAAATTGAGAGGTATGATGTGTGTGTGTGTGTGTGTGTGTGTGTGTGTGTGTGTGTGTGTGTGTGTGTGTGTGTGTGTGTGTGTGTGTATGTGTGGTGTGCGTGTGTGTGTGTACGTGCGTGTGTGTGTGTGTGTGTGTGTGTGTGTGTGTGTGTGTGTGTGTGTGTGTGTGTGTGTGTGGTGTGTGTGTGTGTGTGTGTGTGTGTGTGTGTGTGTGTGTGTGTGTGTGTGTGCGTGTGTGCGTGTGTGTGTGTGTGTGTGTGTGTGTGTGTACGTGTGTGTGTGTGTGTGTGTGTGTGTGTGTGTGTGTGTGTGTGTGTGTGTGTACGTGTGTGTGTGTGTGTGTGTGTGTGTGTGTGTGTGTGTGTGTGCACGTGTGTACGAGTGCACATGCACAATGGCTTAGTGGTGAGAGGGCTGTATACATGTGTGTTCATACACGTGTAGCTCTGTGTGCATATATTGGGAAATCATACAAATGCAGGTACTCTAAATTTAACTGCTCCTTTAATGAATTTGCAAGCAATCACTGCATTTACAAAAGAAGTTAACAATGCAATCAGTTAAATATTTCTCAATACACAATGTAGCTTTCTTAACTCTGAAATGCTACCTTAATGAGCGTTTTTGTTAGATAGACTTAGATCTGTGTTATGTGTAGTTTTTTTGTATTTCTGTTTTGACTGGACAACAGATAGAGAGGTTTGACTACAATGCCCACTGACAAAATCATTGTATCAAGCAAATGAAAGAGAAGGCAACATTTTACATGAGAGGGATTGAAACACAGGAATTGTAATAATTTCCATACTACTTCATGTGCACAGGAAATTTCCCCACTTTCTCAGACATGTAGTTGGTGTTTTATAGTGCAGGGTAGTACACATTACTCACTCATATGTAGTTGGTGTTTTATAGTGCAGGGTAGTACACATTGCTCACTCATATGTAGTTGGTGTTTTATAGTGCAGGGTAGTACACATTGCTCACTCATATGTAGTTGGTGTTTTATAGTGCAGGGTAGTACACATTGCTCACTCATATGTAGTTGGTGTTTTATAGTGCAGGGTAGTACACATTGCTCACTCATATGTAGTTGGTGTTTTATAGTGCAGGGTAGTACACATTGCTCACTCATATGTAGTTGGTGTTTTATAGTGCAGGGTAGTACACATTGCTCACTCATATGTAGTTGGTGTTTTATAGTGCAGGGTAGTACACATTGCTCACTCATATGTAGTTGGTGTTTTATAGTGCAGGGTAGTACACATTGCTCACTCATATGTAGTTGGTGTTTTATAGTGCAGGGTAGTACACATTGCTCACTCATATGTAGTTGGTGTTTTATAGTGCAGGGTAGTACACATTGCTCACTCATATGTAGTTGGTGTTTTATAGTGCAGGGTAGTACACATTGCTCACTCATATGTAGTTGGTGTTTTATAGTGCAGGGTAGTACACATTGCTCACTCATATGTAGTTGGTGTTTTATAGTGCAGGGTAGTACACATTGCTCACTCATATGTAGTTGGTGTTTTATAGTGCAGGGTAGTACACATTGCTCACTCATATGTAGTTGGTGTTTTATAGTGCAGGGTAGTACACATTGCTCACTCATATGTAGTTGGTGTTTTATAGTGCAGGGTAGTACACATTGCTCACTCATATGTAGTTGGTGTTTTATAGTGCAGGGTAGTACACATTGCTCACTCATATGTAGTTGGTGTTTTATAGTGCAGGGTAGTACACATTGCTCACTCATATGTAGTTGGTGTTTTATAGTGCAGGGTAGTACACATTGCTCACTCATATGTAGTTGGTGTTTTATAGTGCAGGGTAGTACACATTGCTCACTCATATGTAGTTGGTGTTTTATAGTGCAGGGTAGTACACATTACTCACTCATATGTAGTTGGTGTTTTATAGTGCAGGGTAGTACACATTGCTCACTCATATGTAGTTGGTGTTTTATAGTGCAGGGTAGTACACATTGCTCACTCATATGTAGTTGGTGTTTTATAGTGCAGGGTAGTACACATTGCTCACTCATATGTAGTTGGTGTTTTATAGTGCAGGGTAGTACACATTGCTCACTCATATGTAGTTGGTGTTTTATAGTGCAGGGTAGTACACATTACTCACTCATATGTAGTTGGTGTTTTATAGTGCAGGGTAGTACACATTACTCACTCATATGTAGTTGGTGTTTTATAGTGCAGGGTAGTACACATTACTCACTCATATGTAGTTGGTGTTTTATAGTGCAGGGTAGTACACATTGCTCACTCATATGTAGTTGGTGTTTTATAGTGCAGGGTAGTACACATTGCTCACTCATATGTAGTTGGTGTTTTATAGTGCAGGGTAGTACACATTGCTCACTCATATGTAGTTGGTGTTTTATAGTGCAGGGTAGTACACATTGCTCACTCATATGTAGTTGGTGTTTTATAGTGCAGGGTAGTACACATTGCTCACTCATATGTAGTTGGTGTTTTATAGTGCAGGGTAGTACACATTGCTCACTCATATGTAGTTGGTGTTTTATAGTGCAGGGTAGTACACATTGCTCACTCATATGTAGTTGGTGTTTTATAGTGCAGGGTAGTACACATTGCTCACTCATATGTAGTTGGTGTTTTATAGTGCAGGGTAGTACACATTGCTCACTCATATGTAGTTGGTGTTTTATAGTGCAGGGTAGTACACATTGCTCACTCATATGTAGTTGGTGTTTTATAGTGCAGGGTAGTACACATTACTCACTCATATGTAGTTGGTGTTTTATAGTGCAGGGTAGTACACATTGCTCACTCATATGTAGTTGGTGTTTTATAGTGCAGGGTAGTACACATTGCTCACTCATATGTAGTTGGTGTTTTATAGTGCAGGGTAGTACACATTGCTCACTCATATGTAGTTGGTGTTTTATAGTGCAGGGTAGTACACATTGCTCACTCATATGTAGTTGGTGTTTTATAGTGCAGGGTAGTACACATTACTCACTCATATGTAGTTGGTGTTTTATAGTGCAGGGTAGTACACATTACTCACTCATATGTAGTTGGTGTTTTATAGTGCAGGGTAGTACACATTACTCACTCATATGTAGTTGGTGTTTTATAGTGCAGGGTAGTACACATTGCTCACTCATATGTAGTTGGTGTTTTATAGTGCAGGGTAGTACACATTGCTCACTCATATGTAGTTGGTGTTTTATAGTGCAGGGTAGTACACATTGCTCACTCATATGTAGTTGGTGTTTTATAGTGCAGGGTAGTACACATTGCTCACTCATATGTAGTTGGTGTTTTATAGTGCAGGGTAGTACACATTACTCACTCATATGTAGTTGGTGTTTTATAGTGCAGGGTAGTACACATTACTCACTCATATGTAGTTGGTGTTTTATAGTGCAGGGTAGTACACATTGCTCACTCATATGTAGTTGGTGTTTTATAGTGCAGGGTAGTACACATTACTCACTCATATGTAGTTGGTGTTTTATAGTGCAGGGTAGTACACATTGCTCACTCATATGTAGTTGGTGTTTTATAGTGCAGGGTAGTACACATTGCTCACTCATATGTAGTTGGTGTTTTATAGTGCAGGGTAGTACACATTGCTCACTCATATGTAGTTGGTGTTTTATAGTGCAGGGTAGTACACATTGCTCACTCATATGTAGTTGGTGTTTTATAGTGCAGGGTAGTACACATTGCTCACTCATATGTAGTTGGTGTTTTATAGTGCAGGGTAGTACACATTGCTCACTCATATGTAGTTGGTGTTTTATAGTGCAGGGTAGTACACATTGCTCACTCATATGTAGTTGGTGTTTTATAGTGCAGGGTAGTACACATTACTCACTCATATGTAGTTGGTGTTTTATAGTGCAGGGTAGTACACATTGCTCACTCATATGTAGTTGGTGTTTTATAGTGCAGGGTAGTACACATTGCTCACTCATATGTAGTTGGTGTTTTATAGTGCAGGGTAGTACACATTGCTCACTCATATGTAGTTGGTGTTTTATAGTGCAGGGTAGTACACATTGCTCACTCATATGTAGTTGGTGTTTTATAGTGCAGGGTAGTACACATTGCTCACTCATATGTAGTTGGTGTTTTATAGTGCAGGGTAGTACACATTGCTCACTCATATGTAGTTGGTGTTTTATAGTGCAGGGTAGTACACATTGCTCACTCATATGTAGTTGGTGTTTTATAGTGCAGGGTAGTACACATTGCTCACTCATATGTAGTTGGTGTTTTATAGTGCAGGGTAGTACACATTACTCACTCATATGTAGTTGGTGTTTTATAGTGCAGGGTAGTACACATTGCTCACTCATATGTAGTTGGTGTTTTATAGTGCAGGGTAGTACACATTGCTCACTCATATGTAGTTGGTGTTTTATAGTGCAGGGTAGTACACATTGCTCACTCATATGTAGTTGGTGTTTTATAGTGCAGGGTAGTACACATTGCTCACTCATATGTAGTTGGTGTTTTATAGTGCAGGGTAGTACACATTACTCACTCATATGTAGTTGGTGTTTTATAGTGCAGGGTAGTACACATTGCTCACTCATATGTAGTTGGTGTTTTATAGTGCAGGGTAGTACACATTGCTCACTCATATGTAGTTGGTGTTTTATAGTGCAGGGTAGTACACATTGCTCACTCATATGTAGTTGGTGTTTTATAGTGCAGGGTAGTACACATTGCTCACTCATATGTAGTTGGTGTTTTATAGTGCAGGGTAGTACACATTGCTCACTCATATGTAGTTGGTGTTTTATAGTGCAGGGTAGTACACATTGCTCACTCATATGTAGTTGGTGTTTTATAGTGCAGGGTAGTACACATTGCTCACTCATATGTAGTTGGTGTTTTATAGTGCAGGGTAGTACACATTGCTCACTCATATGTAGTTGGTGTTTTATAGTGCAGGGTAGTACACATTGCTCACTCATATGTAGTTGGTGTTTTATAGTGCAGGGTAGTACACATTGCTCACTCATATGTAGTTGGTGTTTTATAGTGCAGGGTAGTACACATTACTCACTCATATGTAGTTGGTGTTTTATAGTGCAGGGTAGTACACATTGCTCACTCATATGTAGTTGGTGTTTTATAGTGCAGGGTAGTACACATTGCTCACTCATATGTAGTTGGTGTTTTATAGTGCAGGGTAGTACACATTGCTCACTCATATGTAGTTGGTGTTTTATAGTGCAGGGTAGTACACATTGCTCACTCATATGTAGTTGGTGTTTTATAGTGCAGGGTAGTACACATTACTCACTCATATGTAGTTGGTGTTTTATAGTGCAGGGTAGTACACATTGCTCACTCATATGTAGTTGGTGTTTTATAGTGCAGGGTAGTACACATTGCTCACTCATATGTAGTTGGTGTTTTATAGTGCAGGGTAGTACACATTACTCACTCATATGTAGTTGGTGTTTTATAGTGCAGGGTAGTACACATTGCTCACTCATATGTAGTTGGTGTTTTATAGTGCAGGGTAGTACACATTGCTCACTCATATGTAGTTGGTGTTTTATAGTGCAGGGTAGTACACATTACTCACTCATATGTAGTTGGTGTTTTATAGTGCAGGGTAGTACACATTGCTCACTCATATGTAGTTGGTGTTTTATAGTGCAGGGTAGTACACATTGCTCACTCATATGTAGTTGGTGTTTTATAGTGCAGGGTAGTACACATTGCTCACTCATATGTAGTTGGTGTTTTATAGTGCAGGGTAGTACACATTGCTCACTCATATGTAGTTGGTGTTTTATAGTGCAGGGTAGTACACATTGCTCACTCATATGTAGTTGGTGTTTTATAGTGCAGGGTAGTACACATTGCTCACTCATATGTAGTTGGTGTTTTATAGTGCAGGGTAGTACACATTGCTCACTCATATGTAGTTGGTGTTTTATAGTGCAGGGTAGTACACATTGCTCACTCATATGTAGTTGGTGTTTTATAGTGCAGGGTAGTACACATTGCTCACTCATATGTAGTTGGTGTTTTATAGTGCAGGGTAGTACACATTGCTCACTCATATGTAGTTGGTGTTTTATAGTGCAGGGTAGTACACATTGCTCACTCATATGTAGTTGGTGTTTTATAGTGCAGGGTAGTACACATTGCTCACTCATATGTAGTTGGTGTTTTATAGTGCAGGGTAGTACACATTGCTCACTCATATGTAGTTGGTGTTTTATAGTGCAGGGTAGTACACATTACTCACTCATATGTAGTTGGTGTTTTATAGTGCAGGGTAGTACACATTACTCACTCATATGTAGTTGGTGTTTTATAGTGCAGGGTAGTACACATTGCTCACTCATATGTAGTTGGTGTTTTATAGTGCAGGGTAGTACACATTGCTCACTCATATGTAGTTGGTGTTTTATAGTGCAGGGTAGTACACATTGCTCACTCATATGTAGTTGGTGTTTTATAGTGCAGGGTAGTACACATTGCTCACTCATATGTAGTTGGTGTTTTATAGTGCAGGGTAGTACACATTGCTCACTCATATGTAGTTGGTGTTTTATAGTGCAGGGTAGTACACATTGCTCACTCATATGTAGTTGGTGTTTTATAGTGCAGGGTAGTACACATTGCTCACTCATATGTAGTTGGTGTTTTATAGTGCAGGGTAGTACACATTGCTCACTCATATGTAGTTGGTGTTTTATAGTGCAGGGTAGTACACATTGCTCACTCATATGTAGTTGGTGTTTTATAGTGCAGGGTAGTACACATTGCTCACTCATATGTAGTTGGTGTTTTATAGTGCAGGGTAGTACACATTACTCACTCATATGTAGTTGGTGTTTTATAGTGCAGGGTAGTACACATTGCTCACTCATATGTAGTTGGTGTTTTATAGTGCAGGGTAGTACACATTACTCACTCATATGTAGTTGGTGTTTTATAGTGCAGGGTAGTACACATTGCTCACTCATATGTAGTTGGTGTTTTATAGTGCAGGGTAGTACACATTGCTCACTCATATGTAGTTGGTGTTTTATAGTGCAGGGTAGTACACATTGCTCACTCATATGTAGTTGGTGTTTTATAGTGCAGGGTAGTACACATTGCTCACTCATATGTAGTTGGTGTTTTATAGTGCAGGGTAGTACACATTGCTCACTCATATGTAGTTGGTGTTTTATAGTGCAGGGTAGTACACATTACTCACTCATATGTAGTTGGTGTTTTATAGTGCAGGGTAGTACACATTGCTCACTCATATGTAGTTGGTGTTTTATAGTGCAGGGTAGTACACATTACTCACTCATATGTAGTTGGTGTTTTATAGTGCAGGGTAGTACACATTGCTCACTCATATGTAGTTGGTGTTTTATAGTGCAGGGTAGTACACATTGCTCACTCATATGTAGTTGGTGTTTTATAGTGCAGGGTAGTACACATTGCTCACTCATATGTAGTTGGTGTTTTATAGTGCAGGGTAGTACACATTGCTCACTCATATGTAGTTGGTGTTTTATAGTGCAGGGTAGTACACATTGCTCACTCATATGTAGTTGGTGTTTTATAGTGCAGGGTAGTACACATTACTCACTCATATGTAGTTGGTGTTTTATAGTGCAGGGTAGTACACATTGCTCACTCATATGTAGTTGGTGTTTTATAGTGCAGGGTAGTACACATTGCTCACTCATATGTAGTTGGTGTTTTATAGTGCAGGGTAGTACACATTGCTCACTCATATGTAGTTGGTGTTTTATAGTGCAGGGTAGTACACATTACTCACTCATATGTAGTTGGTGTTTTATAGTGCAGGGTAGTACACATTGCTCACTCATATGTAGTTGGTGTTTTATAGTGCAGGGTAGTACACATTGCTCACTCATATGTAGTTGGTGTTTTATAGTGCAGGGTAGTACACATTGCTCACTCATATGTAGTTGGTGTTTTATAGTGCAGGGTAGTACACATTGCTCACTCATATGTAGTTGGTGTTTTATAGTGCAGGGTAGTACACATTGCTCACTCATATGTAGTTGGTGTTTTATAGTGCAGGGTAGTACACATTGCTCACTCATATGTAGTTGGTGTTTTATAGTGCAGGGTAGTACACATTGCTCACTCATATGTAGTTGGTGTTTTATAGTGCAGGGTAGTACACATTGCTCACTCATATGTAGTTGGTGTTTTATAGTGCAGGGTAGTACACATTACTCACTCATATGTAGTTGGTGTTTTATAGTGCAGGGTAGTACACATTACTCACTCATATGTAGTTGGTGTTTTATAGTGCAGGGTAGTACACATTACTCACTCATATGTAGTTGGTGTTTTATAGTGCAGGGTAGTACACATTGCTCACTCATATGTAGTTGGTGTTTTATAGTGCAGGGTAGTACACATTACTCACTCATATGTAGTTGGTGTTTTATAGTGCAGGGTAGTACACATTGCTCACTCATATGTAGTTGGTGTTTTATAGTGCAGGGTAGTACACATTGCTCACTCATATGTAGTTGGTGTTTTATAGTGCAGGGTAGTACACATTACTCACTCATATGTAGTTGGTGTTTTATAGTGCAGGGTAGTACACATTACTCACTCATATGTAGTTGGTGTTTTATAGTGCAGGGTAGTACACATTGCTCACTCATATGTAGTTGGTGTTTTATAGTGCAGGGTAGTACACATTGCTCACTCATATGTAGTTGGTGTTTTATAGTGCAGGGTAGTACACATTGCTCACTCATATGTAGTTGGTGTTTTATAGTGCAGGGTAGTACACATTGCTCACTCATATGTAGTTGGTGTTTTATAGTGCAGGGTAGTACACATTGCTCACTCATATGTAGTTGGTGTTTTATAGTGCAGGGTAGTACACATTACTCACTCATATGTAGTTGGTGTTTTATAGTGCAGGGTAGTACACATTGCTCACTCATATGTAGTTGGTGTTTTATAGTGCAGGGTAGTACACATTGCTCACTCATATGTAGTTGGTGTTTTATAGTGCAGGGTAGTACACATTGCTCACTCATATGTAGTTGGTGTTTTATAGTGCAGGGTAGTACACATTGCTCACTCATATGTAGTTGGTGTTTTATAGTGCAGGGTAGTACACATTGCTCACTCATATGTAGTTGGTGTTTTATAGTGCAGGGTAGTACACATTACTCACTCATATGTAGTTGGTGTTTTATAGTGCAGGGTAGTACACATTGCTCACTCATATGTAGTTGGTGTTTTATAGTGCAGGGTAGTACACATTACTCACTCATATGTAGTTGGTGTTTTATAGTGCAGGGTAGTACACATTGCTCACTCATATGTAGTTGGTGTTTTATAGTGCAGGGTAGTACACATTGCTCACTCATATGTAGTTGGTGTTTTATAGTGCAGGGTAGTACACATTGCTCACTCATATGTAGTTGGTGTTTTATAGTGCAGGGTAGTACACATTACTCACTCATATGTAGTTGGTGTTTTATAGTGCAGGGTAGTACACATTGCTCACTCATATGTAGTTGGTGTTTTATAGTGCAGGGTAGTACACATTACTCACTCATATGTAGTTGGTGTTTTATAGTGCAGGGTAGTACACATTGCTCACTCATATGTAGTTGGTGTTTTATAGTGCAGGGTAGTACACATTGCTCACTCATATGTAGTTGGTGTTTTATAGTGCAGGGTAGTACACATTGCTCACTCATATGTAGTTGGTGTTTTATAGTGCAGGGTAGTACACATTGCTCACTCATATGTAGTTGGTGTTTTATAGTGCAGGGTAGTACACATTGCTCACTCATATGTAGTTGGTGTTTTATAGTGCAGGGTAGTACACATTGCTCACTCATATGTAGTTGGTGTTTTATAGTGCAGGGTAGTACACATTGCTCACTCATATGTAGTTGGTGTTTTATAGTGCAGGGTAGTACACATTGCTCACTCATATGTAGTTGGTGTTTTATAGTGCAGGGTAGTACACATTACTCACTCATATGTAGTTGGTGTTTTATAGTGCAGGGTAGTACACATTACTCACTCATATGTAGTTGGTGTTTTATAGTGCAGGGTAGTACACATTGCTCACTCATATGTAGTTGGTGTTTTATAGTGCAGGGTAGTACACATTACTCACTCATATGTAGTTGGTGTTTTATAGTGCAGGGTAGTACACATTACTCACTCATATGTAGTTGGTGTTTTATAGTGCAGGGTAGTACACATTGCTCACTCATATGTAGTTGGTGTTTTATAGTGCAGGGTAGTACACATTGCTCACTCATATGTAGTTGGTGTTTTATAGTGCAGGGTAGTACACATTACTCACTCATATGTAGTTGGTGTTTTATAGTGCAGGGTAGTACACATTGCTCACTCATATGTAGTTGGTGTTTTATAGTGCAGGGTAGTACACATTGCTCACTCATATGTAGTTGGTGTTTTATAGTGCAGGGTAGTACACATTGCTCACTCATATGTAGTTGGTGTTTTATAGTGCAGGGTAGTACACATTACTCACTCATATGTAGTTGGTGTTTTATAGTGCAGGGTAGTACACATTACTCACTCATATGTAGTTGGTGTTTTATAGTGCAGGGTAGTACACATTGCTCACTCATATGTAGTTGGTGTTTTATAGTGCAGGGTAGTACACATTGCTCACTCATATGTAGTTGGTGTTTTATAGTGCAGGGTAGTACACATTGCTCACTCATATGTAGTTGGTGTTTTATAGTGCAGGGTAGTACACATTACTCACTCATATGTAGTTGGTGTTTTATAGTGCAGGGTAGTACACATTGCTCACTCATATGTAGTTGGTGTTTTATAGTGCAGGGTAGTACACATTACTCACTCATATGTAGTTGGTGTTTTATAGTGCAGGGTAGTACACATTGCTCACTCATATGTAGTTGGTGTTTTATAGTGCAGGGTAGTACACATTGCTCACTCATATGTAGTTGGTGTTTTATAGTGCAGGGTAGTACACATTGCTCACTCATATGTAGTTGGTGTTTTATAGTGCAGGGTAGTACACATTACTCACTCATATGTAGTTGGTGTTTTATAGTGCAGGGTAGTACACATTGCTCACTCATATGTAGTTGGTGTTTTATAGTGCAGGGTAGTACACATTGCTCACTCATATGTAGTTGGTGTTTTATAGTGCAGGGTAGTACACATTGCTCACTCATATGTAGTTGGTGTTTTATAGTGCAGGGTAGTACACATTGCTCACTCATATGTAGTTGGTGTTTTATAGTGCAGGGTAGTACACATTGCTCACTCATATGTAGTTGGTGTTTTATAGTGCAGGGTAGTACACATTGCTCACTCATATGTAGTTGGTGTTTTATAGTGCAGGGTAGTACACATTGCTCACTCATATGTAGTTGGTGTTTTATAGTGCAGGGTAGTACACATTGCTCACTCATATGTAGTTGGTGTTTTATAGTGCAGGGTAGTACACATTGCTCACTCATATGTAGTTGGTGTTTTATAGTGCAGGGTAGTACACATTACTCACTCATATGTAGTTGGTGTTTTATAGTGCAGGGTAGTACACATTGCTCACTCATATGTAGTTGGTGTTTTATAGTGCAGGGTAGTACACATTGCTCACTCATATGTAGTTGGTGTTTTATAGTGCAGGGTAGTACACATTACTCACTCATATGTAGTTGGTGTTTTATAGTGCAGGGTAGTACACATTGCTCACTCATATGTAGTTGGTGTTTTATAGTGCAGGGTAGTACACATTGCTCACTCATATGTAGTTGGTGTTTTATAGTGCAGGGTAGTACACATTGCTCACTCATATGTAGTTGGTGTTTTATAGTGCAGGGTAGTACACATTGCTCACTCATATGTAGTTGGTGTTTTATAGTGCAGGGTAGTACACATTGCTCACTCATATGTAGTTGGTGTTTTATAGTGCAGGGTAGTACACATTGCTCACTCATATGTAGTTGGTGTTTTATAGTGCAGGGTAGTACACATTACTCACTCATATGTAGTTGGTGTTTTATAGTGCAGGGTAGTACACATTGCTCACTCATATGTAGTTGGTGTTTTATAGTGCAGGGTAGTACACATTGCTCACTCATATGTAGTTGGTGTTTTATAGTGCAGGGTAGTACACATTGCTCACTCATATGTAGTTGGTGTTTTATAGTGCAGGGTAGTACACATTGCTCACTCATATGTAGTTGGTGTTTTATAGTGCAGGGTAGTACACATTGCTCACTCATATGTAGTTGGTGTTTTATAGTGCAGGGTAGTACACATTGCTCACTCATATGTAGTTGGTGTTTTATAGTGCAGGGTAGTACACATTGCTCACTCATATGTAGTTGGTGTTTTATAGTGCAGGGTAGTACACATTGCTCACTCATATGTAGTTGGTGTTTTATAGTGCAGGGTAGTACACATTGCTCACTCATATGTAGTTGGTGTTTTATAGTGCAGGGTAGTACACATTGCTCACTCATATGTAGTTGGTGTTTTATAGTGCAGGGTAGTACACATTGCTCACTCATATGTAGTTGGTGTTTTATAGTGCAGGGTAGTACACATTGCTCACTCATATGTAGTTGGTGTTTTATAGTGCAGGGTAGTACACATTGCTCACTCATATGTAGTTGGTGTTTTATAGTGCAGGGTAGTACACATTGCTCACTCATATGTAGTTGGTGTTTTATAGTGCAGGGTAGTACACATTGCTCACTCATATGTAGTTGGTGTTTTATAGTGCAGGGTAGTACACATTGCTCACTCATATGTAGTTGGTGTTTTATAGTGCAGGGTAGTACACATTGCTCACTCATATGTAGTTGGTGTTTTATAGTGCAGGGTAGTACACATTGCTCACTCATATGTAGTTGGTGTTTTATAGTGCAGGGTAGTACACATTGCTCACTCATATGTAGTTGGTGTTTTATAGTGCAGGGTAGTACACATTGCTCACTCATATGTAGTTGGTGTTTTATAGTGCAGGGTAGTACACATTGCTCACTCCATATGTAGTTGGTGTTTTATAGTGCAGGGTAGTACACATTACTCACTCATATGTAGTTGGTGTTTTATAGTGCAGGGTAGTACACATTGCTCACTCATATGTAGTTGGTGTTTTATAGTGCAGGGTAGTACACATTGCTCACTCATATGTAGTTGGTGTTTTATAGTGCAGGGTAGTACACATTGCTCACTCATATGTAGTTGGTGTTTTATAGTGCAGGGTAGTACACATTGCTCACTCATATGTAGTTGGTGTTTTATAGTGCAGGGTAGTACACATTGCTCACTCATATGTAGTTGGTGTTTTATAGTGCAGGGTAGTACACATTGCTCACTCATATGTAGTTGGTGTTTTATAGTGCAGGGTAGTACACATTGCTCACTCATATGTAGTTGGTGTTTTATAGTGCAGGGTAGTACACATTGCTCACTCATATGTAGTTGGTGTTTTATAGTGCAGGGTAGTACACATTACTCACTCATATGTAGTTGGTGTTTTATAGTGCAGGGTAGTACACATTGCTCACTCATATGTAGTTGGTGTTTTATAGTGCAGGGTAGTACACATTGCTCACTCATATGTAGTTGGTGTTTTATAGTGCAGGGTAGTACACATTGCTCACTCATATGTAGTTGGTGTTTTATAGTGCAGGGTAGTACACATTGCTCACTCATATGTAGTTGGTGTTTTATAGTGCAGGGTAGTACACATTGCTCACTCATATGTAGTTGGTGTTTTATAGTGCAGGGTAGTACACATTGCTCACTCATATGTAGTTGGTGTTTTATAGTGCAGGGTAGTACACATTGCTCACTCATATGTAGTTGGTGTTTTATAGTGCAGGGTAGTACACATTGCTCACTCATATGTAGTTGGTGTTTTATAGTGCAGGGTAGTACACATTGCTCACTCATATGTAGTTGGTGTTTTATAGTGCAGGGTAGTACACATTGCTCACTCATATGTAGTTGGTGTTTTATAGTGCAGGGTAGTACACATTACTCACTCATATGTAGTTGGTGTTTTATAGTGCAGGGTAGTACACATTGCTCACTCATATGTAGTTGGTGTTTTATAGTGCAGGGTAGTACACATTGCTCACTCATATGTAGTTGGTGTTTTATAGTGCAGGGTAGTACACATTGCTCACTCATATGTAGTTGGTGTTTTATAGTGCAGGGTAGTACACATTGCTCACTCATATGTAGTTGGTGTTTTATAGTGCAGGGTAGTACACATTGCTCACTCATATGTAGTTGGTGTTTTATAGTGCAGGGTAGTACACATTGCTCACTCATATGTAGTTGGTGTTTTATAGTGCAGGGTAGTACACATTGCTCACTCATATGTAGTTGGTGTTTTATAGTGCAGGGTAGTACACATTGCTCACTCATATGTAGTTGGTGTTTTATAGTGCAGGGTAGTACACATTGCTCACTCATATGTAGTTGGTGTTTTATAGTGCAGGGTAGTACACATTGCTCACTCATATGTAGTTGGTGTTTTATAGTGCAGGGTAGTACACATTACTCACTCATATGTAGTTGGTGTTTTATAGTGCAGGGTAGTACACATTGCTCACTCATATGTAGTTGGTGTTTTATAGTGCAGGGTAGTACACATTACTCACTCATATGTAGTTGGTGTTTTATAGTGCAGGGTAGTACACATTGCTCACTCATATGTAGTTGGTGTTTTATAGTGCAGGGTAGTACACATTGCTCACCATATGTAGTTGGTGTTTTATAGTGCAGGGTAGTACACATTGCTCACTCATATGTAGTTGGTGTTTTATAGTGCAGGGTAGTACACATTACTCACCATATGTAGTTGGTGTTTTATAGTGCAGGGTAGTACACATTGCTCACTCATATGTAGTTGGTGTTTTATAGTGCAGGGTAGTACACATTGCTCACTCATATGTAGTTGGTGTTTTATAGTGCAGGGTAGTACACATTGCTCACTCATATGTAGTTGGTGTTTTATAGTGCAGGGTAGTACACATTACTCACTCATATGTAGTTGGTGTTTTATAGTGCAGGGTAGTACACATTGCTCACTCATATGTAGTTGGTGTTTTATAGTGCAGGGTAGTACACATTGCTCACTCATATGTAGTTGGTGTTTTATAGTGCAGGGTAGTACACATTACTCACTCATATGTAGTTGGTGTTTTATAGTGCAGGGTAGTACACATTGCTCACTCATATGTAGTTGGTGTTTTATAGTGCAGGGTAGTACACATTGCTCACTCATATGTAGTTGGTGTTTTATAGTGCAGGGTAGTACACATTGCTCACTCATATGTAGTTGGTGTTTTATAGTGCAGGGTAGTACACATTGCTCACTCATATGTAGTTGGTGTTTTATAGTGCAGGGTAGTACACATTGCTCACTCATATGTAGTTGGTGTTTTATAGTGCAGGGTAGTACACATTACTCACTCATATGTAGTTGGTGTTTTATAGTGCAGGGTAGTACACATTACTCACTCATATGTAGTTGGTGTTTTATAGTGCAGGGTAGTACACATTGCTCACTCATATGTAGTTGGTGTTTTATAGTGCAGGGTAGTACACATTGCTCACTCATATGTAGTTGGTGTTTTATAGTGCAGGGTAGTACACATTGCTCACTCATATGTAGTTGGTGTTTTATAGTGCAGGGTAGTACACATTGCTCACTCATATGTAGTTGGTGTTTTATAGTGCAGGGTAGTACACATTGCTCACTCATATGTAGTTGGTGTTTTATAGTGCAGGGTAGTACACATTGCTCACTCATATGTAGTTGGTGTTTTATAGTGCAGGGTAGTACACATTGCTCACTCATATGTAGTTGGTGTTTTATAGTGCAGGGTAGTACACATTACTCACTCATATGTAGTTGGTGTTTTATAGTGCAGGGTAGTACACATTGCTCACTCATATGTAGTTGGTGTTTTATAGTGCAGGGTAGTACACATTGCTCACTCATATGTAGTTGGTGTTTTATAGTGCAGGGTAGTACACATTGCTCACTCATATGTAGTTGGTGTTTTATAGTGCAGGGTAGTACACATTACTCACTCATATGTAGTTGGTGTTTTATAGTGCAGGGTAGTACACATTGCTCACTCATATGTAGTTGGTGTTTTATAGTGCAGGGTAGTACACATTACTCACTCATATGTAGTTGGTGTTTTATAGTGCAGGGTAGTACACATTGCTCACTCATATGTAGTTGGTGTTTTATAGTGCAGGGTAGTACACATTGCTCACTCATATGTAGTTGGTGTTTTATAGTGCAGGGTAGTACACATTGCTCACTCATATGTAGTTGGTGTTTTATAGTGCAGGGTAGTACACATTGCTCACTCATATGTAGTTGGTGTTTTATAGTGCAGGGTAGTACACATTACTCACTCATATGTAGTTGGTGTTTTATAGTGCAGGGTAGTACACATTGCTCACTCATATGTAGTTGGTGTTTTATAGTGCAGGGTAGTACACATTGCTCACTCATATGTAGTTGGTGTTTTATAGTGCAGGGTAGTACACATTGCTCACTCATATGTAGTTGGTGTTTTATAGTGCAGGGTAGTACACATTGCTCACTCATATGTAGTTGGTGTTTTATAGTGCAGGGTAGTACACATTGCTCACTCATATGTAGTTGGTGTTTTATAGTGCAGGGTAGTACACATTGCTCACTCATATGTAGTTGGTGTTTTATAGTGCAGGGTAGTACACATTGCTCACTCATATGTAGTTGGTGTTTTATAGTGCAGGGTAGTACACATTACTCACTCATATGTAGTTGGTGTTTTATAGTGCAGGGTAGTACACATTGCTCACTCATATGTAGTTGGTGTTTTATAGTGCAGGGTAGTACACATTGCTCACTCATATGTAGTTGGTGTTTTATAGTGCAGGGTAGTACACATTGCTCACTCATATGTAGTTGGTGTTTTATAGTGCAGGGTAGTACACATTGCTCACTCATATGTAGTTGGTGTTTTATAGTGCAGGGTAGTACACATTGCTCACTCATATGTAGTTGGTGTTTTATAGTGCAGGGTAGTACACATTGCTCACTCATATGTAGTTGGTGTTTTATAGTGCAGGGTAGTACACATTGCTCACTCATATGTAGTTGGTGTTTTATAGTGCAGGGTAGTACACATTACTCACTCATATGTAGTTGGTGTTTTATAGTGCAGGGTAGTACACATTGCTCACTCATATGTAGTTGGTGTTTTATAGTGCAGGGTAGTACACATTGCTCACTCATATGTAGTTGGTGTTTTATAGTGCAGGGTAGTACACATTGCTCACTCATATGTAGTTGGTGTTTTATAGTGCAGGGTAGTACACATTGCTCACTCATATGTAGTTGGTGTTTTATAGTGCAGGGTAGTACACATTGCTCACCATATGTAGTTGGTGTTTTATAGTGCAGGGTAGTACACATTGCTCACTCATATGTAGTTGGTGTTTTATAGTGCAGGGTAGTACACATTGCTCACTCATATGTAGTTGGTGTTTTATAGTGCAGGGTAGTACACATTACTCACCATATGTAGTTGGTGTTTTATAGTGCAGGGTAGTACACATTGCTCACTCATATGTAGTTGGTGTTTTATAGTGCAGGGTAGTACACATTGCTCACTCATATGTAGTTGGTGTTTTATAGTGCAGGGTAGTACACATTGCTCACTCATATGTAGTTGGTGTTTTATAGTGCAGGGTAGTACACATTGCTCACTCATATGTAGTTGGTGTTTTATAGTGCAGGGTAGTACACATTGCTCACTCATATGTAGTTGGTGTTTTATAGTGCAGGGTAGTACACATTGCTCACTCATATGTAGTTGGTGTTTTATAGTGCAGGGTAGTACACATTACTCACTCATATGTAGTTGGTGTTTTATAGTGCAGGGTAGTACACATTGCTCACTCATATGTAGTTGGTGTTTTATAGTGCAGGGTAGTACACATTGCTCACTCATATGTAGTTGGTGTTTTATAGTGCAGGGTAGTACACATTGCTCACTCATATGTAGTTGGTGTTTTATAGTGCAGGGTAGTACACATTGCTCACTCATATGTAGTTGGTGTTTTATAGTGCAGGGTAGTACACATTGCTCACTCATATGTAGTTGGTGTTTTATAGTGCAGGGTAGTACACATTGCTCACTCATATGTAGTTGGTGTTTTATAGTGCAGGGTAGTACACATTACTCACTCATATGTAGTTGGTGTTTTATAGTGCAGGGTAGTACACATTGCTCACTCATATGTAGTTGGTGTTTTATAGTGCAGGGTAGTACACATTGCTCACTCATATGTAGTTGGTGTTTTATAGTGCAGGGTAGTACACATTACTCACTCATATGTAGTTGGTGTTTTATAGTGCAGGGTAGTACACATTACTCACTCATATGTAGTTGGTGTTTTATAGTGCAGGGTAGTACACATTGCTCACTCATATGTAGTTGGTGTTTTATAGTGCAGGGTAGTACACATTACTCACTCATATGTAGTTGGTGTTTTATAGTGCAGGGTAGTACACATTACTCACTCATATGTAGTTGGTGTTTTATAGTGCAGGGTAGTACACATTGCTCACTCATATGTAGTTGGTGTTTTATAGTGCAGGGTAGTACACATTACTCACTCATATGTAGTTGGTGTTTTATAGTGCAGGGTAGTACACATTGCTCACTCATATGTAGTTGGTGTTTTATAGTGCAGGGTAGTACACATTGCTCACTCATATGTAGTTGGTGTTTTATAGTGCAGGGTAGTACACATTGCTCACTCATATGTAGTTGGTGTTTTATAGTGCAGGGTAGTACACATTACTCACTCATATGTAGTTGGTGTTTTATAGTGCAGGGTAGTACACATTGCTCACTCATATGTAGTTGGTGTTTTATAGTGCAGGGTAGTACACATTGCTCACTCATATGTAGTTGGTGTTTTATAGTGCAGGGTAGTACACATTGCTCACTCATATGTAGTTGGTGTTTTATAGTGCAGGGTAGTACACATTGCTCACTCATATGTAGTTGGTGTTTTATAGTGCAGGGTAGTACACATTGCTCACTCATATGTAGTTGGTGTTTTATAGTGCAGGGTAGTACACATTGCTCACCATATGTAGTTGGTGTTTTATAGTGCAGGGTAGTACACATTGCTCACTCATATGTAGTTGGTGTTTTATAGTGCAGGGTAGTACACATTGCTCACTCATATGTAGTTGGTGTTTTATAGTGCAGGGTAGTACACATTACTCACTCATATGTAGTTGGTGTTTTATAGTGCAGGGTAGTACACATTGCTCACTCATATGTAGTTGGTGTTTTATAGTGCAGGGTAGTACACATTACTCACCATATGTAGTTGGTGTTTTATAGTGCAGGGTAGTACACATTGCTCACTCATATGTAGTTGGTGTTTTATAGTGCAGGGTAGTACACATTGCTCACTCATATGTAGTTGGTGTTTTATAGTGCAGGGTAGTACACATTACTCACTCATATGTAGTTGGTGTTTTATAGTGCAGGGTAGTACACATTGCTCACTCATATGTAGTTGGTGTTTTATAGTGCAGGGTAGTACACATTGCTCACTCATATGTAGTTGGTGTTTTATAGTGCAGGGTAGTACACATTGCTCACTCATATGTAGTTGGTGTTTTATAGTGCAGGGTAGTACACATTGCTCACTCATATGTAGTTGGTGTTTTATAGTGCAGGGTAGTACACATTGCTCACTCATATGTAGTTGGTGTTTTATAGTGCAGGGTAGTACACATTGCTCACTCATATGTAGTTGGTGTTTTATAGTGCAGGGTAGTACACATTACTCACTCATATGTAGTTGGTGTTTTATAGTGCAGGGTAGTACACATTGCTCACCATATGTAGTTGGTGTTTTATAGTGCAGGGTAGTACACATTGCTCACTCATATGTAGTTGGTGTTTTATAGTGCAGGGTAGTACACATTGCTCACTCATATGTAGTTGGTGTTTTATAGTGCAGGGTAGTACACATTGCTCACTCATATGTAGTTGGTGTTTTATAGTGCAGGGTAGTACACATTGCTCACTCATATGTAGTTGGTGTTTTATAGTGCAGGGTAGTACACATTACTCACTCATATGTAGTTGGTGTTTTATAGTGCAGGGTAGTACACATTACTCACTCATATGTAGTTGGTGTTTTATAGTGCAGGGTAGTACACATTACTCACTCATATGTAGTTGGTGTTTTATAGTGCAGGGTAGTACACATTGCTCACTCATATGTAGTTGGTGTTTTATAGTGCAGGGTAGTACACATTGCTCACTCATATGTAGTTGGTGTTTTATAGTGCAGGGTAGTACACATTGCTCACTCATATGTAGTTGGTGTTTTATAGTGCAGGGTAGTACACATTGCTCACTCATATGTAGTTGGTGTTTTATAGTGCAGGGTAGTACACATTACTCACTCATATGTAGTTGGTGTTTTATAGTGCAGGGTAGTACACATTGCTCACTCATATGTAGTTGGTGTTTTATAGTGCAGGGTAGTACACATTGCTCACTCATATGTAGTTGGTGTTTTATAGTGCAGGGTAGTACACATTGCTCACTCATATGTAGTTGGTGTTTTATAGTGCAGGGTAGTACACATTGCTCACTCATATGTAGTTGGTGTTTTATAGTGCAGGGTAGTACACATTGCTCACTCATATGTAGTTGGTGTTTTATAGTGCAGGGTAGTACACATTGCTCACTCATATGTAGTTGGTGTTTTATAGTGCAGGGTAGTACACATTGCTCACTCATATGTAGTTGGTGTTTTATAGTGCAGGGTAGTACACATTGCTCACTCATATGTAGTTGGTGTTTTATAGTGCAGGGTAGTACACATTGCTCACCATATGTAGTTGGTGTTTTATAGTGCAGGGTAGTACACATTGCTCACTCATATGTAGTTGGTGTTTTATAGTGCAGGGTAGTACACATTGCTCACTCATATGTAGTTGGTGTTTTATAGTGCAGGGTAGTACACATTACTCACTCATATGTAGTTGGTGTTTTATAGTGCAGGGTAGTACACATTGCTCACTCATATGTAGTTGGTGTTTTATAGTGCAGGGTAGTACACATTACTCACTCATATGTAGTTGGTGTTTTATAGTGCAGGGTAGTACACATTACTCACTCATATGTAGTTGGTGTTTTATAGTGCAGGGTAGTACACATTGCTCACTCATATGTAGTTGGTGTTTTATAGTGCAGGGTAGTACACATTACTCACTCATATGTAGTTGGTGTTTTATAGTGCAGGGTAGTACACATTGCTCACCATATGTAGTTGGTGTTTTATAGTGCAGGGTAGTACACATTGCTCACTCATATGTAGTTGGTGTTTTATAGTGCAGGGTAGTACACATTGCTCACTCATATGTAGTTGGTGTTTTATAGTGCAGGGTAGTACACATTGCTCACTCATATGTAGTTGGTGTTTTATAGTGCAGGGTAGTACACATTGCTCACTCATATGTAGTTGGTGTTTTATAGTGCAGGGTAGTACACATTGCTCACTCATATGTAGTTGGTGTTTTATAGTGCAGGGTAGTACACATTGCTCACTCATATGTAGTTGGTGTTTTATAGTGCAGGGTAGTACACATTACTCACTCATATGTAGTTGGTGTTTTATAGTGCAGGGTAGTACACATTGCTCACTCATATGTAGTTGGTGTTTTATAGTGCAGGGTAGTACACATTACTCACTCATATGTAGTTGGTGTTTTATAGTGCAGGGTAGTACACATTGCTCACTCATATGTAGTTGGTGTTTTATAGTGCAGGGTAGTACACATTGCTCACTCATATGTAGTTGGTGTTTTATAGTGCAGGGTAGTACACATTACTCACTCATATGTAGTTGGTGTTTTATAGTGCAGGGTAGTACACATTGCTCACTCATATGTAGTTGGTGTTTTATAGTGCAGGGTAGTACACATTGCTCACTCATATGTAGTTGGTGTTTTATAGTGCAGGGTAGTACACATTACTCACTCATATGTAGTTGGTGTTTTATAGTGCAGGGTAGTACACATTGCTCACTCATATGTAGTTGGTGTTTTATAGTGCAGGGTAGTACACATTGCTCACTCATATGTAGTTGGTGTTTTATAGTGCAGGGTAGTACACATTGCTCACTCATATGTAGTTGGTGTTTTATAGTGCAGGGTAGTACACATTGCTCACTCATATGTAGTTGGTGTTTTATAGTGCAGGGTAGTACACATTACTCACTCATATGTAGTTGGTGTTTTATAGTGCAGGGTAGTACACATTGCTCACTCATATGTAGTTGGTGTTTTATAGTGCAGGGTAGTACACATTACTCACTCATATGTAGTTGGTGTTTTATAGTGCAGGGTAGTACACATTGCTCACTCATATGTAGTTGGTGTTTTATAGTGCAGGGTAGTACACATTACTCACTCATATGTAGTTGGTGTTTTATAGTGCAGGGTAGTACACATTGCTCACTCATATGTAGTTGGTGTTTTATAGTGCAGGGTAGTACACATTGCTCACTCATATGTAGTTGGTGTTTTATAGTGCAGGGTAGTACACATTACTCACTCATATGTAGTTGGTGTTTTATAGTGCAGGGTAGTACACATTGCTCACTCATATGTAGTTGGTGTTTTATAGTGCAGGGTAGTACACATTGCTCACTCATATGTAGTTGGTGTTTTATAGTGCAGGGTAGTACACATTGCTCACTCATATGTAGTTGGTGTTTTATAGTGCAGGGTAGTACACATTGCTCACTCATATGTAGTTGGTGTTTTATAGTGCAGGGTAGTACACATTGCTCACTCATATGTAGTTGGTGTTTTATAGTGCAGGGTAGTACACATTGCTCACTCATATGTAGTTGGTGTTTTATAGTGCAGGGTAGTACACATTGCTCACTCATATGTAGTTGGTGTTTTATAGTGCAGGGTAGTACACATTGCTCACTCATATGTAGTTGGTGTTTTATAGTGCAGGGTAGTACACATTGCTCACTCATATGTAGTTGGTGTTTTATAGTGCAGGGTAGTACACATTGCTCACTCATATGTAGTTGGTGTTTTATAGTGCAGGGTAGTACACATTGCTCACTCATATGTAGTTGGTGTTTTATAGTGCAGGGTAGTACACATTGCTCACTCATATGTAGTTGGTGTTTTATAGTGCAGGGTAGTACACATTACTCACTCATATGTAGTTGGTGTTTTATAGTGCAGGGTAGTACACATTGCTCACTCATATGTAGTTGGTGTTTTATAGTGCAGGGTAGTACACATTGCTCACTCATATGTAGTTGGTGTTTTATAGTGCAGGGTAGTACACATTGCTCACTCATATGTAGTTGGTGTTTTATAGTGCAGGGTAGTACACATTACTCACTCATATGTAGTTGGTGTTTTATAGTGCAGGGTAGTACACATTGCTCACTCATATGTAGTTGGTGTTTTATAGTGCAGGGTAGTACACATTGCTCACTCATATGTAGTTGGTGTTTTATAGTGCAGGGTAGTACACATTGCTCACTCATATGTAGTTGGTGTTTTATAGTGCAGGGTAGTACACATTGCTCACTCATATGTAGTTGGTGTTTTATAGTGCAGGGTAGTACACATTGCTCACTCATATGTAGTTGGTGTTTTATAGTGCAGGGTAGTACACATTGCTCACTCATATGTAGTTGGTGTTTTATAGTGCAGGGTAGTACACATTGCTCACTCATATGTAGTTGGTGTTTTATAGTGCAGGGTAGTACACATTGCTCACTCATATGTAGTTGGTGTTTTATAGTGCAGGGTAGTACACATTGCTCACTCATATGTAGTTGGTGTTTTATAGTGCAGGGTAGTACACATTGCTCACTCATATGTAGTTGGTGTTTTATAGTGCAGGGTAGTACACATTGCTCACTCATATGTAGTTGGTGTTTTATAGTGCAGGGTAGTACACATTGCTCACTCATATGTAGTTGGTGTTTTATAGTGCAGGGTAGTACACATTGCTCACTCATATGTAGTTGGTGTTTTATAGTGCAGGGTAGTACACATTGCTCACTCATATGTAGTTGGTGTTTTATAGTGCAGGGTAGTACACATTGCTCACTCATATGTAGTTGGTGTTTTATAGTGCAGGGTAGTACACATTGCTCACTCATATGTAGTTGGTGTTTTATAGTGCAGGGTAGTACACATTGCTCACTCATATGTAGTTGGTGTTTTATAGTGCAGGGTAGTACACATTACTCACTCATATGTAGTTGGTGTTTTATAGTGCAGGGTAGTACACATTGCTCACTCATATGTAGTTGGTGTTTTATAGTGCAGGGTAGTACACATTGCTCACTCATATGTAGTTGGTGTTTTATAGTGCAGGGTAGTACACATTGCTCACTCATATGTAGTTGGTGTTTTATAGTGCAGGGTAGTACACATTGCTCACTCATATGTAGTTGGTGTTTTATAGTGCAGGGTAGTACACATTGCTCACTCATATGTAGTTGGTGTTTTATAGTGCAGGGTAGTACACATTACTCACTCATATGTAGTTGGTGTTTTATAGTGCAGGGTAGTACACATTGCTCACTCATATGTAGTTGGTGTTTTATAGTGCAGGGTAGTACACATTGCTCACTCATATGTAGTTGGTGTTTTATAGTGCAGGGTAGTACACATTGCTCACTCATATGTAGTTGGTGTTTTATAGTGCAGGGTAGTACACATTGCTCACTCATATGTAGTTGGTGTTTTATAGTGCAGGGTAGTACACATTGCTCACTCATATGTAGTTGGTGTTTTATAGTGCAGGGTAGTACACATTGCTCACTCATATGTAGTTGGTGTTTTATAGTGCAGGGTAGTACACATTGCTCACTCATATGTAGTTGGTGTTTTATAGTGCAGGGTAGTACACATTGCTCACTCATATGTAGTTGGTGTTTTATAGTGCAGGGTAGTACACATTGCTCACTCATATGTAGTTGGTGTTTTATAGTGCAGGGTAGTACACATTGCTCACTCATATGTAGTTGGTGTTTTATAGTGCAGGGTAGTACACATTGCTCACTCATATGTAGTTGGTGTTTTATAGTGCAGGGTAGTACACATTGCTCACTCATATGTAGTTGGTGTTTTATAGTGCAGGGTAGTACACATTGCTCACTCATATGTAGTTGGTGTTTTATAGTGCAGGGTAGTACACATTGCTCACTCATATGTAGTTGGTGTTTTATAGTGCAGGGTAGTACACATTGCTCACTCATATGTAGTTGGTGTTTTATAGTGCAGGGTAGTACACATTGCTCACTCATATGTAGTTGGTGTTTTATAGTGCAGGGTAGTACACATTGCTCACTCATATGTAGTTGGTGTTTTATAGTGCAGGGTAGTACACATTGCTCACTCATATGTAGTTGGTGTTTTATAGTGCAGGGTAGTACACATTGCTCACTCATATGTAGTTGGTGTTTTATAGTGCAGGGTAGTACACATTGCTCACTCATATGTAGTTGGTGTTTTATAGTGCAGGGTAGTACACATTGCTCACTCATATGTAGTTGGTGTTTTATAGTGCAGGGTAGTACACATTGCTCACTCATATGTAGTTGGTGTTTTATAGTGCAGGGTAGTACACATTGCTCACTCATATGTAGTTGGTGTTTTATAGTGCAGGGTAGTACACATTGCTCACTCATATGTAGTTGGTGTTTTATAGTGCAGGGTAGTACACATTGCTCACTCATATGTAGTTGGTGTTTTATAGTGCAGGGTAGTACACATTGCTCACTCATATGTAGTTGGTGTTTTATAGTGCAGGGTAGTACACATTGCTCACTCATATGTAGTTGGTGTTTTATAGTGCAGGGTAGTACACATTGCTCACTCATATGTAGTTGGTGTTTTATAGTGCAGGGTAGTACACATTGCTCACTCATATGTAGTTGGTGTTTTATAGTGCAGGGTAGTACACATTGCTCACTCATATGTAGTTGGTGTTTTATAGTGCAGGGTAGTACACATTGCTCACTCATATGTAGTTGGTGTTTTATAGTGCAGGGTAGTACACATTGCTCACTCATATGTAGTTGGTGTTTTATAGTGCAGGGTAGTACACATTGCTCACTCATATGTAGTTGGTGTTTTATAGTGCAGGGTAGTACACATTGCTCACTCATATGTAGTTGGTGTTTTATAGTGCAGGGTAGTACACATTGCTCACTCATATGTAGTTGGTGTTTTATAGTGCAGGGTAGTACACATTGCTCACTCATATGTAGTTGGTGTTTTATAGTGCAGGGTAGTACACATTGCTCACTCATATGTAGTTGGTGTTTTATAGTGCAGGGTAGTACACATTGCTCACTCATATGTAGTTGGTGTTTTATAGTGCAGGGTAGTACACATTGCTCACTCATATGTAGTTGGTGTTTTATAGTGCAGGGTAGTACACATTGCTCACTCATATGTAGTTGGTGTTTTATAGTGCAGGGTAGTACACATTACTCACTCATATGTAGTTGGTGTTTTATAGTGCAGGGTAGTACACATTGCTCACTCATATGTAGTTGGTGTTTTATAGTGCAGGGTAGTACACATTGCTCACTCATATGTAGTTGGTGTTTTATAGTGCAGGGTAGTACACATTACTCACTCATATGTAGTTGGTGTTTTATAGTGCAGGGTAGTACACATTGCTCACTCATATGTAGTTGGTGTTTTATAGTGCAGGGTAGTACACATTGCTCACTCATATGTAGTTGGTGTTTTATAGTGCAGGGTAGTACACATTGCTCACTCATATGTAGTTGGTGTTTTATAGTGCAGGGTAGTACACATTACTCACTCATATGTAGTTGGTGTTTTATAGTGCAGGGTAGTACACATTGCTCACTCATATGTAGTTGGTGTTTTATAGTGCAGGGTAGTACACATTGCTCACTCATATGTAGTTGGTGTTTTATAGTGCAGGGTAGTACACATTGCTCACTCATATGTAGTTGGTGTTTTATAGTGCAGGGTAGTACACATTGCTCACTCATATGTAGTTGGTGTTTTATAGTGCAGGGTAGTACACATTGCTCACTCATATGTAGTTGGTGTTTTATAGTGCAGGGTAGTACACATTGCTCACTCATATGTAGTTGGTGTTTTATAGTGCAGGGTAGTACACATTGCTCACTCATATGTAGTTGGTGTTTTATAGTGCAGGGTAGTACACATTGCTCACTCATATGTAGTTGGTGTTTTATAGTGCAGGGTAGTACACATTGCTCACTCATATGTAGTTGGTGTTTTATAGTGCAGGGTAGTACACATTGCTCACTCATATGTAGTTGGTGTTTTATAGTGCAGGGTAGTACACATTGCTCACTCATATGTAGTTGGTGTTTTATAGTGCAGGGTAGTACACATTGCTCACTCATATGTAGTTGGTGTTTTATAGTGCAGGGTAGTACACATTGCTCACTCATATGTAGTTGGTGTTTTATAGTGCAGGGTAGTACACATTGCTCACTCATATGTAGTTGGTGTTTTATAGTGCAGGGTAGTACACATTGCTCACTCATATGTAGTTGGTGTTTTATAGTGCAGGGTAGTACACATTGCTCACTCATATGTAGTTGGTGTTTTATAGTGCAGGGTAGTACACATTGCTCACTCATATGTAGTTGGTGTTTTATAGTGCAGGGTAGTACACATTGCTCACTCATATGTAGTTGGTGTTTTATAGTGCAGGGTAGTACACATTGCTCACTCATATGTAGTTGGTGTTTTATAGTGCAGGGTAGTACACATTGCTCACTCATATGTAGTTGGTGTTTTATAGTGCAGGGTAGTACACATTGCTCACTCATATGTAGTTGGTGTTTTATAGTGCAGGGTAGTACACATTGCTCACTCATATGTAGTTGGTGTTTTATAGTGCAGGGTAGTACACATTGCTCACTCATATGTAGTTGGTGTTTTATAGTGCAGGGTAGTACACATTGCTCACTCATATGTAGTTGGTGTTTTATAGTGCAGGGTAGTACACATTGCTCACTCATATGTAGTTGGTGTTTTATAGTGCAGGGTAGTACACATTACTCACTCATATGTAGTTGGTGTTTTATAGTGCAGGGTAGTACACATTGCTCACTCATATGTAGTTGGTGTTTTATAGTGCAGGGTAGTACACATTGCTCACTCATATGTAGTTGGTGTTTTATAGTGCAGGGTAGTACACATTACTCACTCATATGTAGTTGGTGTTTTATAGTGCAGGGTAGTACACATTGCTCACTCATATGTAGTTGGTGTTTTATAGTGCAGGGTAGTACACATTGCTCACTCATATGTAGTTGGTGTTTTATAGTGCAGGGTAGTACACATTGCTCACTCATATGTAGTTGGTGTTTTATAGTGCAGGGTAGTACACATTGCTCACTCATATGTAGTTGGTGTTTTATAGTGCAGGGTAGTACACATTGCTCACTCATATGTAGTTGGTGTTTTATAGTGCAGGGTAGTACACATTACTCACTCATATGTAGTTGGTGTTTTATAGTGCAGGGTAGTACACATTGCTCACTCATATGTAGTTGGTGTTTTATAGTGCAGGGTAGTACACATTGCTCACTCATATGTAGTTGGTGTTTTATAGTGCAGGGTAGTACACATTGCTCACTCATATGTAGTTGGTGTTTTATAGTGCAGGGTAGTACACATTGCTCACTCATATGTAGTTGGTGTTTTATAGTGCAGGGTAGTACACATTGCTCACTCATATGTAGTTGGTGTTTTATAGTGCAGGGTAGTACACATTGCTCACTCATATGTAGTTGGTGTTTTATAGTGCAGGGTAGTACACATTGCTCACTCATATGTAGTTGGTGTTTTATAGTGCAGGGTAGTACACATTGCTCACTCATATGTAGTTGGTGTTTTATAGTGCAGGGTAGTACACATTGCTCACTCATATGTAGTTGGTGTTTTATAGTGCAGGGTAGTACACATTGCTCACTCATATGTAGTTGGTGTTTTATAGTGCAGGGTAGTACACATTGCTCACTCATATGTAGTTGGTGTTTTATAGTGCAGGGTAGTACACATTGCTCACTCATATGTAGTTGGTGTTTTATAGTGCAGGGTAGTACACATTGCTCACTCATATGTAGTTGGTGTTTTATAGTGCAGGGTAGTACACATTGCTCACTCATATGTAGTTGGTGTTTTATAGTGCAGGGTAGTACACATTGCTCACTCATATGTAGTTGGTGTTTTATAGTGCAGGGTAGTACACATTGCTCACTCATATGTAGTTGGTGTTTTATAGTGCAGGGTAGTACACATTGCTCACTCATATGTAGTTGGTGTTTTATAGTGCAGGGTAGTACACATTGCTCACTCATATGTAGTTGGTGTTTTATAGTGCAGGGTAGTACACATTGCTCACTCATATGTAGTTGGTGTTTTATAGTGCAGGGTAGTACACATTGCTCACTCATATGTAGTTGGTGTTTTATAGTGCAGGGTAGTACACATTGCTCACTCATATGTAGTTGGTGTTTTATAGTGCAGGGTAGTACACATTGCTCACTCATATGTAGTTGGTGTTTTATAGTGCAGGGTAGTACACATTGCTCACTCATATGTAGTTGGTGTTTTATAGTGCAGGGTAGTACACATTGCTCACTCATATGTAGTTGGTGTTTTATAGTGCAGGGTAGTACACATTGCTCACTCATATGTAGTTGGTGTTTTATAGTGCAGGGTAGTACACATTGCTCACTCATATGTAGTTGGTGTTTTATAGTGCAGGGTAGTACACATTGCTCACTCATATGTAGTTGGTGTTTTATAGTGCAGGGTAGTACACATTGCTCACTCATATGTAGTTGGTGTTTTATAGTGCAGGGTAGTACACATTGCTCACTCATATGTAGTTGGTGTTTTATAGTGCAGGGTAGTACACATTGCTCACTCATATGTAGTTGGTGTTTTATAGTGCAGGGTAGTACACATTGCTCACTCATATGTAGTTGGTGTTTTATAGTGCAGGGTAGTACACATTGCTCACTCATATGTAGTTGGTGTTTTATAGTGCAGGGTAGTACACATTGCTCACTCATATGTAGTTGGTGTTTTATAGTGCAGGGTAGTACACATTGCTCACTCATATGTAGTTGGTGTTTTATAGTGCAGGGTAGTACACATTGCTCACTCATATGTAGTTGGTGTTTTATAGTGCAGGGTAGTACACATTGCTCACTCATATGTAGTTGGTGTTTTATAGTGCAGGGTAGTACACATTGCTCACTCATATGTAGTTGGTGTTTTATAGTGCAGGGTAGTACACATTGCTCACTCATATGTAGTTGGTGTTTTATAGTGCAGGGTAGTACACATTGCTCACTCATATGTAGTTGGTGTTTTATAGTGCAGGGTAGTACACATTGCTCACTCATATGTAGTTGGTGTTTTATAGTGCAGGGTAGTACACATTGCTCACTCATATGTAGTTGGTGTTTTATAGTGCAGGGTAGTACACATTGCTCACTCATATGTAGTTGGTGTTTTATAGTGCAGGGTAGTACACATTGCTCACTCATATGTAGTTGGTGTTTTATAGTGCAGGGTAGTACACATTGCTCACTCATATGTAGTTGGTGTTTTATAGTGCAGGGTAGTACACATTGCTCACTCATATGTAGTTGGTGTTTTATAGTGCAGGGTAGTACACATTGCTCACTCATATGTAGTTGGTGTTTTATAGTGCAGGGTAGTACACATTGCTCACTCATATGTAGTTGGTGTTTTATAGTGCAGGGTAGTACACATTACTCACTCATATGTAGTTGGTGTTTTATAGTGCAGGGTAGTACACATTGCTCACTCATATGTAGTTGGTGTTTTATAGTGCAGGGTAGTACACATTGCTCACTCATATGTAGTTGGTGTTTTATAGTGCAGGGTAGTACACATTGCTCACTCATATGTAGTTGGTGTTTTATAGTGCAGGGTAGTACACATTACTCACTCATATGTAGTTGGTGTTTTATAGTGCAGGGTAGTACACATTACTCACTCATATGTAGTTGGTGTTTTATAGTGCAGGGTAGTACACATTACTCACTCATATGTAGTTGGTGTTTTATAGTGCAGGGTAGTACACATTACTCACTCATATGTAGTTGGTGTTTTATAGTGCAGGGTAGTACACATTGCTCACTCATATGTAGTTGGTGTTTTATAGTGCAGGGTAGTACACATTACTCACTCATATGTAGTTGGTGTTTTATAGTGCAGGGTAGTACACATTGCTCACTCATATGTAGTTGGTGTTTTATAGTGCAGGGTAGTACACATTACTCACTCATATGTAGTTGGTGTTTTATAGTGCAGGGTAGTACACATTGCTCACTCATATGTAGTTGGTGTTTTATAGTGCAGGGTAGTACACATTGCTCACTCATATGTAGTTGGTGTTTTATAGTGCAGGGTAGTACACATTACTCACTCATATGTAGTTGGTGTTTTATAGTGCAGGGTAGTACACATTGCTCACTCATATGTAGTTGGTGTTTTATAGTGCAGGGTAGTACACATTGCTCACTCATATGTAGTTGGTGTTTTATAGTGCAGGGTAGTACACATTACTCACTCATATGTAGTTGGTGTTTTATAGTGCAGGGTAGTACACATTACTCACTCATATGTAGTTGGTGTTTTATAGTGCAGGGTAGTACACATTACTCACTCATATGTAGTTGGTGTTTTATAGTGCAGGGTAGTACACATTACTCACTCATATGTAGTTGGTGTTTTATAGTGCAGGGTAGTACACATTGCTCACTCATATGTAGTTGGTGTTTTATAGTGCAGGGTAGTACACATTACTCACTCATATGTAGTTGGTGTTTTATAGTGCAGGGTAGTACACATTACTCACTCATATGTAGTTGGTGTTTTATAGTGCAGGGTAGTACACATTACTCACTCATATGTAGTTGGTGTTTTATAGTGCAGGGTAGTACACATTACTCACTCATATGTAGTTGGTGTTTTATAGTGCAGGGTAGTACACATTACTCACTCATATGTAGTTGGTGTTTTATAGTGCAGGGTAGTACACATTGCTCACTCATATGTAGTTGGTGTTTTATAGTGCAGGGTAGTACACATTACTCACTCATATGTAGTTGGTGTTTTATAGTGCAGGGTAGTACACATTACTCACTCATATGTAGTTGGTGTTTTATAGTGCAGGGTAGTACACATTACTCACTCATATGTAGTTGGTGTTTTATAGTGCAGGGTAGTACACATTACTCACTCATATGTAGTTGGTGTTTTATAGTGCAGGGTAGTACACATTGCTCACTCATATGCTGTCCTCTCTGTACTCTACTTTTGTTTGCATTGTATTTCTTCTTTCTCATTATATTCTTTCTTTCATGCTCTTTTTTTTTTATTTGTGGTGTTTCCTGTGTCTTTGCTGTCACCTGTCCTGTCCGTTGTGTTCATTAGCCGAGGGAACGCGATTATTTGAGGACCTTACGGTTGGTGAGTGCTTCTGACGCATGTGTGTGCGAACAGCATGAGAAGGATGAAGATGAGGATAAGGGGGTAGGTGTGAACCCCCTCTAACGATACTAACTTAGTCTTTCGTGTCTGCAGTGTTGCACTTGTTCACCACTAACACGTTAACTTCTGACACATGGCTGGAAAAATTTCCTTGATCGTTCTTCTAGAACAAACGGACCTTGAGGCAGTACACATGTGATGGATCACTAAATCAGGTTTACATACATGTACACGACCTTGAAGAAAGTAACTCAACTAGATATACTGTTTAAAATGTGGAGATTGCTTGTATAATGAACCTGAAAGTGTGCATTAAATGATGCAATACTGCTTTTGCATTACACCAGTAGAAATGTTCAGATATATATGAAAATGTTGTGTTATATTTATCTGCACAGCCAACCTGTCCTGTATTCATGCATATTCATCTTTCTGTCTGTCTGTATTAACAAAATGAGAGAATTAAAACAAATGTGTATACCTCAGATCTCCCCTCAGCCACTACGTTTGTTTTCTGCCATACATGGTTGCATACTCTGTTGCTTCAGAGATGAATATGAATCGTTAACTTTAGACGTATACTGCAGTAAAAGTAGATTAAGTGCATAAAATTCTTTTGATTCTCTTAGACACAAGCTTCTGATTTGCAAATAAAATTTAAA
Organism: Protopterus annectens; assembly: GCF_019279795.1. Lineage (NCBI taxonomy): Eukaryota > Metazoa > Chordata > Ceratodontiformes > Protopteridae > Protopterus > Protopterus annectens. Next base: position 1,956,829,884 of record NC_056729.1, read on the forward strand.
AATGAGGTAACGTGAATGAAGGAAATATGAAAAACCGCACGACTGTGGCATGATTTTTTTTCAACATTAAAATTTCTGATAAAAAATACACATATTCCCTGAATTTACATTCAGTGTCCCTCTTTGGCATCTACCTTGCTTAGCACCTTGAATAACTTGAAAGGCCCCTCCAAAGATTCCTAACTGGAAAAATATCTGGTTTAAACCTTATAACATACACTGACAGACTAAAATATCTGTCTACTAGTCTCTTGCAGGCCCCTGACAAGCACTGTTTGCATAGCTTTTCCTGCAGTGAAAGACTATTTTTTTTTACCTATTTTAGGAATCCAACAGCTCAATTACTACCCACTCTAAGGACACATAAACCTACATTACCTGCTGTTGTGATAGATTTCTTAACCAACCCATCTTTGGAACTGGCTTTGTGTACACATAAAGAAAAGTACTTTCCTGAAAACCTTTAAAGCAAGCTTCATTGACTGGATGGGTAACAGAAAATTCATGCCTGAGATTTATCTTGACTATCTGCTATCCACAGGAAAAGAACTCGTTCATCTGCATTACAAGAATGATGTGTCTGAGTTTCTAGATAGCTGTCTAGACCTAAAAACTCTGAACCTATTGCATCAGTAGCATCAGGCCACGTTCACAGGTTTCAAAGAGAGCAAGGCTTTGAATGATGCTTAGTTTTTTGAATGCATCTAGTGTTCAGATTTAGTCTGCGGCCTTCGTTCTACACAGATTTGCACATTATATGATCCATGTGCTTGCTGCTTTGCTTATCTGCTTTGCCTGTGGTACACTCCCAAGTCTTACAATCTGCCTAGGGACAATTATTGGCCCCCACTTTTTTCTGCTCATACTTGTCTGTGGCCAGTACCACAGCAGCTGGCACAGATTTGCTCCCCTTTATGAGGACAAAAGCACAGCCATGTCATTATCATCATTTTTAAGCTGTATTGTCCACTACACATGCCCACAAGGGCCCAAGGGCTTGGCATGCAGTGGGGTAAAGTTATGGTTTCTCACTCACTTCCACAAGTGATTCTACCCCCCCCCTTCCATTAGTCCCATATTCTTTTAACACAGACAACCCCATTTATTTTGTAGGTCTAGTGAGTGTTCCCAGATGCATGTCCCAATTACCCTCCAAGAGAGGGAGTCAGTCTGCACTTCATTATTTCTCTTCCTCCCCAGCCAGCTCCTCCATCTCCCAAGTCACCCAGATTTGGGGCTTCATAACCCCTTCAGCATGGAGCTGGTCATTTCTTGGTCTCAACTTGGACAATTTTCTCATTTCTATCTGTTTAAAATCCCCTGCTCTAAGTGATTGGTGAATTGAGTTCAGCTGCTTATTTCCTGTCACACCTCTGATGAGAGGTTTACAGGGCAAAATTGGATAATCAGTTGCACAATCTGGTACATAGATGTGCTTTATCAGTGTTGGCCTTCTATATTGCAAAATGTTAAAGCATTTAGTTACAAACATGCCCTCCACATCCCATCTTTATATGTCTATAGTTTGTCTACAGTGCCATCTTGACCACATTTCTAATTGTTCTTTCCTTTCATGTGGATGTTGTTTTGGTATCATAGTTATGGGAGTGAGCTGTAAATGAGATGCAACACGCAGCCATACATTTGGTTCCCACATTGTCCATGTGTTCTGTCTGATTGTTAGCAAGGTACTTAACATGCTTAGCAATGCCTCAGTCATCTCAAACAAACAGGTGGTGTGCCTTATAGCATTAAATAAATAAATAGCAATTTCCGTTGTATCTTTTATGCTGCCTTACTGAATGTCATTACATCTTTCTGGGAAGTGAACTGTTTTGCAAGTGTGACTTGTCCTTAATCACCTGTATGGCAGTAGTTCCCAGAAAATGAGTGAACTGATTTTCCATTTCCAGAGGACTACATTGTAAAAGTAAGCAGTGGATAGGGTAAAACATGTCCCCCTCAAAACTGAGAGGGTTACGGTTTTGAGTCTTCATAATTTTTAAATTTGGGATGTATTAAGTCTGTTTTTTGCACATACCCTTGGTGACTCCAGATTACATATATAGAGTGATGGGGAAACGGGATAAAACCACATGGGAGGGTACAGAAGAGTGGATTCTCCTGCAAAATTCACACTTAAAATATCCAGATTCTTGAAATTACAGACTCAGAATTCACATCCTTTCTATTCTGAAAGGATGCAAGGAAAAAGTTATCATCTTGTATACTTAAATCCCCAAGCCAAGTGTATTATTTACTGTGAGGCACAACTATGGAGACGACATACCTGATGGCAGTGGGAGCACTCGAGGCTCTGTCTTTTCCCAGTGTTTGCCTGTATTATTTTTTCAAAAAGTAAGATTTTCTGTTGGTAAATGTTTTGTGAAATTCCACACTGGGCAGGTGGAAGCAGTACTGGGGATAGAATATTGTGCAAAAAGGAGAGTGAACTAGACAGTGGGTTACTAGAATGGAGGGGAAGACTGCAAGATGCTGGACTTAGTCAAGGGTCTTGCAGTCAAACTAAAGTCCATCCATGTGCAAGGTAATATCTAGTCTAAAGTGATAACAGACCTTAAGAAAAGGCATAAGATTTTGCAAGAGGAAAATGCTGACATTCCTGGTAGCCATGGAACTGCTTTGGGATATCTATAAAGAGTGAGGGAGGAAGCAATAACTTTGGAGAAAAAAAATGGACTAGCTGAAATAGGTTGCAAAAAAAAATTTTATTGGCATTCTGGAGGGCTTGGCAGAGGCCTTGGTGGAATGTTGTTAGTGAAAAATGTTGGGTATGTGGATCAACTTATCAGTGGAAACAGTGTTAAAAACAAAAGGGTTCATAAAGTGGATCTTTAGGAGTAGTCTACAGGGAGCAAGCAGGGGATGCCCAAGTTACATCCTGTGCCAGCTTCTATGATAAGAAGCTAAGTCATTGTACTTAGAGCTTTCCAAGAAGCAGAGGGCCTTCTCATTGGTGATGTTGGATTAAGGGTGGTCCAGGGTTACTTACAGAGCCTACATTAGGAGAAGAAGACTAGATGACAACTGTTTTATTTTCTTTTGTCTTCATCTCATCTCTGTTCTCAATCTGCTGTGCTTGATGAGTTTGGAGATGGTAGAATAGAGCAGAATATGTGTATTTCTGTCTATCTTGGAAACCAACCAGCCTAGCTTAATGGGAAAGGGGAGCCAGTGTGGAAGAATAGACCATGGCACTCCTATCAGGTGTGCCAGTAACTGGGTGGAGATTAAGTCGTAGGGTGAAAGGAGAAGTCTGCCATGTGATCTCTTATGTAAAGCCACCACAGGGAAAGAAGGGTACAGATGCTAAAGAAGATGTTGAGTGCTACAATGAGAATGCATGACAGGGGCTACACAAAAAGAAGTCCTGACGAAATTTGCTGCAAAGGAGATGGTTGCTAGTAAGATTTTAGTCTGATATAACAAGGGGATAAAAGGACATCAGGCAGTGAGGTTGTTACCTGGGAATCAGTGAGTGAACTTTAGACAAATTGGGGTCTTGCAAGCTACCAGTATATGAGAATGTGCCATGGAATTATGATCATAGTGTCACTGGGACATTGCTTTTAATCACCACAAACCCTGAGTACCTTGCTGTATTTTGGGTGTACGCAGCAGAGAGGTAAAAATAGTACTATGAAGCAGGGCCTGGTGGCAAGATTTTTTGTAAGTTGTCTTAAATTACATCTGCTTTCGGTAAGAGTGCTTTTGTTTGAGCATTGGCTAAGCTGTCAGCAAACTGCCTTTGCAGATGGATGAGGTAATGAAGGGATTCCTAGGCATTATATGGGCTCCTTAACAAATTTAGTGGTGGCATTCGTGACTTTTGGCCTGTTCATGCCACCATGATCTGTGTCAGGTATAACCCCATGAGGAGTTTTTGAACTTTCTATGCTTGCAAAATATGGTGGGCAGGTTAGAATGTGGCTAGTAACCTGAATGTAGCATGCAATGTAAAGGGATGGAGGATACAAGCTTATAAGGAAATGGTGTGCTATGGCAGAGAATTTCAGAATGGGAAACTTGTATTTCATTTATTTTATTTTATTTTAGTCTTCCTGGCAAAATATTGCTAGTCTGGGCTTGTTTTGTTGCACTGGAAATAGTTCAAAAAAGAACAGAGTACTTCAACAAAGAAAATATATAAGACACATTTTCGTTTTCTACTCTCAATCGAGTCTTTAATGACTAAATTCTGAAATGCCCACTGTGGAATCACATATACTGTAAGTCTGAATTGTTATAGTTCATTCAAGTGTATTTGCATGTTACAGTAAGTCACAAAGTGAATTTAAAAAATGTGAAATTATTTAAAAGTCCTATCACTCAGATAACTGCCCCCAACTCTTCTGCATGGCCCCCCACTCTCCTCCATGGTGTTACCATGCCACCCATTATACAGCTGAGGTGAGGTTAAACACTCAGAGTCCTACAGCATTTTTTGCAAGGGTTTGTGCTCCCCTTCAGTCTAAATATGAGCTTTGCCTTCACCCCCCCCAGTCCCTACATATGTTATCTCTGAGGTTATATGTCAACCGATAAAGAGATCTTCAAGATAATGTGGATATGGAAGTAGTATAGTTAGAGATCAAGTGTGTGGAACAGATACTCCAGATTAGAGTGTGCTTATGGGGGAATTCGCGATCTCAATCTGAAATTGTTCACCTTGTCTTTAGTATCATGGCAGTTAAATATGGCAATAGGGCACTGTGATCAGAACACAGAGCTGTATGAAATGGGTTGATAGGGCACTGTGATTAGAATACAGAGCTGTATGAAATGGGTTGATAGGGCACTGTGATTAGAATACAGAGCTGTATGAAATGGGTTGATAGGGCACTGTGATTAGAATACAGAGCTGTATGAAATGGGTTGATAGGGCACTGTGATCAGAATACAGAGCTGTATGAAATGGGTTGATAGGGCACTGTGATCAGAATACAGAGCTGTATGAAATGGGTTGATAGGGCACTGTGATCAGAATACAGAGCTGTATGAAATGGGTTGATAGGGCACTGTGATTAGAATACAGAGCTGTATGAAATGGGTTGATAGGGCACTGTGATCACAATACAGAGCTGTATGAAATGGGTTGATAGGGCACTGTGATCAGAATACAGAGCTGTATGAAATGGGTTGATAGGGCACTGTGATTAGAATACAGAGCTGTATGAAATGGGTTGATAGGGCACTGTGATCAGAATACAGAGCTGTATGAAATGGGTTGATAGGGCACTGTGATCAGAATACAGAGTTGTATGAAATGGGTTGATAGGGCACTGTGATTAGAATACAGAGCTGTATGAAATGGGTTGATAGGGCACTGTGATCAGAATACAGAGCTGTATGAAATGGGTTGATAGGGCACTGTGATCAGAATACAGAGCTGTATGAAATGGGTTGATAGGGCACTGTGATTAGAATACAGAGCTGTATGAAATGGGTTGATAGGGCACTGTGATTAGAATACAGAGCTGTATGAAATGGGTTGATAGGGCACTGTGATCACAATACAGAGCTGTATGAAATGGGTTGATAGGGCACTGTGATCACAATACAGAGCTGTATGAAATGGGTTGATAGGGCACTGTGATCACAATACAGAGCTGTATGAAATGGGTTGATAGGGCACTGTGATCACAATACAGAGCTGTATGAAATGGGTTGATAGGGCACTGTGATTAGAATACAGAGCTGTATGAAATGGGTTGATAGGGCACTGTGATTAGAATACAGAGCTGTATGAAATGGGTTGATAGGGCACTGTGATTAGAATACAGAGCTGTATGAAATGGGTTGATAGGGCACTGTGATCAGAATACAGAGCTGTATGAAATGAGGCGATAAAGCATTGTGACTGGAATACAGAGGTGTAAGAAGTTCATAAATGGACTCTCAAAGTAGACCCACAACCATTTACAATGGGATAGAAGATATTAAATGTCACCTAACTAATTGGGGTGCTTCCTGGAGCTATGCGTAGTTGAGTTTATTATAGCTAGGGGATGAGGGAACCAGAAGTAAAACAAGCAAGTGTAATGTTAAGTAGTGATGGGGTCTTGCAGTAAACTAAATGTAGCATCACAGGGGCTAGCTGTCCATGTAATCAGCTCAGGGTTACATATATATATATAGTAACTGTGCAGTAGTCTTATTACGTAATAGTGATTGTTTTGTTGGGGTAACCTGGCAATTCAATTCTTCTTATCTCTGCAGCAGTATTAAATTGCTGGAATATTTTGTAGTACATGGAGTGTGTTCTAAATTCAGGGAGATACAACCTTGTTAATTACCTTTCAGAGTTTTTATGCTGTAATCTTATGTTAGAGCACAAACACAGCACCCAACACAAAACACCATCAGGAAACTTTGACAGCTTTAATACCTGTTATACATTTCACATTGCCACACTTCTTTATTGTGTGAGGCATTGTAAAGGGAGTTGTGTAAAAGATGTATGGTGGGAGACCTGCAATGTGGTACTCTGTGACAGACTACAGATAGTCTCTTTGAAGGGTGACTTTTTTTTTTATATAAGTGTTGCACCTATGCTGTGCCCCATATTATTGAAAGATGGGGGAAAATGCTTCAGGAACATTAGTACCATACTACAAGGCATGCAGGTGTATACCATTTCTATAAAACAGATTATATGATTTATGTAAACATTTAGAAATATAGACTAGAGAAAATGTTTTATGTTGTTAGCATTCAGTCAGCTGATCATACAACTGGTTGAGTTGGTTTGCTTGAGATTGAGGTACGGTTGGGAGTAGACATCCTTCATTTTCCCGTTATTCTGGAATTTCATAATGGGAAATGCTTGTGTAGGTGAAAACATATTATTAACCAAGAGTGGAGCCAGAAATCACATAAAAATGTTATTAAAAGTGTAGACAAGGGGATAAAGGTTCAATGGGAATTGAGAGGGTTAGGAGATATTTGATAGGTAATTACAGGAGAAATCAGAGGGATTAACTACATAAAAAAATGAAAGTAATTAGGTGAGCAGGGCAGATTACCTGTTCCTCCCAGCAGGAAAAATAGAGGTAATACTGAGGGGAAAAGGAACATACCTGATTTTATATTTATTGAAATGAAGGTAGAGAGTTGCAGGGAGTGGATGAAATGTGGTTTGGCTGGAAGGAAAATGGAGAGTTGAAGAGGTTGAGAAAGAGTGTATGTGAAACAAGGTATTAGTGAAGAGCTACGACGGTCACTCTTTTGACACATTGAAGAGATTCTAGGAAAGGGTTGTGTGTGCAAAAGAGGGTAAAAGGTAATGAACGAGATAAGGTAATGAACGAGATGAGGTAATGAACGAGATGAGGTAATGAACGAGATAAGGTAATGAAAGAGATGAGCTATGGATACACTGCAGAGAGAAGAAAATAAATGGGGTAGTTAGGGGAGAAATGAAGATGAGATAAACTGATGGTTTGAGTTAGGGAGTCCGAAACGAAGAGGATGGGTAGTGGTGGGACGTACAAATGAGAAGAGGTTGCTTAGTATTTGGTTAAAGGGCATGAGGCACAAAAGTGTATGACTGAAGAGATGCGAACACATGAAGAAGATTAGGTAAATAAAGCAAAACAAATTATTACGGTTTAGAAGGTGCCATGAGGATCTGTAGATGGAAAGGAGTAAAGTGGAAGATCTTTTAGGAGAAACATGTTCAGGGAAAAGGGTAGAGAGGGGGAAACTAGATAGAATGGAAAATGAGATTACAAGGGAGGACAGTAACTGGGTCGTTTGGCAGTTTAAAGGGAGAGAGCAGAGGGGCAGATGGTTACCCATTCTACAAGGTGTTGGGGATAACATAATGTAGTTTATGGGGATAAGCAACTAGGCCTTCCAAAACTACATCTGTTTAAATACATCTATTAGGCAATAGATCAGTTTTACAGAAAGAAGAGACAAAACTCCATACAGCAAATAACTATCACCAGTTTGAATTGGAGGTCGCAGTTCAGTGAGGACTGGGAAATTCACCTTTTTCTCACTGTAGTGTGATTTTGGAGTTGGTATATAATTTGGGGGGGGGGCACAACTCCCCATGTAGGGGGTGCAGGAGGGCTTGCCCCCCTGCAAAACTGGTGATAGTTATTTGTGTAGGCAGTGTTTCTTTGTAGAATTGTGCCTTTAAGTGACGATCGGACTTCTCCTCACTTGTAGAGTTTGATGTTCCTGGTTTTGTGGTTGCAAGCTTTCTGTTATCTGGAGTTTCATTGATGTCGTCTCGTTCTTATGAAAGTCAATTATATGGGTCTTTGATCTTGTGAAGTAGACCCATATATGTATATATATATATATATATATATATATATATATATATATATATATATATATATATATATATTTGGAATGCATACCCTTTCCTGCCTTAGATGCCTCTGTGTAGCTTGTATAATTAATGATATGCAATCTATGTTGTAGAAGAAAAAAGTACTGAATCAGTGCCACCATATTTGTTTGCTTATCTGTTTATTTATTTAGGTACTTTTATTTACTTAGGCACTTGTTTATTTACTTATGTATTTATTTATTTATATGTATTTATATATATATATAGACACACACACACACACACACACACACACACACACACACACACACACACACACACACACACACACACACGTATGTTGACTGGAAAATCCCAGAGGGACATAACTCATTTTCATTGAATGTATGGGGGAAAAGCCCAGACAATACTCCTTACACACGAAAAATGGTAATACAAGTTAAACATTTCTTGAATGCTGATAAGATAAATTATTGTATGTCAGCAATAAATTATCGTTTTTTGAAAAAGAAAGATACAATTACGTTTAGATTGATGATGCTATGTTTATATCGATGCTATGGGGCACAGCATTACTAAAATATGACTAATCTTACATTGTTGAGATACCAAATAACATATTATACCATGACCCCCCATTAATATTCCAAAACAAGCATGCTGATTGGCCAGCGTGCACGTTGTAAATCGACTTATACTAATGGAAAAAGGTCCGGTCACCCGGACTTTTTCCATTAGTATAAGTCTTTAAAACACTGTCTCGCTATGTTAAAAGAGTTTAACATAGCGACACAGGTTTAAAAAAAGCAACGGAGATCTCCGTTGCTTATTTTAAAGCTGTCTCGCTATGTTAAACCCATTTAACATAGCGAAACAGTAAAAAGCAACGGAGAAAGCAAGATCTCCGTTGCTTTTTACTGTTTTGCTATGTTAAATGGGTTTAACATAGCGAGACAGCTTTAAAATAAGCAAAGGACATCTCTGTTGCTTATTTTAAAGCTGTCTCGCTATGTTAAACCCATTTAACATAGCAAAAAGCAATGGAGATCTTGCTTTCTCCGCTGCTTTGGCCACAGCTCTGATGTAGCAGTACATCAGAACTGCCGCTGATGCCAGACAGCCGCGAAGGGCAGCAAAGAGGCATTATACAATGCCATTATTTAAGAAAAGTAATTGTTTCTTTTCTTAAATAATGTCATAGTATAATAGCAATAACCCACGCCTGGGTGTGGGTAATGCGGGATTTACCCACACCCAGGCGTGGGTTATTGCTATAGTAATACATGGAATTTAAAGACTGTAGGCCAGATTCAGTAACACCTACACTAAGTGTACACTAAATGTACACAGTCTGTATTCAGGAACATTTCTAACACATATACTTTGTGCTTTGTAGTCACTCAGAAAGATTATACTAAGTGTAAATGTAGTCTACACTTTGTGGTAACCTTTATAAATCCCCCTCTGTATTTGAAGCTGCAAGAAATTCAGTAGGAAAACTAAAATTAGGAGGAAGGTGTGAGTTATGCTTGTGTTGTCTGTTCACTCAGAATAGGATACACTTAGTGTACACTTAGTGTAGGCATTAATCCCAGGGTATAGATTTCTTATGAAGGCTGTAATATAAAACCTACAAAGATCATTGACTGAGGGGAAGGTAAAAAAAAAATAAAGCAGTGGGAAACAGTGGGTGTTGCTGCAATTGAAATTAAATACAATGACTTAATTACCAATATGTAAAATAGTTGGTATCATAATTTTCACATAGTATAAATGTAAAACTAGTAACAGTGTTGCTGTTTTTGAGAGAAAATAATTATCTCAGCAGAAATTTCCAGGTTAATAATGAATTAATTAAATGAATAAAACACTAATTGTTCGAACAGTAATACTGGTAAAAAGCATCAAGTGCTGTAACACCCGTTTACTTGTAATGAATATATGCGCATTAAGTACAACAGCATACCAGTAATTTTATGGGAAGGCAAGAGCTTTTGAGCACCGAATAGTTTGCTACTTTCAAACAAAATATCATTTCTGATCACTCATAGCCATGTAAAATAGCAGCTGATAATTGTTTTTATACTGTAAGTGACTTAAGACCACTCAAATTCCAACTTGCTAAAGTGATCCTGCACCAAATGAACTTTGTATAACCCTTTTGACATAAAGAAAAGTAAATATATTACTTTAAGTACCTCTCTGGAAGTCTGGAAGTGAAATCCACCCATAAAATAATTACAGAAGGATATAATCCCACCAGTGGAACCGTACCATATTCCAGCTATACTATGTACTCAACTGCCTTTTGACTTCTACTCCAATATCCTTTACGCTAATTTACCATTTTTTGGAGTAGAGGGGTATCTCCCCATCTTTGTTTCTCAAGCCTCCCACCACACACCCTATCATCCCATCTTTGTTTCTCAAGCCTCCCACCACACACTCTGTCACCCCATCTTTGTATCTCAAGCCTCCCACCACACACCCTATCATCCCATCTTTGTTTCTCAAGCCTCCCACCACACACACTATCACCCCATCTTTGTTTTTCAATCCTCCCACCACACACCCTATCACCCCATCTTTGTTTCTCAAGCCTCCCACCACACACCCTATTACCCCATCTTTGTTTCTCAAGCCTCCCACCACACACCCATTGTACTCATTTATTCCTCTCGAGGTGAGAGCCCTTAGGCCCATTTGTTCTGTTTTGTTCCATTTGAAAAGATAAGTGCCCAAAGAGGTGCCATCATTTTGGGTGGATTGGGATTTTTGCTATTAAGCCCTAACTCTCCAGACACATGGTAGGTGTTTCTTTAGTGGGAATTGCGTAAAGGTAATGCTGGACTGCTGTTCATTTTTTCAAGTCTGCAGGCAACCCCAAACACAAACACACACACACACACACAAACACACACACACACACACACACACACACACACAAACACACACACACACACACAAACACACACACTCTCACGTGCATTCATGCACACACAGAACAGACATTCATGCATATTTCTCCAGTCCATGTGTGTGTGTGTGTGTGTGTGTGTGTGTGTGTGTGTGTGTGTGTGTGTGTGTACCCGTAGTCATGCTCCCGTTCCCATTTCACCTGTGAGAAGTGAGCAGACACAGATCATTTATTCCTGTTCTTTTCCCACCTTATGCCAGCTTCAACAGGTACCTGAGCTGCTAACTGAACCCAAGTCGCCTGGGTTTTAGTCAAGGCCATATAATAAATCCATCTCTGTGTACAGTTACTACCATCTCTTCAGCTTTGGAAGCTTCCTCAATCAACCTACCAAATGAATCACATTAGGAGTCTCAGTTAATCTACACCCTAGGGGAAACTGATTCCTCCATACCTTTTCCTCTATCTTATCTAAAGAATAATGCTTCCCCTTAGAAACCAATTTTCATTGACTTGGGATCCCTCCTTCCTGGATCCTGCACAAAGGTGGCTCACAAGGCCTTCACCTTACACATTCTCATTGGTTCCTCAGTCTTGGCACTCCATAAACAGAAATAATCTAATTGAGATGTACACCTGTAGTATAAAAAGCCTTGCAGCCCCAGATAGTAACAAAGGTTTTGCAGCCCCAGACCTCTCACCCATTCCTTGGAGATTGGAAAAGTCTCCCAGACAACCTTCCATTTATCCGCCCACCCCAAAAGAAAATTCTTAAGAGCTACAGAAAAAATGTGGTCCTGGATATAAAGGGTAAACATTGACAATATATAATGTCAGAGGAAGAATAAACATTTACATTGCTATTACATTCTAAGACAGATCCAAAAACACCATTTTCCATCTGGCTATTTACAGCTTGCAATTAAATAAAAATGAGCTACAGAAATCAATAACAGATAATTGTACTATTCAGGACAGTTATACTCATAAGTACTTAATTGTGTCACCCTGCCATGTAAATAGAAATTTCTGCCACAGAGGGTTGGGGGGGGGGGTGAAAGTTACTGGAATTTTGCAATGTTAATTTTATATCTAGAAACTTCACAACACCTTTCAAATTCTGAAAGAAGAAGTGGTAAGTCATTCTCTGGATACCTTAACTTAATTAGAAGGTTGTCAGTGTAAAGAAACAGTTTGATCTCATGGCCAGTCAAATAAAACCTCAAAAAGAAGAGGGATGCAGTTTTAGTGCTAAGGACTTCAATTAGAAGACAAACATCAGGGGAGACAGAGGACATCTGTGATGTGCTCCCCACCTTCAAATGACACTCCTGAAAAAGGCCAGCATTTGGCTCTTACTGCGATGTTAACCCCATGTTAATATTCAAGAGTGTCTTCCTATAATTTCCAGGAAATCAGAAATGTTTAGTACCACTAGAGAACTCTAACCTCTGATTCTCCTTTTTCACCATCAGTATCTTGAAAATGTCAAACCTTTGGCACCCTGTGAGAAGTCCACACTGATCCAAGTGCACCGACACAAGCAACAGTGGTGCTAGCTTGGATGACAGCAAGGTCATAAAAGTTTTCTAGTCATGATTTGAGGCTGACTTTTGCCTGTGTGAAAGTATTGGAGCCTTAGCTTTTTTGGGAATAACTGGTATTACCACATTGTGTCATGACTGTGGGTCCTGAAAACATCATTTGTCTCTTTACAAAGTGCGTCTAGAAATGAGAGGTCTGGGCATTGTTTACTGAGAGAAATGTAAAATTGAAAGGTACAGGGGCAAGCAGTTTTGTAAAACATCAACTTTGAAATTATTGGAAGTGAATAAGAGATAGCAGCTTTTCTGGTTAAAAACTGGAGCAGATTATAATTCCGTTTTATTTAAAGTCCATCTTTCTTAAAGCTAAAAGTTATTTTTTTTTAAAGCATATAAGTTGCATTTCACATCTGGGAGAGGAATAAAGATAAGACAAGAAAAGACAATTAGTGTAAGTAGGAGCACAGGCTGTAGCATGCATCTTAGCATGGATAACCTTAGTTATAAGTTAATTAATGCCTGTGGATGCAGCTGTCAATTTAGGAAAATTGTCATGAGGGTTAAATGTCATCATTTGTACATGTACATATCTTTGCATGTTTGTTATATGTTAATAGGTTATAGGGCATCCTGGGCATGTATTTTCTTGAGGTCTTTCATTAAAAACAAAAATTCTTGTAAAATGTGACATAGGTTCAAATGGAGATGACAAGAAATAACTATATAAAGGATCAACCTGCAAAACAATAGTGGGTGCATGTAACACAAAAGATGGAAATGGAGATATAAAAAAGCTGTCATATATAATAGGCGGGAATAATAACTTCTTATCGTAATGGCTAAACTAAACATATTATTTTGAAACATGAATGACCTCATAGGTATAGACAAAAGAGGGTGAAATTGTATTAATAAATGTACAGTGAAAAAAAGCAATGCTACAGGAGACACATTTGGGAAAAAGTGAGCATGTGAATTTGATAAAGAAAAGATTTCAGGGTGGATATTCAGCAGAATATCAGGGACAAAGGAATAGGTGAGTGCTTATATTAATTGCTAGAGGAGCTCCTGTACTGATAGAAGAGGGAAAATGAAGATAGTAAAGCTAAGTTTGTAGTAGTAATGGGCTAATGCCAAGGGAGGAGGATTATGCTGGCATGTATTTATATTCCACCTAAAACTGCTGTCATGGAAACCTAAGAAAGGTTGAGGAGAAATAATCAGCTTTCAGCAGGGAATATTACTTATAGCTGGAAACTGGAACTTTATTTGGAACAGTGTATCTGGGGACGTAGAAGAAAAAATGTAACAAAGGAGGCTACATTTCAGAAAGTATGAAAATATTTGCAATGGGAAATAAGGATTCAATTATAGGAACTCAGAGAGAATATATATGTTATTCCACAAGGTACAATAACTGGGCTAGACTAGACAGAGATTATATTTCACAGGAACATGTGCATTTAATTGAAACCTTCAACACACATCCAATAACTATTTCAGATCATGTGCCAATAATAACTAAGAAAAAATGCAGGATAAGGAAATAAAAATGAAACAATGACATTTCCCCACCTACCGCCTAAAAAGAGAGGAATTTTAAGAATATGTAGTGGAAATTATTCAAGAATTGTGAGGAAGATAGAATTTGTTTCAGAAGTTATAGCTAGTGAGTGGGATAAAATGAAACTGGAGTTTAAAAATCAGGTAGAAATAAAAGAAAAAGATATGGCTAAGAAGTAGCAATAATTATTTAGAGATTTAGAGGGGCTGTCAAAAGTTAAAGTATTGCAGAATAAGGGGGATTTCACAGAACAAGAGGTGCAAATGCAGAGTGCTAAAGAGAAATTAAGAGATCATCTGGATAATATGCATGAGTTTAGAAAGATTGCTGTTAAGCATCTGTTTTTTTTGTTTGCTTTTGTTATGATTACTCCAGAGCATAAAAATGTTTAGCACAAAGACTTAGGCAACAGAAAGTAGTAAGGGTTGTTGCTAATCTTAGGGACCCTATAACAAGAAAAATAACCAGAGACCTTCTAGAGGTATTGGAGATATTTTGGAAATTTTATGAAAATTTGACTAAAGCAGGGGAATGTGGAAATCAAGAAAAATCACAAATGGAAGTATTTATGGAAGACTTAGCTATGCCAAAGTTAGAGAGACATGAGGCTGAACAATTAACAGTTAAGTTAGGGAGATGAGATAAAAATGGTGATATATAATCAGTCTGCAGGAAAGTCCTCAGGAATAGATAGTATTCATGTAGAAGTATGGATGCTAGGAGGGAAGAAAGTGATAAAGATCTGGAAGGATTTGTTTAACAGTGTTTTAAAAGGAGG
Organism: Protopterus annectens; assembly: GCF_019279795.1. Classification (NCBI taxonomy): domain Eukaryota; kingdom Metazoa; phylum Chordata; order Ceratodontiformes; family Protopteridae; genus Protopterus; species Protopterus annectens. Next base: position 1,956,845,016 of record NC_056729.1, read on the forward strand.
GAAAGCACCAAATTTCCAGAAGAAAGCTGTGGTGGCTATAATACCTAAAGATGGCAAAGACCCATCAGGCCCAGCTTCATATAGGTCTATATAAACTTTAAGTTATGATTGTAAACTGTTTATGTCTATAATAGCTGAAAGAATGGCAAAGGTGTTGCCAACATTGATAGATATGGATCAGTGTGGTTTTGTGGAGGGAGGCAAACATTTGACAACATTAATAGAACAGTGATGATCCAGAGGGAAGCGGAGTGAAAGTAAATACCAAGCTAGGATTTTATGAGTAGGGCAATGGAAGCATTTACATTCACTGATACAATGATAAGGTTAATTAGGAGGATGTATGCGGGACCAGAAGCAAATATTAAAGTGAGAGGTTTCCTCTCTGCTAAGTTGTGTTTGCACAGAGGAAGCAGGCAGGGGTGTCCTCTTTCCCTTTATTTTTTGTATTATATTTAAAGCCATTGACAAAGAAAATAAGGGACTCAGAAATTCAAGGATAAAATTGGTATGGTAATCAAGAAAATGTGTCTTTATTTGCAGACAATATTATTTTGTACCCGATACAATCAGAAAAGGACATCTCAGTGTTGTGGAACATTCTGAGACAGTTTCAAGTCTTATATATAGGTAAAAAATTAATGAAAACAAAAGAAAGGATATAGCTGTAAACTATGTATGCACAGACAAATTGGTTCAGAAATCCCCATATTTATGAGGACATGATAAAAGGAGATATAAAAACTGAGAAACTGTTATGGATATGCATAGCAAGATATAATTCAAGAAATGAGAGAGTGGGATTTTTGATCCAGATCCTCAAGGAGAATAAAAACAGCCATACATAATAGTATATTCCTAAAGTAGCAGAAAGTATTCTAAGAGGTAAGCCAACACGAGAATTGCGACAGGAGATTCTGCTGATAGGGATGACTGCACTTCAGGGTACAGAGAATAGACAAAAGGGGGCTGGAATTTATTATAGAAAACTGCCAAGGAATCAAGTGTGAAGAGGCCAAGAAGACATTTGGACTCAGTCTAGAGACTCCTTCCCTGTCTTTTGAAAAATTAATTTCAGAGTATAGGCAAAGAGAAAGGGATAGTGGGAATCCTAAGTGAAAGATCTGTACTAATTGAGCTTTTAGTTGAATATAGAACAGAAACTGGTGTTAAAAATGGTTAATCAGTATGGCATATAAAATATTGAACAATAACTACAGGAATTGGCAGTATGGCATATAAAATATTGAACAATAACTACAGGAATCACTTAGAGGAAGTTATAAAAGATTGGAAAGAGAGTTTGGATAAGCAATTCACAAGGAAAAAGTGGGAGGACAAATATGGAATAAAGTCTAGAAGATTTAGGATTTCTGCTTGAAAGTGTTTGCATAGGTATTTTTTTATCCCAAGCAGACTCCAAAGAATTTTTCCTCAGGTATATACCAAATATTGGAAGTGTGATGGGAAAGAAAGAGTTAACTGGGAACATGTTTTGGTTAGTGTAATGAGTTGGTCAACTTTAAAATTTTCCTACAGAGTACTCAGTCAGAAATATTGGGTGAGCAAATGGGTGTAATTAAGGAAATTATTATTTTTTTTTAGCTGGAATACAGGATCTGAATTATCTAGACATAGTAAGGCCTTGATAAGTTTAACTCTGGTGGCTGCCATAAAATCATTACTAGAAAAAGGAAATCAAAATGTAAACCAACTATATATGAAGTATTATATATGATAACAGGGGTAAAAAAACAAAGTGGGATATTTAGAAAAGGGTAGGAGCAAATTACATAGAAAAAATGGAAATCGTGGGAACAATACATGCAGAATAATATTTTGTAGGAAGAGTGAGATTTAATAGAAGGCAAGAATTGATTGATTGATGTAATGTTTGATTGATGAGAATTGTATAAAAAAATATGTGTGATATATCACTCTTGTAACTGTGAATGTGTTAGCATGGTTTGTTTTCTTTTATATAAATGTATCTTTGACTACATCTTAAGTGATAATTCTGTAAAGGTGCTAAAAAAGCCACTCAGCCCTCTGCTGATACAACTCCAAATGAAGCCCATCAGGGCCTGGAGTTATCACCCTTCGAAACTTAACCAAAAGAATACTTAGCTCTTCTGGGGTAACTGTGGCCTACAGGCCAACTCTTTCTGCCTACATAAGTAATGGGAATTTTAAGTTAGATAGATACTTTTCTCCGGTTCTGTTATTCTATCCTTGAATGTCATCACCTAACTTGGTGGTGTATAGCTCCTCATAAAACCTAGAAAATACCTGAGAAACTTCTGAAAGCTTATTAACCTTCTGCTGCTGCCTACTGTCCAATACTTCAAGCACAGTATGTTCTGCTTTAAGATACCCAAGACTAAAAATCATCATTTTCTGGGTGTTAGAAGAATTATAATAATCTCTCCATTTCAGTGATTAACTCTTAAAAATCCACCATGTTCTGTTGATTGTGGTAATGAGGTTGAGGTCTCTGGAATGTGTGGTGCAGAGGGATTGGGATTTCTTTAGAGGTAGCATTTCTAACAGAGCTGGGTCAGACATGGCTTTGTAAGTCAAGCAAAGATCTCCTCTAAGTAGGTGATATGAGACAGAGAATCACTGGAATCTTTTGAGTCTGTCTCTCTAGGACATGTGTTTAATGCCTAGGATCCTCTTTGTGAGGTACTTCTGTGGCCTCTCCAGCTGTTGCAGGTGTCTAGTGAGGTACATGCCAAATGGGGCATTATACTCAGTGAATGGTCTAATGAGAGAAGAGTAGAGAGACGATGACCTCTTTCTTCCTGGATGCAAAACTCTTGGTAATGAGATGCATACATAGAAGGACTTTCTGACCACAGTAGCAATGTGGTGGTCAAAGGAGAGGTTGCTGTCAGCCTGCACCCCCAGATCTCTTATAACGCCTTCAGTGTTCAGTGGGCTCCCATCGATGTGGTAATTAGTGGGAAATGAGTTTTTCCCAAAGGGGATGACAACACATTTTTTGGCATTAAGCTTAAGGCCATGGTTTTGACACCAGTCATTGGTCTCAGTGAGGCCTTTCTGTAGGATGTCTGCATAACTTGGGGAGTTAATAATGGCTCCCAGCTTGCAGTTGTCTGCGAACTTGGTCAGCCAGAGTCTGTTTGTGTTGGTCTGGACTTCTGAGAATTAGATGATGAATAGGAGAGGACCCAGGACCAATCCCTGTGGGACTCCACTAGTGAATGGTCAGCAGTCTGACTTGGAGTCTACTACTTTCACACTGTGGGTTCTATCTGTGAGCCAATTTGCAACCCACCTAGTGATATAGGGGTTGATGGCTAGTTTGGTGAGTTTATCAATAATTCCCGAGTTAGGAATGGTGTCAAAGGCCTTGGCCAGATCGAGGTAGGTGATATGCACTGCCTTACCTTCATCCACAGCCCTGGTGACTGACTCAAAGAAGTCAACCAGGTTGAGCAGACCTGATCTCTCTTTCACAAAGCCAAATTGCATGGGATCTAGAGTTTGGAGATTTCCTATTAATCAGGTCCATGATGATGCGCTCCATAGCTTTTACAAATTAGACTCATCAGGCTAATGGGGCGAAAATTCCCAAGTCTGTAGTTGCTCCCACTTTATGGAGGGGGCTGACTGTAGCAGTGCACCATTTGGTAGGGACAAAGCCTGAGGTGAGGCTGTGACTGAACAGGGCACACAGATGTGGTACCAATTTGCTTTGTAGTTCATGTAGAACACAGCCAGGAATATTACTGGGTCCCATGGAAGCTGTATTCTTGGCCTTGGATAATGCAGCTTTAACCTGTGCTGCAGTAATGCTGGATGCCTGGCATTCTTCTGGTATTGTGATTGGTCCTTTAGGGGGGAGAGAGGGGTAAAGTTGGCACTGAATCTGTCGGCCAGTATGTTGGCAATATCTGTTGGCTCAGTATAGGAGGTAACATTGTGCAATAACTCAGAGCAATCCTGGGTATTGCCGTGGAGATTTTTGATATAACTATAGAAGGCTTTGTGATTGTTTTTTAGTGTCTGACACAATTCTGCCTTCATAGCTGGCTTTAGAGGATTTGATGAGGGATCTCAACTTTTTGTTGAGGCTAATAAGGAGTTTTTCCAGTCTTGGGACTTCACCTTTTTTCTGCAACAGTTTCTTCCTTCTGTTGTAGAGTTTATTAATGGCAGGGGACCACCAGATTGGCTTCCTTTTTTTGGAGGAGATCATCTTGGTTCTGTTGGGTATGGCTAGTTCCATGCATTTATGTATATGTTTGTACAGTGCATTGGTGTATGATTTGGCAGTCATGCAGCTATTTTCCATTGGCATGGGTACCGTGAAGTTAGCCACCTCTGTTTTTAGCAGTCCAAAGTCAACATTGGAGAAGTTTTTCAAGGTGGTTACCTTTGGGGTGTGGGTGTGGGTGAGATGTGGATTTCCATAGTATGACCAGGGAGGGATTGACTACTGGTGTAGAGCAATGGTCACCCATGTTAGTAATAACCAGGTCAAGGATGTTGCTTCCTCTAGTGGGGGTCAGAATGATCTCTTCCAGGGCATTGGAACTGATGAATTCCAGGAAGCATTGGGCCAGTGTATTGGTGCTTGAGCAGTTCTCCCAGTTGATGAAGGTGTAGTTAAAGTCTCCTAGTATGAGAATGTTGGGTTGGACCTTGATAGATTCCAGGATGCTTAGGAATGTGAAGTGAGAGTCTAGGGACATGGTTGGGGACCTATAGCAGGCTATGACCTGGATCGCCATCTTACCCAATGTTAGTTGTACCTGAAGTATCTCAGATGCCTTATGCTGGGCTACTAGTCTGGAGGTGTGCATATCCTTTATGAATATGGAAACACCAAAGCCTTTGGACCTATGAACCATGTTTCAGGGCCGAAAGGTGTGGAAAGAGTTATAGCCTGGTAGCACAGGGGTGCTTTCTGCTGCTTTAAACCAGGTCTGTGTTACAGCACAAATGTTGATGTTCTCCATTTTGAGTAGTGCTTCGAGTGAGTGCATCTTGAGATTTAGACTTCTAGCATTGAGCAGCATGACCCTCAGATTGCATTTATTTATAGCTGTTATGGTGGTAATTTGGCCTTTGGAACACCGCCTAAAAAAGGCACTATGGGGTAGCAAGAGCCTTAGCCAGTACCCGGAAACCCAGGGGTGACAGATGCAGGCCATCTCTGGCAAAGCACTGAGGTCTGTCAATCATGCCGCACAAGCAGACAGATACTGGATCCCCTTAGAATGACACCAGAAACTTAGCCAGTTGTTGAGGTCAATCATTTTTTGTTTGTACTGTGGTATGACTGTGGGTGATGGTAGGATACAGCTCAGGGCTACAGTCATACCTGCTTGGGCCACATAATCTGAGAGCTCCACCATGTCTCTTTTCATGCAGTCAAGGGAGGTGCGTCTCAGGTCATTCACACTCACATGGACATTGACAGAGTCATACCTGTACTTGTTCTGGAGTGACCTGAGTGCGTGTGTTATGTGTCACATTCTGGCACCTGATAGACAGCTGACTGTTACCTTCTCCTTATTCAGCCTAGTGAGTGGGACATCTGTGTGCCTCACTGTTGAGTCACCTATGATTAGTGTATTGGGCAAGGTGTTTAGCCTTAGAGGCTTAGGTTGAAGGGCAGACTGTGGAGGTGAGCTGTGTGTCCTGTGGTTTGTGTTGTGCTGTGGTGGTCGAGTGCATTTCTGTCTTGGAGGTCTCTGCTGTTTGGGTAAATTTCTACTGAGATCCTCCACGAAGGTGGGTGTGTGGTTTGTGTTTTTATGTGAGAGATACGATGGTGGGTGTTCTGGAGGGCTATGTGTTCCATGTGGAGTGGTGCAGGTGTTGACCTTCTCCTCTTGACCAGTAGTCCAGTCTTGGCTGGAGAGTGCGTAGCTTCCAATTTGGAGATATAAGTGCATCTCTCACAAGTCTGAGTGTTGGAAGGTAAGAGGAGAGGGTTGTCTGTATACATGAGGCAGTTGCTACACTACTTCAAAATGCCCAAGTGCACCAGGTTAATAGGAGAAAGCACAGGGAACTGCCCTTTAATCATGACAGGAGGGGTGGTCATAACTACTAAGTACTGGAGCTATTTCCATGAAGAATAACTAGTGCTGATGGCACTTAGGTGTGCTACAATAATTGTTACAAAAAACTGTTAAAGAGAAAACGGCCAATAAACTACAATTTCTGGGCCAGAAACCACCCCTCTTGTGGTAAATAGCCTACCTAGTGCTTACCACTCCCACTGATGAGCTGGAAGGCTTCCCTCCAACACAGAAAGGCTTAGGGGGGACAGAGATTTACAAACAGTCCTGGATGCAGTAAATCTATATCTGGACTAGACTAGTTACAGGAAAGGTGGGAAACAAGCTTAGAACATTGTTTTTTTTTACAGAAAAGCAGCTAAAACAGCAGTAAAAACAATTCAAATGCAATGCAAGCTAGCACACTTGAGTGTGTAATATTATTACAGTTTAAATAAGTGTAATTAAATTAAAAATGACTAAAAACAAGTGCAGAAAACAGTAAATTAGGAAAAAATCAAAATGGAGGCACTTAGAGTATTTCTTTCCCCTTCCTTATGCTCTTGCAGTCTGCAGCACACCAAAACTGTGTCCATGTAGCTTAAACAAGTGCAAACCCATGCAGATGTGGGCTTTTAAACCAGAAAGTTGAAAGGGGTGGAAAAACTGCCCAAAAGGCCAATAATTTCTGGGCCAGAAACCACTGCTCTTGTGGTAGATGAACTACCTAGTGCTTATAAGCACCCACTGATAAGCTAGACAGCTTCCCTCCAACACAGAAAGACTTGGGGGCTGAGAAGCTTACAAACAGTCCTGGATACAGCAAATCTGTATCTGGACTAGACTATTTACAGGAAAGGCAGGAAACAAGCGTAAACATGGTCTTTTAAAACAAAAAGTTGAAAGGGATGGAAAAACTGTCCAAACGGCTAATGATCTACAATTTCTGGGCCAGAAACCACTCCTCTTGTGGTAGATAGGCTACTTAGTGCTTACCACTCACACTGATGAGCTAGAAGGCTTCCCTCCAACACGGACAGGCTTCGGGGGCTCAGAAGCTTACAAACAGTCCTGGTTACAGCAAGTCTGTATCTGGACTAGACTAGTTACAGGAAAGGTGGGAAACAAGCTTAGAACTTTGTTTTGTTTTTTTTTTTTTTACAGAAAAGCAGCTAAAACAGCTGTAAAAACTATTCAAATGCAGTGCAAGCTAGCACACGAGTGTGTAGCAGTATTAAAGCAAATACAGTTTAAATAAATGTAATTAAATTTAAAAAAGTCTAAAAACAAAGAAATTTACTGCAGAAAGCAGTAAATTAGGAGAAAATCAAAATGGGTTCACTTAGAGTATCAGAAAACAATGCCAGCAGATATATAAATAATTCATTCACGCAAAAATTAAGACAGTGCAGAACTCTGAACAGTTAACAAGTGCCAAAAAATATACATATCAGTCTATATTTCTAGATAGTTTGAGAATCACACTAAGTCAGAACACAAGGGGATTCTAGCAATGGAAGTACAACAGAGAAAATACACCTCAGGCAATAACAAACAGCAGTGGCGGCTGGTGACTTCAAATCAAAACAACCCCTGAAACTAGCTCCCTGAGAAACAGACACATTCACACAAACATGCAGGAGGAGATGCAGACAGAAGCCACCCCAACACCCCAACCAACCAGAAAACCTATAGCTTGTGGAGGGCACAATACTACCAATATCACCATCAATTATGCAAAAAAAGGACATAAGTCTGAAATTGAAATCTGAAATTCAAATGCTGTCAATTTTTAAACAAGACAGAACAACAAAACAAATTTTCAGCAGAAAGGGGAAACGAACCGTCTTTCCAAAAAAAAAGGCACCAGACACACACACACACACACTCACACACACACACACACACACACACACACACACACACACACACACACACACACACTCTCTCTCTCTCTCACAGGCACATCCTCATACCTTTCTGCTGTCTCTCATTTAACACAATGTCCATAATTTTGCCTCATACATTTGATGCCCATTGTTAAAGACAAATAGTCAGTTAATAATGCCAAACATTAGAATGTCATACTTCGTGCACAATTAATAATGCCAGACATTAGAGTGTCATACTTAGCACACATTTAATATTGCAAATGTCAGACTCAGTGCTCATTTAATAATGTCAGATGTTAGAATGTCATTCTTAGTGCACAATTAGGGTATCTTGCTGCAAAATTTGTTATTCTGTTAATTTTAAGGTAGTTAATTTAATACTGCAAAAGTGTCCCTGGTGTCTTGTGTTCACCACCCCCTGTATTTCTGCCTTTCTTAGTCTATGGGGAGTTGAGAGGTATAGAAGCATTCCCCTCACACACACACACACACACACACACACACACACACACACACACACACACACACACACACACACAGACACACTGTACATCAGTCACTCTTCCACCTGATCGTACTCATGAACATATTCACCCATTCACTTATACACACACACACACACACACACACACACACACAATCATATATCTAAATCTACTCATACTCCTACAGACGCGCACACATGCTTACACATACACACACACACACACACACACACACACACACACACACACACACGCTACAACCAGCTCTTCACTAAACACATCAACACTTTCTTCTAACATGGTCTCTCCAATTTCTGAGGGAGAACACTTGACTAATTATCATATGCTGCTCCCACCTAATGCCTCATTTACATTGGTGTAAGCCTTGGAGACAGCCCACCATGATAATTCTACAGACCACTTAGAATCAATGCTGCAGGGCTGCCTGTAAATCAGAAAGGGCTAATACTATCAGGAAAACATCCATATTAGGTCCTACCACTGGTGGTAACCCTGTCTGAATCCCAGGGAAAGTCACTGTTTTCTTTTGAGCCATACATTTCTGATTTAAGGGCACAACATAAAATCATCCTAGGCAGTATCTGTTGTGGTTGCATAATAGCCACTTCAAAGACTGTATATATCAACCATTGTTTTAAGGATAAAATCATAATTAAACCTTTTCCCAATATGTATAATCATTCTTAAGGTCACCAAATGAAAATTCAAGCAGTTAATATAGTATCAAAATACAAATGGACCCAGGCAAGGCTTCAGGTCCCAGGATAAAAGTACGTTTAATAAAATCCAACAAAGACACTACTGCTTTCACAGAATTGCTTCATCTGGTGTATGGTGGTTGTATTTTGGTTGCTAGTTAATATATTATGCCAACCAATGGAAAACTGTTAAATCCCTCAAAAAATCCAAGTAGTGTAGATAAGTTATCACAAAAAGGAACACAACGATATAAAAACAAAAAATGAAGGGTGAACACCGTAAAAAATTCAACAAACTTTTATTTCCAAGGATTAAGCACTTATGGCCATAAAACAAAGGCCTCCTTCAGAATAAACTGTTCCCATTCACATCATCATTAAATACTAACCCCAATGATGAAGAGCCAGTCAAAACACTTCCCACATTAAAGTCATACACATTTTTAAAATTTGTATAAAAATTTAAAAAATTTCTAATACAAATCCACGCATAAAACAAACATTATTTACATTTTTCATAATAGACTTTCCTGTGTAAAACTGCTTTGGAATTCACTTCACTGTTCAACCCTGCTGCATTGTAAGCATTAAACAAAATTTGCCATCTCATCTCTCTATAACCTAATTCCCTTTCTTTATCACCATTGAAATATTGGGGTATACAATCCATAACTGAAAAATAAAATTTATTGTGGTTTTGACAGAACACTGTATGTTTCAACAATGCATTGTCTGTGTTTTTGCTTTTTGTAGCATATAAGTGCTCGTATATTCTTCTTCTCAACTGTCTGTTGGTCTTACCAATGTAAAAAGATGTACAGGCTGAACACTTAGCTAAATAAACCACAAAAGTCGGCCCACAATTGAATACCCCTGGAACCTGACAAATTCTGTTACTTCAAAGTGTGAACCTTCTGCAATATACCTACAAAAATTGCAGTTCATACACTTGAAGGTACCTCTTGTTCTTGTCTCATTCAAATGGTGATTTCCTTCTAATATTTCTTTAAAAATGTTTGCTCTTTTGATAATGAAACAGGGTGCAGGGCCTAAAACTGATTTTATACCACTGTTGGCTCCCAAAATTCTTCAGTTGTTAACTATAATGTCTTTAATAGCCTTACTATCAATCGTAAAAACCAAGGGGATGATTATATACCAGTATTGTGGTTTTGAATTACTAATACTGGTGTCCTTATTGGACACACCCTCCATCAGTATCTCTTTAACTACCTTTGAGGGATGGTCTCTATTTTTAAACCTAAGGTGAAGCTCATTGCCCATGTCGTACATATTTGTAACTTCAGTAGTTAACCTTTTCAGCCCTACCAACTGTCCCTTAACTATATTGTGTTTGACGTAGGTAGGGTGCATGCTAGAATAATGTAATAAGGTGTTACTTGCCACATTCTTGTAACTAATTTTGGAACTTAATTTACTGGCTCCTGCCTGTTTAAAAATTTCTAAATCCAAAAAACTAATTTTGGAAGCACTCCAATTGTAAGAGAAATTAAAGATGTACTTTTATTCATGCATTCAAGAAACTGTTGCAATTCAAATTTTGTACCCCTCCAAACAAAAATTAAATCATCTATAAAACAATAATATAGCAACATTTTCTCTTTACCATTTAACTTTGTCAAAACATTGGTCTCTCAATAGGCCATGACCAAGTTGGCATAATTTGGAGCCATTCTTGCCCCCATGGCCACACCCCACATTTGCAAAAAATATTCTGTCTCAAAACCAAAAAAATTATAAGATAAAATGTGTTCCATACATTCCAGCATAAATCTGTACTCGCCTACTTCAAATTGATTACTTTTAATTAACATGTTCCCAACCCATTCCAAACCTGTTTCATGTGGAATACAGGTTTACAATGATTTTACATCAACCGTTGCTATCAAATCATCACACTCAATAGATTTGTCTTTAATTTTGTTCAAAAAATTGTAAGAATCCCTAATGAATGAGTTGGTACCCTGAAGAAGTTTCAAAAGAGCTCTGTGAATAAATTTTGACAACGGCTCTAGCTTGGAAGCCGGCACTGAAACTATAGGCCTGTATGGGGTATTTTTCTCATCTTTGTGCACTTTGGATATACCAAGCAAATTACCTATCTTTGGTTTGGATACCTAAAAGAAAGCCATCTTTGATTCAGAAAAAAACCTCCAGCAAACTTTCTGTTAACCATGAGCCAGTGTATTTATAAGCCTTAATTATTTCACCCTTAGACACTTTTTTTTTATAAAACTGCTGCTTCAAAAGCAGATTTTGAATGCCCTTGATATAATCACTAGATTTGACTACAACCATAGATCCCCCTTTGTTGGCCCTCATTACCCTAATAGAACAATTATTTTGGATAGATACCAAACTTCGAAATTCATCTTTAGTTAAATTGTAAAATTTGTGTGCTTTTATTATTCAAAAAATTCCTTATTTCCACTTCACACATCCCTTCAAATGCCTTTATGGTAGAATGCAAAGGGGGATTGAAAACACTTGGTATAATAAAATCACTTTTAGTTTTACCATTTTTGTCCATAAAGCAGTCTTAAATTAAGCTTGCGAGTATAACCTTTTAAATCAATCAAAGTTTCTATAACATCAGACCTTCATGATGGAGTAAAGGTAAAACCTCTGCTGACAACCTTAATTTCCTGCTGTGTAAAAGCTCACCTGGATAGATTGTAAACCTTAAAAGACATAGGCAGTACCTGAAAAATTACATTTGTCCGCTGCTTATTGTCCCTCTGAAACAAGGGATAAAAATTTGTGCTGCTTGATTTGTCTACCACTTTGACTCAAGTCTGGTTGGTGTGCCCCCGCTGCTTCGTCCTCTGAGATTTTCTCTCATGGTTCTCCCTATCTCCAGTGTTCTCCTGTTCTGTCCTGTTCTTTTCTCCTCTAGTTGCTTCAAATGATGAGATAAAAAAAGACTTTTTGTTATTGTTAAAATGAACTTGAGCTGACTGTCTGTGTTCCGCTTCAGGCTGTTCTGCTGCTACAATGACGTCATTCACTGACGCCCGCCTCTTACAATGATGTCATTCACCGATGCCCGCCTCCTGGAATCTTTGTAGCCTTGGTGTTCCTTTCTTAAAGTGGAACGCTTGTCTTCCTCTGCATAGTGCAAGTGATCCTTAACAATCTTTTTTTCTTTCTTTTTTTGAAGTGATTCACTTAGCTTGTCAACTTTTAACTGCATTTTGTTAAGAGCTTCATTAACATTCTGGGTGGAATCTGTTAAAGACAGTTTGTCTAGCAAACTGTCTATCCCTTTTTGGAGATTGTTTTTTTTTCCTGCTCCTGATACTCCTTTAAAAGGGTTACAAAAGCCAGTCCTGTATTCTCACAAATCTCATTCCACTTCTCTCGGAATGAGACACTGTACTGTCCACTGGGTATATTGTTAACCCATAAACCTTTCTGCACTTGCTTGGCTTCCAAACAAAAATTAAAATATGTAATATCCCACTGAAGCCATTTAAATTTATTTAACGAGGCTTCTAAATCTTTGAAAATCCAGTTTTTGTCCAAATACAACTTCGGAACATTGTCTGGTACCTGAAAACAATCCATTGCTTCCTTGGTGTTAAGCACTGGTTCTGTCATCAAATCTTTAACCACATCCCACCGGGTATAGCTTCTTTCCACAGGATGAAAAGGTAACTCCACTATGTCATCCTCGACATGGCTCTTGATGCCCTGAGTCCTCATAGGGTTGTGGTGTGTACTTACGTCCAACAAACTGTTTTCTTTGCTGGTGTCAACTTGAGGTATTACCATAGTACACACATGGAGACCAATACAAAACTATGTTAAATGCCTCCAAAAATTCCAAGTAGTGTAGATATGTTATCACAAAAACGAACACTATGATGTAAAAACAAAATAATGAAGGGTGAACACCATAAAAAATCCACAAAACTTTTTTTTCCAAGGATTAAGCGACTTTTGGCCATAAAACAAAGGCCTTCATTCACTTTTACACACACACACACACACACACACACACACACACACACACACACACACACACACACACACACACACACACTCACTCACTCAATGTACATCAGTCAGTCTCCCACCTGATCGCACTCATGAACATATTCATCCATTCACTTACACATACATACACACACACACACACACACACACACACACACACACACACACACACACACACACACACACACACACACACTCTCATTGGACATCAGTCACCCACCCACCTGATCACACTCTTGAAACCCATTCACTTACACGCACACACCCCTATGCTACGTGTCCCATAACTAACCCCTCATTGCAAACTCTCGCACGCGCACATGCACACACACACACACACACACACACACACACACACACACACACACACACACACACATGCACACACAGACACATACACACACATACACCCCTACGCTACATGTCCCATAACTAACTCCTCATTGCAAATTCTCTTGCGCGCACACAGACACAAAATCATATATCTAAATCTACTCATACACCTACAGACACACACACGCGCGCACACACATCACACACACACACACACACACACACACACACACACACACACACACACACACACACACACACACACACCTCTACGCTACATGTCTCATAACTAACCCCTCATTGCAAACTGTCCCGCGTGCGTACACACACACACACACACACACACACACACACACACACACACACACACACACACACACACACTGTACATCAGTCACTCTTCCACCTGATCGTACTCACGAAGATATTCACCCATTCACTTATACACACACACATGCACACACACACACACACACACACACAAAATCATATATCTAAATCTACTCATACACCTGCAGACACACACACACACACACACACACACACACACACACACGCTACATGTCCCATAACTAACCCCTCATTGCAAACTCTCACGTACACACACACACACACACAAAATCATATATCTAAATCTACTCATACACCTACAGACACACACACACGCGCACGCACACATCACACGCACACACACACGCTACATGTCCCATAACTAACCCCTCATTGCAAACTCTCACGTACACACACACACACACACACACACACACACACACACACACACACACACTGTACATCAGTCACTCTTCCACCTGATCGTACTCACGAAGATATTCACCCATTCACTTATACACACACACACACACACACACACACACACACACACACACACACACACACACAAAATCATATATCTAAATCTACTCATACACCTACAGACACGTACACACACACACACACACACACACACACACACACACACACACACACACACACACAAAATCATATATCTAAATTTACTCATACACCTACAGACACACACACACACACACACACACACACACACACACACACACACACACATACACACACACACACACACACACACACACACACACACACACACACACACACACACACACACACACACACACACACATACTACCAACTCTTCACTAAACACACCAACACTTTCTTTTAACATGGTCTCTCCAACTTCTGAGGGAGAACACTTGACTAGTTATCATATGATGGCTCCACATAATGCCTTATTTACATTGGTGTAAGCTATGGAGATAGCCCACCATGGTAATTCTACAGACCACTTAGAATCAATGCTGCAGGGCTGTCTATAAATCTGAAAGGGCTAATGCCATCAGGAAAACATCCACATTAAGTCCTACCATTGGTGGTAACCCTGGCTGAATCCCAGGGAAAGTCACTGTATTCTTTTGAGCCATACATTTCTCATTTAAGGGCACAACGTAAAAATCATCCCAGGCAGTATCTGCTGTGGTTACATAATAGCCACTTCAAAACCTGTATATATCAACCATAGTGTTAAGTATACAATCATAATTAAACCTTTTCCCCATATGTATAGTCATTCTTAAGGTCACCAAATGAAAATTCAAGTACTTAACATATTATGCTAAACAAAAATGACTGAAAAATGTGCTTGATATTATTATGAAATTTTTTTACGTGGGTTGTAAAAACATGGGTGCAAATTGTAACACTTTTGGTGCCAGGGAGCCATGTTTATTTATTTATTGGCATTTTCTTACTAGGAAAGTCTGACTGGGTCCAGGGAACTCATTTTCAGTAGAGACCCAGGGAGAAACACTCCAAGACATACAATGACATGAAATATACGGTGGTGTAATTTTACATAATTCATAAATGGGTAAAACACAAATAAAAAATGGATATTGTTGCTGGCAAATGAAGAATATAGAAGTGAGTAAGTAAGAGGATTTTAGGAAGCAATAGAAAGAAAACGAGGAATCGCAGGAAAATTGAGAAAGGGAGGATGAATCGCAGAAAAATTGAGAAAGGAAGGATGAATCGCAGGAAAATTGAGAAAGGGAGGATGAATCGCAGGAAAATTGAGAAAGGGAGGATGAATCTCAGGAAAATTGAGAAAGGAAGGATGAATCGCAGGAAAATTGAGAAAGGGAGGATGAATCGCAGGAAAATTGAGAAAGGGAGGATTAGAACAAGAATAGGTGAGAGATGTTCAGGAAGCACAGTAGTAAAGGTGGTTACAGAAGTGCAGAAAAGAGAGTCAATAATGTTAGCAGTGGGAGAGGAGTGCTAGATGTGAGAAAGAAAGATAGTGTTGGAAAGATAGTAGATAATAGAGGTGAGGTGAGAATAATAGTAGGTATAAAAGGAAGTGTTTTTTTAAACCAGGTTTAGAACAAGAGCAAGTACATGATTTTGATAGTAATTCCTTTAATGTTTGAAGATTGGAAGTTTAACACTTGATTTGACGTTGATCGGTAAGATGTTCCACACTTTGACAACAGAGTAGGCCTAAAGCCATGCATGAGTAGGAGTTGTTTGTCTTCTGATCTTAGTATTCTTTTAGTTTGGGTTTGAGGGGTGCGGGTGGTTCTTGCCCCCTATCCACAGTGTATAGAATAGAGGGCAGGGCAGGCACTGGGATTATGAGTTATATTACGGGCAGTTATAAGTTGTAAATAATGTGGTACTTGAAGCCATTTAAGAGACTTCAGAGCAGCACAGTGGTGGTTATAATAAGTCACATCAATTGCATATTTGGCAGTTTTATTGTAGCATGATTCAAGCTTGGGGGTTGGTGAGAACAGGAGTTTCATAAAGTAGTGAAAGTAATAAGGTAGGTGGTGGGAAGGATGGTTTTAGTGGATGTATTTAGAATACATTCGTGCCTATAGAGCATTCCTAGTTTCTGATGATTTTTTTTTTTAATTGTTCAGGAAGTAAAGATCAAATTTGAGATTTTTATCTTTAGTCACACCTAGGAGTTTAGTATGGAGAATGACTTCGATTTCAGTGTATTCAGGAAGAGGATCTTAAAATTGTTTTTATCTGGAAAAAGTGGATGCTTGTAAGGTTCAAATAAGTTAGACTTCTCTTTCTTAAACAAGTACCTACCTTGATTAGAAATGGCTTTTATAGTGCCTATCTGAAACAAAAATAGGCCATTTTTTCAGGTTAATACCTTGAAATGTTGGAACTCGCAATGCAAAGTCCTGAAATGTGGAAACGGAATGACTAAAAATCCGGACTTACGTATACCACATACCAAGCCAAGATTGTCATTTGTTAGAATATTGCCTTTTCTCTGAGGTTTGTTTGGTATGTATACATTTGGGGAGAGTGGGGGTTTGCTACTACATTGAGGGGTGTAGGTGGTTCTTGCCCCCTACAAAAACAAGTTTAAAGGAGAATGGTGATGTTCAGTATTCGCCCTTCTGTGTTTTCAGCCTTTATTTATGGGGTTTAGTGACTCGCATTGTGAATCCCAACTTTTCAGCAGGAAGCCATTTTTCTGTTAAAACTCAGTGAAAAAAAAAAGTATTATCATCCCTTTCAGTAAGAGTGATATTCCTGCCAGCGACCACATCAATAGAAACACCCTAAGCATGCACAGGTTGACAGCGATCTTACCTTTGATCACCGTTGGTAAGAAGAGCACTCTATATTGCCCATCTCATAAGTAAGGGCTTTGCCTTCAGAAAAAAAAAATGTATAACTTCCCTGTACTTTTCCCTCATCAAGCCAATAACTGAGTACAACACCCGTTTTGGTATGTACCTTTCCAAGCACCTGCAGCAAATGAAGAGACCACAAAATTCCTCACAAAGAGAATTCAAGGTATTATCCGTCTTATGTGGCTTGGCTGAAATCACTGTCACTTTACTCCATTTCATGCAGACCACTCAGAGGCGATCTCTGCCTTGTGTATAAGGCAATCTCTGACTCGGCTTTATTGGAAATGCTGCATATCCATAAGTCCAATGGCTCATGGGTTACTCGCTGTATAGACCTTAATCTGGCATGTGACATTAATAGAACCTGCTGGAGGGACAGATGTGTCTCCTAGAGGTTACCTCCCAGTTCATGTCAAGCAGAGTACCTCTTTGGCCCTCTTCAAGCACAATCTGGACAATTGGATGGGTAACCATAAATTCACCCAGGGGATTCCAGTTGCGTCTCTCTTGGAGAAGGCCAATAGGTGCTGATCGTGGAAACAAGGGCAGAACTTGGCTAGGCTTGTAAGGGCCCTAGGGCCATTAGCCTAGTAACTTCCTATGATCCTATGTCTTTGCAAAGTACTGATGCCTGTTAAGTGTCTGACATGTTCTACATGTTGCTTTAGATGAGGTCTTGCTTTTTTGCCTTAGCTTGTTGACATACTGTAGCAGAAAACTGTCTAAATGATATTTTATTTCAATGTGCTTTGGTGTAGCAATTAAAGCAAGAGTGCTTTAGTTAACCACCTTAAAAAGGTTAAAATGGGCAGCATCTAAACAGAAATCAAAGCAAATATGAAAAAAGGATATGTAAGTATGAAACAAGAGTAAATATTTGGTCAAAACCGATGTACGAGGATAGACGTGAGTGTTGAGGTTAGAGAGGCAAGCAGTTGTATACAGTATTTCAGTACCCACAAGGGATTGTGAGAGTTATCTTTTAATTTCTCATGTCCTCATGCATGTAACTTTAAAACAGATTTGTATACGAGTAAAATGTCTGAATTCTGTATCATATACTCCAGCAAAGATAAATGATAAATATATCCGGAAGTTGAGAGGGAAATGTTGCTATGTACAAGCAAGCTTTTAAATTTCTCTATAAGCAACATTTTAAGTGATCTAAATTTTAGATTTCTCAAGCCCAATATAATTGTTTCATTGGTTTAATTTTATGAAGCTGATAGTTAAAATTGTTTACTAATTTGCAAGATCCACAGTAATATCATTCCTGGTTTTCTTGGATACTGGACCAGTAGTAACCTGTAAAAATTGAATGATTAAGTAACAATTTAAATCCTTAAATGGCTGTTATGTCTATCTGTATATATGAGGTGTGGCTGCAACCTTGAAACATGTGTTTAAGATGAGGCTACCGTGTTAGCCTAAGGAGGTCTGCAACATTGTTACAGTTGCCCTTCAGCAGAGAGAGCACATGTCTCTCCAACTTGCTCTCACTTTTTTTTATGCAGAAGTTAAATTTTGCTCAGCCACTGCATGGTAACTTTGGTGCCCTAAATTCCTACCCTGTGAGTAACCGTCACTGAATGCTGGGCATGTTTCTGTGTGGTATATGTAGAATGTTGTTAATAAAACATGACTGATTACTTACCTGCATCAAGTCAGGTGTGCTGCACACTGTGTGTTTCTTTGTGACATTATATTGAAGTAACCCTGAATTAAAGTACCTGTATAACTGTTAAACATCACATTCCCTCTTATTCCACTGTATGCTTCCGAGGTTGAGGTTGCAATTTACAATGAGTTTATTCTCAGAATTGTCTTGGTGTTATGATGTAAGCATTTCAGGGATCATATCCTGCTAGGTGCTCCCCTCTTACCTTGATATTTGCACTATCCTCTTGAACAACATTTTTGGGACATAGATATGTACTGAAAATGAAAAGTGGGGATAGTTAAACATCCTCTGCTAAAGGGCATTATTCTCAGAATGTCTTCTTGGATTCCCCAGAAATGTAATAATGAAGTATAAGGTGAATCAAATATAGTTCTTATTATCTTCAGTGTGCCTTCCCTTTTATATCTCCAGTTCCTTACCCCTCTCCCAGCCTGCCATTCTGAACCTTCTTTTGTGCCTCCTTTGTAATTAACGTCTTGCTGTATTGCCTGATAGTGATGTGTCTGATATCACCTCAGATATGTTTGCAAACATGTTCATTCACCCAGTTTTGCTCTCCATTCTGTGACAACTTAGATGGCTGTGTAGGTATGACCTAGATGTCTCTCAGAGAGTCACTGTCTATGTCCCACAACAGGCATTGCTGCAATATTGGAAAGTAGAGTCACACTGTCATCTGATTACCACAGAGCTGTCTATTTCAAGTCTACTGTCCTGTACCTGGACAAGAACTGTTACTCACTTCATACGTGAATACTAAGCAGAAGTTAACAATCCCTTGGGCATGTAATTGTTCAGCATTGCTACTGTCTTTCACAGAATACAGCTTTTAATATTTTGTAAGAAAGGGTTGGTATAATGGTTAAGGTCATTACCTCACAGATACAGTGTAAAGGTTTTGATTCTAACCTCAGGTTATTGGCTAGGCTTGTAACAGCCTGCAGATTGATTGCTTAGTATTAACCGATGAATCTTATGTGAGGTATCAGAACTAACAGGTCCGAGCGGACTGTTCCAGTGTGACTACAGTAGAGATGAAGGCTGTTCTCGTTCTGGGGTTTCTACTTTTCTAAATACATCATCCAGGTTAACCTAGCAGTCTACAAGTAACTAAGTAATTCTTGTCCTCTGTTCTAACGATGACTATTTGAAAATTAGTAGATTAGAATGCTATTCGTGGGGCTTAAGAAGTGGCCAGAATTCACATGCTATGTACTGCATTATGCAAATATTACTGTAGATTTGTAAACTGTTGTTTTCAGTGAAGCAAGCAATTAATGCAATTTTTATTTGCCTGCAAAGTGTTTGACATAATGTGCCTTTTCTCTTTAGCCTCGAGAAAAAGGGAGGATGCGGTTTCATAGACTGCAGAATGTACAGATTGCACTTGACTATTTGAAAAAGCGCCAGGTATGATATTTAATTTTACTGTATATTTATTTGCATCAGCTACTGTCTATGTGACAAGCAGTTTACCTTTTGTAAATGACCATTGTTCATTTGTCACAAATATTTTTTTAGTTTTTTTAAGTAGAATAAAGACACAGATGAAAGAGCCAGTCCAGTGATTAGTACATTATAGTGACTTGCTCAGTACCTATATGCTTTTGTATTTATAATCACCCTGATGTTCTTGTAAGCAGTAATAGTAACCCTAGTAGGATGTGCATTTTAGAAAAATAATGGACCAGCACTGGTGGAGGGCCTCCCTACCCTTGGGAGGTTCATTATTTGCTGTAATTACCACTGCAGAAGGCATGATTGTACTTAGCAAATGACCTTTTTTTTTTTTTTTTTTGTTTTTTGGTTTATTTTATTGTATGGTTTTGTTATTTCTTTTGCTGCATGGTGTGTTTTTTTTTTCTAGAAAATTAGTTCCATTTCTTGTTTATTTATTTACAGTGAAATATTTCACTTATTGTACTTTAGAAATGGCTAGATGGCAAACCAGCATAACCCTGTGTGTTGCATAAAGTGCAGTCCACTGAAATCTCCTTTGTACAAATATACATGCACACAAACACATATGCACGCGAGCACACACACACACACACATGCATGCACGTACACACATGCACACACACACACACACACACACACACACACACACACACACACACACACACACACACACACACACACACACACGTACATGTATGCATAGAGCCTTATTCACATATTGTTTAACAATGTTGAAACTGCTGGATAAATGCATTTTTTTACATAGTTTGGCCTGCCACACTTTGACAGCAGCATTGGTTAAAATAGCTCTCAAATTGTAGCATTTGATACCTCTGAATTACCTGTTCTGTCTTGTAATTTACTGACAGGATTACAGAGCTAGTAACAAGCTTTTACTGTTTTGTGATTTCACTTTTTGAAGAATCTGTATTATCTGTTCTTTTAACTGGCTTATGTTTCTGATGTTTGCTCAAGCAGTTTTAAAAACTTTAAAAGTCTGTTTGCTAATTTTCTTTATAAATATTTCCAAAATAGCAATCTTAGCTTTACTCCCTGTGTGCAAGAGTTACCTTTAGGCCCAACCTTCAGTGAACAATTGGTGATCAAGGCAAAGAGCTCCACAGCCCCCCTCCCATGCACATCACTCAGTGCCTCCCTGGCCCCACCCTTATTCTGGCCCATCTACACTATCCACATCACCTTTTTCTTCCCTTTATTACAATTTGTCTTACTCTTCAGTTCATATCCTATTTATTAATTCAACATATCCTAATTAGGCAAGAGTGCTATGTGATTATAGCAGAGGAAATAACTGCATTTAGCCAGGGTTCTGGGGGCAACTATGCCCTCAGAAGTCATAGAGATTCCTAGATATTCTGTGGTACATTTCAGTTTTTTTTTTATTAACCTCTCTTATCTGATGTTGGCCTGAATAATAATCCTGATTAAGGAAAGAAATTAAATTTTACTCTTTAGCTTTGATTTTTCATGCATTTTTTCAACACATCCTAACTGACCAGAATCACATTGTGATGATAACTGTGGAGGAAATAACCAAATTAAGCTGGGTGTCTGGAGGTCTAGCTCTGGAGGTTTAGATGCTGGAAGTGCATTTTCCTACCTTTTTATCAAATGATGGCTTGAACACAAATCTTCATAAAGGAAAGAACTTCAGTGTTATTGTTGAACTTTGATTTTTCCTGCTACCTTTCAGCAGAGCTTAAGTGACCAAAACTAATCTTGTAGAAAACAACTGCCTTAAGGCAGGGATCTGGGGGTGCTGTGCCTCCAGAATTTGTAAAGGTTCCATACTCCAGGTATGGCTGTACAGAAATCATATCTGGTAATAGTACCTGCCTCCTTACCCCCCCCCCCCAAAAAAAGAAGAACAGTTACCTTCTGTGTATCCCCCTCTGTTGTTAGAATGGACAGTGGCCACTACTAAGCTTGTGTCAAACTCTACTTATATAAGGTAACTGGGAACATATTTTGGGAGTGTGATAAGTTGACTTTACAATTCCCTGGAGACTGCTCTGTCAGAGATGCTGGGTAAACAAATTGGTGTAACTATGGAAGTGATTTTTCTGAGTTATGATACAGAATTGGAATTGCCAAGACATAGTAAGGCCTTGCTGAGTCTAATTATGGTGGCTGCCAACAAAGCAATTACCAGAAAATGGAACCCAAAGTCTAAAAGACTGTACCAGAAGTAGTGAATATAGTAACAGAGATAAAACATCTGGAACTTGAGATCTGTAGAAAAGTCTAGAAGCAAATTACATAGAAAAATGGGAATTGTGGGAACAATGCATGCAGAATAATGTTCAGGAGGAGGAGTGAGGTTTAAAAGGAGGCAGGATTTAAATGATCTGTGTAATGTTTGACTGAAAATATCTGTACAGATTAAAAATGATGTATAATGTTTGCAGCTAAAAATATGTCACTATGGCTTGTTTTCATTTATATAAATGTATGATCGCCTATGTCATAAGTGATAATTTAATAAAAGTGTAACTTGTTTTTAAAAAATCTAACTTATATAGAGCCTTGGAGTATGGGACCCTCTATTCCTCCTGAAGCTTTGAAGGTCCAGATGCTATATGATACATTTTATGCCTTATTTTTTTGAAAAGTTATTTAACCTGAGCAAATCACAAGAAAGCCAGTTACTTTTGTCTAGAGAGCTCTGCCCCAAAATGCAGTTATTGCTACTTCTTTACACAGTTCAGACATCTGATTGTGTCAGAAGAGGATGTCCATATAGAGTAGTTCACCTTTACTCCACACAAACAATGCCATAAATTAAATGATTCCATAGTACTTCACACATTTCACATTAGTCATTTCAAGCTAGAGTAATGAACAAGCAGCAGCAAGCAGCTAGTTATTTTCTTCTATAGACAACCCACACAATCATAGGTATGTTGTCTCTGCATATATCATAGGTCCAGTTAAGTATTCCATCTGTCTTTATACAAATGCACACTAGTCTTGAAATCCACACAGTGACTGTTTAACCCGAGAAAAGAACAAAAGGTGAGTTACTTTCAAGAGACAGCTCCAATCTCCACTCAGAAGTTATACCTACTTCTGTGTGCACTTCAGATGTCTGTGATGAAAATGTTGGCCATGTATTATACTTGTACTCTGTTAATTTCTACACAAATAGTAGCCATGCATTACAAATATTCAGGTTGCTTCAGTTAAATCATGTTAATCCTGCAAATGCACACTAGTCCTGCAAAGCCAGATGTGACTGCTTAAAACTGAGAAAAACAAGAAGATAGACAATTACTTTCAGCAGACAGCTGCTAGCCCCACACATCAGTTATAAGTAAGAATGACAGACATGGATTGTATTTCAGCTTTGTTTCATGGGATTGATAGTCACACATTAAGGTATTACAAGTGCATTCACACAAATCACAATAATCCTGCGAAGTATGAATAATGAGCGAAACGCAGTCATTAGTCGTATTCCTTTACAAATAGGGCAGCATTTTCTGTTACTCAAACTCATTTAGTTAGTAACACAACATGTTTTGCATCAGCAAGCATTTACTGAGGAAAAAGAAGCACAGAACTCCAATGTCTAGCATTTTTGACTGACCATAATCCTCAGTGCCGTGGTTTATCAGGAAATACAAAAAAAAAATAACAGTAGGGACATATCTCTTAACCTCTTAGCACAGGAAATATGGAAAAAAGTCAAAAATAACAGGGATAATTGCCCAAAGAACAGCAGAAACTTAATGATAGTTTAATCTCCCCTTATAAAAATCTTTCAACACTACACTCAACTAATAAGCAGGCGATTCCCTCTTCTCCAATGTTGTGGGTAGAATCTGGAACAAACTTCCTAATACACTCACCTCACTCTCATCCTCTCTAATATTTAAAAAAACAATTTAGAGACCACCTTAAAATACATTGGCTTTGCCCCTGCTCAAAGCCTGATTGAATCTACTTTTCTTCTCTCCCCTCCCGTTTCTTTTTCTCCTGCTTCCTTAACAATTACCCCCCATATCTTATGAACAACACTACTAAATAGTTTTGCTAATGTTCTAATGCTTTAGATTTTGATTGACTTCACATGAACCCTACTAAAGCATTAAGACTTGTTTATTTCTTACTTCTACTCTATTGAAACCTTACATTGTTCACAATTTATTAATTTTTTCTTATCATGTCTTATTATGTAATGTGAAACTAGTCATTTTTAGAATATTTTGAATGTATTAATTCACTCATGTTGGAGCTTTTCTCCTCGGGCCTCTACTGAAAAGGGATATGTATCCAGCTAGACTAGCCCGGTCAACAAATGTAAATAAATAAATAAATAAATTATAGCAAACAGACTAGATTGGGGAAGTGAAGTATATTATTGAAGTTGAACAAATTGTGTGGATTTTGCATGTTCTCCCTATATTCATGTAGGTTTCCTTAAGACATTGTGATTTTTCTCTTACCTGCCAAAACATGATACTTAGTCAGTACTCTGAATTATTATCACTGCATGTAATCCTTACTGTTGCCCTTCTGACAGGGGATAAGGTTGAAAATCACTGCATGTATTAAGTCCACTTATCCAGTTTAACATATAGTTAAATAAGTAAAAATAAACATCCAGAAATAATTGTAAGTATTGTGGTGCATGGGTAATGCCATTTCTAAGCAGAGGCCAGAAATTACTGTTATTGTTAAGCATTCTGAGGAAGCCCAACAGTTTTATGTAGTGTTGTGAAAACACATTGACTGTAACAAGGTATGAGAATTAACCAGGTAAGGAGCAGCAATCATTTACAGCAAATGCATGACATGATTGGAGGTCCTTGATAGAAGAAAGGGTAATGTGAGATAAGACTGTATAATGAAGGTTAGAAATGTTTCATGCTCTTTTTGCCCCACCCCCATCCATCACACGACCATTAAGCACAGCTCCACTGGCTCATTTGTCCACTACCTCCTGACATCCAAGGACATTGGGTGTGGGAGGTGACTGTTATGGACTATGATGAGTCACAAAATGACATCAGGTTTCTAGTTTCAAAATGGACCTGCTTCTGATTCTTAGTTCTTAGTGTCATGGTCTACTTAATGTTGTCTGCAGCACTTCCTAAAGATGCTGGAGTGTGTAGAGTATTTAACATACTAAGATATTTTTTTTATTTATTTATTAATTTAAAGTCTGTTAACCGTAATAGAGCACTGATCTACAAAGACCACTGTGAATCCCAGCACTGTGGAAGTACAACTAAAGAAACGGTACCGATACTGTACTTTATTATGTTTTGACAGGAAATAAAGAAACAGTATACAATCACTATCAATACAACAGTGGCAATGTAAAAGCAAGCAAGTAGTGAGGTATTTTTTTACATTAGGATATGTAGCATAAATGAACATAATATAACTGGATGTAATTCAGGAACTCTGTTAGTAAAATTGTTAAGAAAATAACCTATACATTGTCAAAACATCATAAAGTGCAATGCCTGTACTGAGAAAATAATATACAAAAAAGAAAAGTATTTCCAAAATATGCATTTGTTTGGCATGGGATGTGAAGTAGAGTAAGGCATGAGTAAAATGAGTGAAAGAATGGAGGGGGGAGACAGAAAGGAAAAAAAAGAGAACAAAAGAAAAAGGGGTGTGTGGGGGGGTAAGTGTGCACTTATCTCCTACCCAGGTTCAGGACATCTGTAGTACTGCTGGAGTTTGGAAACATGTTTACTGGTAAGTCAGCGTACAGCCACCTGGTGAAGCACCATGTAGATACAGGACATCAGTGGGTACACCAAACAGGCCCCTTACAGTGAGTTAAGCAGACATGACATGAGAGGGATTACAGAAGATGTTGCATCGGGGGGGGGGGGGGGTAATCCAGGAATACAGTAGTTTACTTCTGTTTTAACGCGTTCCATGATCAAATATAAGCTAATAAATAAACACTGTTGTATTGTAATATGTAGTTGTAGCATATACTCCTGATACCTAATCTGAACTATTCTCAAGTTTATGAAACCTGCAATTTGATGGAGGGGGTGAAGGGAGTTCAGCTGAGGGACTCCACCAAAATGGTCTAAATTAGGCTCTGTAATTGCTAAGGCAATCTCTGAGTGAGAAAACATAGGTATAAGACTGTCTTGATGTAAATAAAAATAACTTTCCATTAGTAAAACAAAACATGAATTTAGAACACCTTATTTACCCACATAATATTGACTGGATTTATTTCATTAACATTCATCCATTAAAACATAATTTCCCCAAAGACACGAGGTGCTCACATACATTTAACAGTAGATAGAAGAAGGCAAAAATGTCCATCGATTTTTTCTCTGACTGATCTTGCAGATATTCTTCTCCCACAGTCAGTTACCACCAATCTCATACATCTTTACCACAGGTCATGTGTCCATCCCTTTTTTAAGACTTGCACTGGCTGTAATTCAGACACTTCCTTGCTTGGAACTATGACTTAACAATTGAAACAAAAGGTGTGCCATTCAGAAAAATGCAGAAGTAGTGAATTTTAATGCAACACTAAAACTGTATTTTTCAAAAAGAAAAATCATGACAGTTGAGAGCTATGCCTCTCAACTCTCCCTGATTTTGCTCAATATTTTTGCTGCGTTCAACTGTCCATCATCATCGTAGCTCCTGATTTTCTGGTGCGTCACCAAGAATTAGTTGTTCAGTAATACTAGACATTAGAATTTCATTCTTTTTTGTTTTTCAGAAAACATGTTTATGTTCAAAATCTGTTGATCTGTTAATTTTGTAAGTCAAATGGTGATAATTAAACTCTTCCCTGATTTTGGGCATTTTTTCCCCCAACTTGGACACACAGAACTTTTATTTGTCATCATCCTTCAGCAAATAAGTTAAGCGCTGTGCTGTACAAAATATCTGGTTAATCACTGCCATCACCTTGATAAAAAATAAATAAATAACATTTACCTCACCAGCCTTCAGCTTCTCTTTTCCCGCTCAGCCCACAGCAGACAGCGTTCATTTTGCATCTGAATGTTGCCTGCTTTCTGCTCTGTTCTGGCAATGAAGCAGAAATCTCACAACATTAAAATGTAAAGTGACTCGAACAGTCAAGTCACTTTCAACACCTCCCCCTAAAGTGCTCTCACATTGAAGGTACATTTTCTTATAAAAGTGGCTCCTACGAATGTTTAGACATTTATCTATTTATTTTTTACAGCAAAAATATAATAAATAAATGCAAGACATAAAATAATGCTTTATTTCGCTGCTTTAAAAAAATGTGAAAACATACCTGTGGAAAAACAGCACCACAGTCATGTGCCTAGGCAATCTATGCATAAGGCCAGCCTTGGTCACCTTCATCTAGTTCTACTTAAGATTAAGTTTCACAGAAGCTATCAGTTATGTATTTTATGTACGATGTCTAAGAATTTGGTATCTAAATAGTTTAAGTAAATAAGTTTCAATGAAAAGGACCTGGGAGAATGCTTGGTATCCTTTTACATTGCTTCTGACGTATGAAACAGATGCTAGAATTGATTTTGCATTGTTGATGGTTTTCAGCAAGCTACTTTAATTCTTTGCTCCTAATAACACCCTGAGGAAGCTTTCAATCATAATCCCTTGCTCCATAGAATTTATCACACATGGTTATTGATACATATGAAACCTTGCCAAGCAAAATCAATCCACAGTAAGTACAAAACAAATTAATTTCAGTATTTCTTGAGCTGTACCAGTTAATGAAAATGTATAAACAAAAAATGACATTTTCTTTGGAGAGAATCACAGTAGCAGAAAATTATACTATTTAGATTTGCCCACCTTTTTGTCCTGTTTTCTATCTGGATTTTCTCAAGATTGCTCTCTTCTATGTAAGAAACCTACATAATGTTTTGCACCATGGAAAACACTGATGCAGGGTGATATTGAAATTTCCACATAATATCCTTCACTGTTTTTTAGGTTTACTCACCCTTATGAACACTGTTGGTCCTCAGCTGTTCCAAACAAAACATTAACTGTATAATGTCCCACAGTACCAGCATTACTAATTTTTTTCAGTATTTCTTCAAATCCAATCAAAAGATGTAACATATATTCTATAAATCATTGAAACAAAGTTAGAAATGTATTCTTAAAATTTGTGAAGAAGTGTATTTGCAGTAGGTATCTAGCAGCTATTATTTTCAAGAGTGACAGCACTCAGGGCTTGTTCTGCTGTCTGCTTAGGGCCAGACAATGTTGTTGTTCTTTCGGCTTTTCCTGGATAGGGGTCGCCACAGCGGATCTACAGTCCGCTTATAATTGGCAGTGGATTTTTACGGTGCCGAGTTGCCAGCCTGGCGGCCGACCTTCAGAGAAGGCACACACGCATTCACGCACCTAACTGCATGTCTTTTAACATTCTGTCGCTCACAGGGAGGACATGCAGACTCCACACAGAAGGCACTCCATCCAAGAATTGACCTGGAGAGCCTGTTGCTGTGAGGCAACAGTGCTACAAAGCATAATTATGAAACTTGTTTAAGATGCAAACAAATAAACAGGTATGGCATTTAAAGGCTCTTATCTTGTATTTAACTGAAACAACATCTCATAACATTAAACAAAAGACAAAAACAACATTTCTGTAAGCCTGAAGAATCAGAAAAGATGAATAAATGGAAGTGAAAGAGGTTTTTTATTTAAAAAAAAGGAAAATGCTCACAAAAAGAAGGCATCAGAACTTTTATATTCTGGTAAAAGGAATTTGAACAGGTTCATGGAAGAGAGTCCAGCTTCTTTGACAGCATTCTCTAACTTATGCTTAATTCACATAAAATAAAGGAAACATCTACATCTGTGCTTACCCTCAGCACAACACAAATTATACCAGTCATCTGGTTCTTTACCGTAGGACATTAGTTTCAGTGAGTCTCTCAGTTACATGAGAAAATTGTCTGACTCACCAATTGTAGAACTGTCTTTACCTAAAAGACATTATCATAAGAGATTACTAGGCTATCAACCCAGAGGTCATTTTAAGCCTGTCCGTTTCATCCCAATGTAATACCATAGAACTGCTAGTCTCTACCCAAGTTTGCATTTAGTGATGACTGCCCATGTCAAGGAGAGTTGTGGGCTCTATCCCCAGTAAAAATCATAGTTACGGATGTCAGGTTAGTTGATTAACGTGCTCAGACTCAAACCCTGTACCTCTACACCATCTTCCAGACTAAAGGAAAACACACTCAGGGTTGCAGCACCCCCCCCCCCTTAAATTACAACAGAGTGTGAGTAATCCATCTACATGCTATGGGAGTAAAACCCACAATCTTCTGCATCAAAAGCAAGTATGCTTCCTGTTGTGTTACTAACAAATAGTAATTATGATGAATAATTATGATGAAATTATTGGGATATCAGAAGGTTAGACTGGGGCCAGCTCCATGCTGCAGATGAATGGAGTCCTATTTCTGTGGAAGAACACCTGGGATTAATTAGCAGTTCAGGTCTCCGAGGAGTCGGCTTGGGGAGATGGGCTAAGTGGCATTTTGCTGGCTTGCCCTATCCTGAACAGTGCACTGATGGAAGTTATGGGAATACACTGACTTCACAGAACTCTGGGTAGAGCATAAAAAAAAATTTAAGAAAGAAAAAGAAATACAGACCTTACAGGAATAGTGGCTTGCCTCATCTTGATTCGTAATCCATCTGTTAATATAAATATGGCCTAGCAATGAAGAAGTTAAGGAGTGATCCAAGTGATGGTTAGGGCAGGAAGGGCAAAAATTGAATATAAATAAATTAAAAAGCACAAAGGAATTTCAGATTAGGATTTGCTGCATGATTAAAATCTTTGAGGAAGTTTTGAACCTCAGAAACAATCTCCAGTTGATGTGAGATATAAACATTAAAAGGACAAGTCAGACTTTTAGCAGTAGTTTAAATGCTGACCCTTTAATCAAAGCTTTATCTCTTCAGCATCTGTAGCTAGCAAATCTCAGACTGTAGGTATGACACCTTTTGAAAGGGAGGTGGGTTTACTGAATAGATTTTGTGAAGAAGGATTAGACTTGTAGTACATTGACTGTAAAAGGTATGAATTACCTGGCTCATATAGATTTGTATCAGAGCACAGTTTTTGGACAAATTCTGTGTACAATACTATCATATGCTAGATGAAAAGAAAATGATAAAGGGCAGGATTTAAAAAATGCTAACAAATTGAGGTGTGCACTTTAAAATGTCCTGACAATTCAGTGCCACATCTACAGATGCTGCGATTGGAAAATATGCTTGGGTAAGTAAGGTCTGAGAAATTGCTATTAAATTCCAAAGCCCAGATATTTTATGTACCTGTATCATGAAACTTCCTGATTGGCCAGCTAACCTCAGATATACTTAAACATTAGAAGAGTATAAGGGGGGAAATTATGTATTTCCAGAATGTATACAATCCTTCAGTGACATAGTTTCAAAGAAACAATCCTGTCTGAAAAAGAAAGCTTCACAGGAAACCCAAATTGTTCTATTAGTCTTGTCCTCAGAAACTTTGTAGAGAAATGTCAGACCTTATTTCCTCCAGACTCTTCTGGTAAACTGATAGCTTTTAATGGCAATGCTTGATGTATTTCACTTTTTTCCCGCCCTTTTCTTCATCTTCTGGATAACAAGAGATTTCTTTAACAGATATTCCTTGTTTACCCTACAGTTCACTAAAACAATTATTTCAGCATACGCAGCAAGTGTCATGGGTGTCGTACATGTACAGTCTACAGATGGCTCTTTTTCTAAGAATGCATTTGGAATTCTGAACACAGTGTAATATATTAAGTGCTGCTACTGCTGTGTTGTAAACCAGCTGCTATACTGAGCATCTCTCCGACACAGGAGCTGCTATACTGACCAGTCTTTGACAAAGGGAATCTGAATTACGTGATCTGCATAAGTATTGTGAAAAAAAACTCTGTACATCAGTTTGAAAAACAAAGTATATTTGGAGCGAGGGCTTTCTGTCTTCTACTGGTAACACCAAAGTTATTCATCCTATAGCCGGCTGTGCTGCATACTTCACACGTAGTGCACATGGCACAGTATACAGTAAAATATCCTTACATTTATAAAGTTAGACAAAATAACTTCCTTACCTATGCCACCAAAGCATAGAACAGGTGCTGGTCCATGCCCACAGAAAGTTATTTTTTACTGTACTACTTGTATGTGTAAGACTCAAAATGAGGAATGTTCCTAATATTGAGGTGTGGCTGGAGGTATGATTTGAAATGCTAGTGACTGCTTTTTTTTTTTACCTGCCTTGGAAGGAGAATTTGTGTGGGATATTTCAATATAATGTAAGAAACTACAAAGTTTCTACAAGGATTGATGGTAGATCCTCCCCACGACTAACATATGGCTGTATTTCTAAGGGTAAGATGATACACTTTGCTGGTCCCATTATGTTATTGTTAGTACAACTCCCACTCCGTCATTAGGAGACTTTCCTAACTTATCAGCGTGGCAGTTTGAGAATTTCATTGCCATCTTCTAAGTCTTACAGTCGCAATGCTGACAGTTTATAGTCATTTAGAAGAAAACTCAATCATGGCATTAGAACAAAGGGTAATAAAACAAAGTCGTATGGAACAAAGGATCATTTGTTGTAAAATAAAGTCATAATGGAGAACTGTAAAAAGGGGAAGAATGTAAGTATGGCATGGATTGACTACAAAAAAGCATTTGATAGTATCCCACATTCATGGAT
This sequence comes from Protopterus annectens, assembly GCF_019279795.1. Classification (NCBI taxonomy): domain Eukaryota; kingdom Metazoa; phylum Chordata; order Ceratodontiformes; family Protopteridae; genus Protopterus; species Protopterus annectens. The sequence goes on from NC_056729.1 coordinate 1,956,877,089, forward strand.
AAAAGAGTGCTTAAAAATGTATAAGAAACACCGTACACTGATCAACTACATTACAGTGACCATCAAATTATTATTACAGGGAGAAAAATTCAAAGGGAAATATTCCAGGGTGACTCTGTGTTACTGCTGCTCTTTTGTTTTGCCCTTAACCCATTTAGCTATTTACTTAACAGATTAGGTCATGGCTACATTTGGCTCCTAGAAAACAACAAAGTGTAAAGACTTCTCATCTTCTTTTTGTGGCTGATTTAAAACTGTATTATACTTGATCAGATGGGGAACTGAAAGCACAATTGCAAGTGCTGAAAACTTTTTCAGATGATATAAAAATGTTATTTGGTCTTGATAAATGTACAAACGCAACCTTTAAAGCAGGAAAACTGCAGCGCCAAGAAAGTATCAGCCTGGGACAAGAATGCGATATATAAGAAGTTGAGCAAGAGGGAGTGTATAAATATTTGGGAATTGATGAAGGGACAACACTAAAACATAAACAAATGCAAATAAAACTTAGTAAGGAATATTTTAGAAGACTAAAATTAATACTAAAAACAGCGCTGACATCTAGGAATAAAGTCCAAGCTATAAACCAATTTGCTCTACTTGTCCTAACTTACAGTTTTGGAGTGACTGACTGGCCCCAAAAGGTGTTGGATTGGTTGGACAGGAAAATAAGAAGGATGCTTCATGCTTACCAAATGATTTATAAAAATCAGTCCATACCAAAACTATATATTCCCCATTCTGAAGGAGGTATTGGCCTCCTCGAAATTGATTACATGTATAGATCTGCATTCGTAGGACTGCATACATATCTGCTGACTTCATAAGACCCAAACATAGTTTTAAGACATGAGGAGAATAAGTCTAAAATGACTTCCCTGCTTTGTGTAGCAGAAGCATATCAGTCAAGTAGGAATGGAAATCAAACTAGAAGTAGATAAAAATCAGGCAGCAACTGAATGTGCCAAAAAAAACAAAAGAAAGAATATAAAGTGAAGGATCAGGTGAGAAGGCAGGAAATGTGGAAAATTCATAAATGTAGTTGTAAATGCAGAAAAACTATTGGAACAACTTCATGTTGATCAGGATTGAATGCAGGAATGGTTAAGGAGAGGTGAATTCAAACCAAGAGATGAAAGGTTAATATTGGTGACCCAAGATAGTGGACTACGTACACGTTGGTTTACAAAGTCTATTGAGCATGTGGGAGAAACAGAATATAGTTTTTTAAAACAAAATTGGAAACAGGCGCACATCTTTTTGCTGGTTGTGATATACTAATGGCAGAAAGACTGCATACTCAAAGCATAATAATGTGGTAAGACTGTTGCAGTGGGGTTGTGCAAACATTATAATATTGGAATAGCTGAAAAACATTGGAAACATGGCCACAAAGCATTATAGAAAATGACAGGATTTATACCACATGGGATCACCCATTGCCAACAGTTCAAAAAATAGATGCAAGGAAGCCAGATGAAGTAATCCATGAAAAGAAGATAAAAGTAACAGATCACTGAAATTGCTAGACCCAGTGATTATGGTGTCTTATGCAGAGAGAGAGAGAGACACACGCAAAGTCATGAAATACCAGGATTTGCAGGCAGAAACAGGGCAGTGTGTCAGAAGGATAACCAGACAGATCCAACAGTAGTAGGAGCAACAGAACAGGTCTTATAAAAACAATTTAGAGTCGTACTGAGATTTGTTACTGATACATGTAACTCCGTACAGATTGCAGAAGTCATTACTGAGACATTGTGGGTGCTACGAAGAGCACTTCCGTCCAACATTAAAGATTGAAACAATACATTCCAAGATGGCCACCGACTAGTCTAGTCCTTACTCTCTGAGCTCCTCACAGCTATTTAACTTTTGTTTTTTTTTTACAACTTTACATCAACCTTTTTCCTCAAATTTTTATACTAAAAGATTTTATAAATCTTTTTCTACGCATTTGGATTATTTTTTCTTCTGGAATTATTATCCTGGGATTTATTTTACCTCAGAACATTCTTGGTCTCTCTGCTGCTGGGACTCCTACTGCTCCAGTCTGTTCCTGGTTCCTGGTATCCTGTTAACTGCATTCCATTTCTGGGCATGGCTACAAAATCTGACTCCATGGAGACTCAGCCTACAAAGGCCAAATATACTTCAATGCTCTCTCCTGAAAAAGATTCAGGTTCAAAAAGACTGAAATCATCTAGACAACCTACAGAAACTTTTAATGTAAGTAATAAAGATTTAAATGGCTCAAATTTCCTTTTAGAAGAACTAAAAATAGCATTAAAACCAATCCAAAGTGCTATACAAAACTTTTCAGAACAGTTTGCAGACTTTAGTAAATCTTTAAAGCAAATAAACGATAGTATTGTTACTACTGAAAATAAAATCTTAGCTTTGGAGGTTAAAATAGACTTATTGGAAAGTAACTTTAAATCTAGAGATAAAACTGTTTCAGATTTACAAGCTAAAATATTGGATCTGGAAGCCAGGAGTCGAAGAAATAACATCATTATTCGTGGTTTACCTGAATCTTATGACAATAAAAACTTATCTGTGACTAAAAATATCTTTGAAACACTGTTAAATTGTGAAGCTTCTTCAAAATCTATAATTGTAGAGAGAGCACACAGAGCACTGCGTACAAAGCAAGATTCTTCCACACCAAGGTTAATTTATACTAAGTTACTAAACTTTCAAGACACTTTCCAGATCCTAGAAACTGCTAAAACAAAGAAACAATTCATATGGAAGTCTCACAAACTATCATTTTCCCAAGATCTTCCTGCACAGATCAAATTAAATAGACAAAAACTAGCCCTCTATTGTGCTGACTTGATAAAAAGAGGGATTAGATTTCGAATGGCATATCCTAATACCTTGTCTTTCACAGCTAATGACAAAAGATTTGTATGTTCAGATCCTAAAGATGCAAAAGACATTTTTCTTAAAACATTTAAAAAGCTTCCTGACACTGTATCTTAATATTCTACTGTTAAAGAACTACAATAAGGTTTGATCTTTTCTTTTCTTTAATCTGACAGCATTTGTGTTACATGATTTGTAATTCTGGTGTGACATAATTATATTACCTTAAATACTTGTCATGTAATTTACACATGATGGATTTGGTGTGACAGTGTGCAGTGACAGGATATATGCTTGTTAGATTTGTGTGGATTAATAGAAGCATTTAAATTCCTGTATTTACTTTTTCTCTTTCTCTCACATATGCTTGCTGTGTAAATAGATAATATGTTAATTTTACTACAAGCTTTGGAGTTACAGCCTTCTGTGTAAGCTAAATGATTTTGGAGGGAAAAACATTCCATCTCAACATTCTAGCAAGAAAATCTTCCCTTCAGAGTTCCAGCTGATGCTCTGCATGAACATCAGTCTCTCTGAGATGGATGGTGATGTCATCATTTGTGAGGAAAGAAGGACAGTTTCAAATACACAAGTCTGCTTGTTTTCAACAAGTATTCAATAGCACTAACTTTTTAATAGATCTGGCTATTATTTAAAGTGTTTTCTCTTCATAAATGAAGGTTGCTTTTTAAATTTAAACAGATTCATGTCACATAATATATGCAATGACTTTTAGTGTGTCTGCATGACTTCAAAGCAAGCTGCTACTTTCATAAAGCAGAGTGAAAATGTTTCTGGAAACAAATGAACAGGTTAGTTTTATATATTAAAATTCTAAAGGATGTGTAAAGAAATGAACATATTTTCCTATTCAGAATATTTTTTCATACAATATTTTATATTATACTGAAGTGTTTAATTTGACAAATGTTACAAAGTATACCTGTTCATATGAAAAGTTTCATGTTCTTTCTATTCTCTGCTCTCTCTCTTCTCAGAGGCTGGATGTGATATTTATGATTAGTAGTTTATGTTTAAGAAAGCCTTTACTTATTTGAAAGGTTTGAAATAACTATCTTTAATATGATTAGCTGAATCTACCTGTATATATTTAAGCCCTTAGATTTACTGCATTTAGCTTGCTTGTTTCTGTTTTAATTAGATGTTCAAAATGTTTACTTTAAAAGCCTTGTCTTTTCATGCTGTTTTGCTATGTTACATCTATAGCTTAGAAGAATAGTATGGCTATATAACCTAACAGAGTCATTAGTAAAATATTCAAAAAGTAGATTTAAAATTATATGTATGCACATTGTTGTACATTCAGTCCAATATATATGATGCTGTTTAAGTTACTATTTAATAATATAATTATACTTTATTCATGTATATTAACTAGTGTTAAAACCTTACAGCTTATAATATTTCATTTTGAATAGTTCCTGTACTATTATTATCTAGTTAATAGATGCATCTCCAGACTGAATTGTTTTTCATTTTGAGATATGGTTGCTTGGTAGTTGTTTTTGCTTTATTTGAACTATAACTAAATACTCATTCTACAGGTATTAGTGCTTTTATCATACTAATGGTCATGTTGATTAATGAAATTATCACTAAAGTACTAAAGAAGGTTCAGTAGATAGTGCATGACTATTATCTTTAGTTCAGTAATGCTATGCTTATTTACTTATATTATAATGTTATCAGTTGGTTTTGTTATACTTATATATGTTATCTTACATATCTTTCAGTTTTAATTGTATTACTTCTTATGATAGAGTGTTCTAGTTAAGCAGAGTGTGATTTATTTATTATTTACTTGTTTCTCTTTCTCTTGAAATACTTGAGGAAATACATTTAATCACTATAAATTTCAATTTAAGGATAGGAGCTTTAGATTAGTATTAGAAGTAGGGATTAAGCATGTTGGACGGCTTGAATTTAGTTAATTTTGTATATATTTTTAGTAGTATTACTCGGACTTTATGTTATGTTAGGCTTCCTTTGAATAATTTGTATTCTAACTTGAGGTTATTATTATCTATAATTACAATGTTTTTTCATGTTCTTCTGCTCTTCCTTTATCACAGGGGATTGGTGGGTAGGCACTAGGGTTAGGATAAAGGTTATTATTATACATTTCATGGTTCTTAAAAACCTTTTTCTTTTTTTTCAACAAATGTTATTTGATGACTTGCTTGAATACTTAAAGACTGTTTTTCTTTTATTTTTTCTTCTTCTTTTAATGTTGTGTTGGATTTACACCTTGAGTTCACTTTTATAGCATCAATAATGATTATACTTGTAGAATATGCCTGTTGACATAATTTTAGATTCTTGGAATGTTAGAGGCATTCAAGATAAAGCGAAAAAGTCACTATTATTTCATATGATCTTTAAATCACAGGCTAACATTTGTTTTATTCAAGAGACCCATATTTCACATATTGATTGGAATAAAGAGTTTAAAAAATGGATCAAAAGATTATAGCTTCAGGTGACTCATCTAACTCCAGAGGTGTAGCTATAATCATTAAACAAAAATTCATTGGGAATATTATTGATGAGAAATTTGATGATGAGGGAGGTGGTACTTATTTACGCTTCTATTGCTGGTTTGGACAAACCCTTATTAATTTTAAATCTATATGGCCCATGTAATTCACAACATTTGTTCATTTTAAAATTTACAATATTCTTGCATCCTATAAGGATCATCATATTATAGTGGGTGGTGACTGGAATGCAGTTATAAACCCTGTAATTGATCGTTCCGCTCCACTGTCACCTATAATCTTCAATCTACTCTGGCTATAAATGATTTGATGACAGAATATAATTTAATAGATCCCCTCCGCACTGTTAAAAATATAAACAAGAATGATATATATACTTATTATTCTAAGTGCTATCATTCCTGGTCCAGATTAGACTTCTTTCTAATTTCAGATTATATTTCAAAATATATTGTGGACTTTACTACAGAACCCAGATTCTTTTCGGATCACTCAAGAATTTCACTAAAATTGAACATAAAACCCAATATCAAAAATAAAACTATGTTTAATAAGTGGACCTTAAATAATAACTTATTGTCAAATGAAGATATTTGCAAACAAGCTTCAGAAATCCTAAATGAAATGGTGAATAGTCTTGAATCATCAGACATTCCTTATGACATACAATGGGCTGCATGTAAAGCAAGATTAAGAGGTTTATTTATTAGTAAAGCGGCTTTTTTCAAAAAACAATACTTTAAGAAAGAGGAATTCTTAAAATCAAGAATTTCTTCGTTGGAAAATCATCTTAGTCTGAACTATGATGCTACTTTAGAAAAACAAATTTTTGATTGTCAGAAAGATTTAATTCTGCTTCACCAAAATAACCTCTCCTTAGCTGAACAAAAGCTACTTGCTTCATATTCAGAGTGGGCCCAGGTTCCATCTAAATTGTTAGCGAGAATTATTAAAGTTAACTTCAGAAATCCAAATATTACATCTTTATCTTATAATAACAGATTATATAATACTGATGAAGAGATTATTCAACTTTTCACCTCTCTTTACACTGAGTTATATTCAGGTTCTTCTAATTCTGTTAAAGATAATCACTCAAAACTCTTTTTAGACTCTTTGCAGTTCCCTAAACTTAATGATAATCAGCAAAAACTACTTTCTACCCCTATATCGGTACAAGAAATCTCGGATTCAATAGATAATCTTAAATTGGGTAAATCTCCGGGACCTGATGGTTTTACTCCAGAATTTTTCAAAACTTTCAAATTGGTAGTTCTTCCCTTTCTATTTAAAGTTTACAATCATATAAGAGTTAATGATATCTCAGATATTCATTGGAACACATCCAAAACCATTCTAATTCTAAAAAATAATAAAGATAAATCTGACCCAGTAAATTATAGATCCATTTCTTTAATTAATGTGGATATTAAGATTCTGTCATCTATTCTGGCTAACAGATTGAAACGGATTTTACCCTCAATTATCTTGTCAGATCAATCAGGTTTTATGTCTCAGAGACATGCTTGGGATAATACTCTATCTTTAGAGACTATACTTCATCTCATTAAGAAAAATCCAAACCCTATATATGCTTTGATTATAGATGCATCAAATGCCTTTGACAGAGTATGTTGGAACTTTCTATTTCAAACTATGTTATGTTTTAATATTCCCTTATTCTTTATAAAATTTTTAAAAGTTTTATACAAGAATATGTTTACTAGACTATACATTAATGGTCAATTTTCTGCTCGATAAAGATCACTAAAGGAACAAGACAGGGTTGTCCATTGTCCCCTTTTCTTTTCAACATTTACTTAGAACCTTTGCTATTGTTTATTACTCAAAATACTTTTCATAACATCCCTAGAATTCTTAATACTAATATTCATTTCTCTGCTTTTTGGATGATTTAGTAATCTACTTTCAAACTCCATTATCTGATTACAGAAAAATAATGAATTCTATTGATTATTTTTCTTTGGTTTCCAACTATCTTTTAAATTCTACAAAAACTCATATTTTTCCCTTAAATCATTTAGCACACAAATCTTTTTTGTTTCCAGATGATCATTTTCAGTTTACTTATAATATGAAATATTTAGGAATCAGTTTAGAACACAATAATAAATCTTCCTTTCAAAATAATATTAATAAATTATGGAACTCTATATTGTCTGATATGGACAGATGGAAGCATCTAAACCTTTAATTTCTTTCAAGGGTGGCCATTATTAAAATGAATATTCTGCCTAAATTTCTTTGCCAATTCTCATCATCTGATCAGATAATTTCAAAAATTTTTGAGTCTGTAAATAAAGCTTTGGCAAAATTCATATGGTTCCCTAAATCTGTTAGAATTTCCTATTCTAGATTGGCATTTTTGAAGGACAAGGGAGGTTTGGGTTTACCTAATCTTTATCTCTATTATTTGATTGTCTCATCCAATAAACTTCTTACTATCTCTAAATTCAATAACACTTCTTATCCAAATCACTCTTTATGGATAAAATTATGGTATAATTATGTCATTTCTAATAATTTAAATCCTGAAGCTATTCCCTTTATCTCTCTGGATAGTTTATTTATTAAAAATATATCTACAGTATTTAAACAAAAGATTAGAGATTTCCAAACCTTACTCAAAATGTGTAAACTAGAAAAGATCTCCATGTTCAGCCAATTCATCTAAACCCAAATATATTATTGGACAATAAACTTTTGAACTTAACAAACTATCCTTTAATTAAAAATCTAAAAGTAGGAGATGTTTTGAAATATCTTGACTTGCCTTTATCTGACTGGCGTAAGTTATTGAAAGTAAACTGGAATTACTCACCAATTCTTACACAACTAAGAGCAATAATTAAAAACAAATTTGTATCTCTGGTCCCCATTGACTCACAATTGAAAAACCTTAACACAATTATCAAAATACTTTCATCATCTGATAAAATGCTCTCAAACTCATATAAATTAATTAATTCTTTAATGATGGACCACAACTGTCTTTTATCTAATGTTTGGTTGAATTATAATTCCCAATTGTCAGAATCTCAGAAAGTCCTGGCTATTAGACACACTAAGGAATTTATCCCTTTTAAAAAAATAGCATACACACAATTAATGATTAATAATGATGCCTACTTTACCCCAATCAAATTAAACAAATTTAACCCAAATAAGTCCCCTTCGTGTTCATGCTGTTCTCATCCCCAAGCAGACCTCCTTCATATTCTATGGTATTGTCATTTTTCTCACAGATTGTGGACATCTTTGAAAGTCAGACTGCAGAAAATGGGATATCAAAAAAATTTGCTATTCTACATATTCCATTGATTCATCTTTCAAAAGTTGATATTCATGTTATCATTTTTATTTGCTCATTACTAAAACTTTATATAATACAAAATTGGATTGATCGTTCTAAATTAAAATGGGTTACTTTCCAGAAAATGGCTTTTAAATTTATTGATGCTCAAAGATACTTAGGTGGAAGTCCAAAAAGCTATTAGAAAGGTTGTATTAGAAAAGGTTCTAAACATATTAAATAGTTAATGTTAAATATATTTTTTTTTTTTTTTCTCTCAGGTTGCCTAACTTGTATATAGTGTACATATGGTGTATGTTTTATTTCTAAATAACTTATCAAAATCTCATGAAGGTTGTTATCACTAGATGAATTGTTATATGTTAATTTATGCCTTCTTGTTATGTATAATCTTTTAATTGTCTTGCTATTCATATAATTAATAAAAAATTTTTTGAGAAAAAAAAAAGATTGAAACAATACTAATTTGATGAACATTGATCATACTTTGACTTAGGAATGGGGTCCATTACCCTGTCATGGTATTAGAAACCCAAAAGACTTGGAGAAATTAAAAATCACAAGACACAGTTCTGACCATTCAGAGTGTGGCTTTCTATAATTTGAAATAACATTGAAACTTTGAGAAGTCTTACTTTAAAAATGTTACTGCACAAGTTAAAGTAAGAGACTGCCTAAACTGTTTGTTTCAAACAATTTACTGTACCTCAGTCGTCTGTTCCAGTTTAATATACAAACTTGTTTGTCAAGATGCAGCAACTCTGTATTTGAGCAAATAACAATCCGTTCTCATATTTAAGACACAATTCAACATAGAAATAACATTGTAACTCCTTCTGGAGCGTAGAAATGCCAGACGCACGGGCATATCACACATTCAACCATTTATGAACAGACCAACTTATACAAAGAGCTAAAGTCTCATGCCACTAAAAGGCAATATTGAAGGGCAAGCCTTCGTCCCATTACTGTGTCTGACATTACCATTATCGTCCACCCTCGTCGACACTCATGTCTGACTGTTGCAGGTCATCTCTCACACAATCCAGCCGTCTTTTTGCTGGATGTCCTCGTTTCCTCTTGCTGTCTTATTCTCTGTCCCAAATCTTCTTCACCAAATCATCTTTTGTTTTCCTGCACATTACCGCAATCACTGTAATCTGTTCTCTTTGACATTTTCTGCAAATGAAGCTGCTGTGGCTTCTGCTCTGATGTCATTATTTCTTCATCTGTCCCACAGTGTCTGTCCTACCACCTGTCTCACGCACTTCATCACCAGCACCTCCAGCTTCCTCACTGCTTTGCCTTCACTGAGCAAACTTCTGTACCGTGGAGAAGTTCTGGTCACACCACTGGTTTGTACACCATATGTTTTAGCTTCTTTAACGTACTTCTGTCATACACTACACCTGACTCTCTGTGCCAGGTGGCTGCAGCCCCTCTGATTCTAGCTTTAACCTTTTCATTCAGACTTCCCTTTTCCTGAACCACTCTTCCCAGAAACTTAAAGCTGTTAACTTGATGTTCTTCGTGTTTCACTGTTGCAGTCATTACATTTGGGTAGTTTGCTGGCAGGTTGCCCTCAGTCGGCCTGAATTCCAAAGTCTTGGGTCCTGTGTCGGTTGCTGTCTTCTCTTCCATGATGTCAGGTCATCAGGGGGTATAAAACATGCAGCTGACACCATTTTCTTTAGTCTTTCTTGCCGCGCAGTGCCCGAAGCAGAAGCATTTCACAAGTGCTGGTCAGCTGACTACTGAAATATTCGAGTTTGAGTTTCAGAACCGAAGTCTTCACTAAAGCTAAGTACCCCATTGGGGAAACTTTTTTCTTGCTTTTTACCGATGTCAGAAAAAGTTAATAATTGTATTACTTGTGGGAAGCAAATACCTCATAAGGATTTCCATTTATACTGTATTCCTTGCCTAGGCCCTGATCACAACGTGCCTGGCTGTCGGATTTGTGATAGATTTAACCAATGCACTATTAAGCGTCGGTATATTTTTGCATCACAATATTTTGGAAACAGATTTAACTACCCAGAAATGTCATCGGATAGCAATCCAACCACCGGAGTACATAAAAAACGCAAAGAAAAGGACAGAGAAAGGCAGTCGAGATCCAAAACCGAACACAAAGCTTCTCCTAAGCCAGTCGCCAGTTCGCCGGTACTCAGTGAGGTGCTTTCGCAGCCTCTGATACCTGCTACCTTCAAGACGCAAGCCTCTACTGACACCCATGTGGTGTCCGGCATGCCACAAGATACTCAAGGTATTGGACCGACGGATGTTTCTCCCTCAGATGGGTCTGGAGCCATTGAGCTGGCACCGGCTTCTGAGGGTGTATTCAGACCTCAACATTTATATATCAAACTGATGACAGGTGCAAAACCAAAGGCAAAGACAACTTCTAAAACTAAAAAAATGACGCCTGAGCCACATGCACAGGCCTCTATGCCTAAAAAAACAGATGATCAAAATGGCTGAAGACCTTATTACCTTGATCAGGAGTACCAATCCCCCTCCAGATAAGAGGCCTAGGCAAAACAATATTATGAATCTTCAGATCAGGTTTCTATTTCTTCTGATTCGTCTTCTGATCAGGAATTATCTATACCTCCCTATGAGGATTCTGATGCTGAGGAGTCTATTCCATCTGCATCTCCTCCAGAGGATTATTCATTTGGAGAAACCTTGCATACTTTGAGGGAGCATTTTCAATGGGAGAGCCAAGATTTCTCAGAATCAGAAAAGAGGCTCAGGGATTTCCTTCTTCTCCCTCAGCACAAGCCTTTAGCCATTCCCACTGTTTTAGACATTGTGGATGATGTGTTTTCAGAGTCAAGCTTGACCCCTGACTCCTTACCTCCGGCTCCCAGTAAGCGTGACAGATATTACGGAGTCCCTGACTCACATAAATTTTTATTTAGAAACCCTGCTGCTGACCCTGAAACTATTTCACAGGGTCCAAAGGGACTTAAGGCCTCAACAGCAAAAAACCCTACCCCCTCTGACAGAGATTCAAGGGCACTAGACAGATGGGGAAAAAAGGTTTATACATCTGCAGCCTTGACAGTCACGGCCTTAAACTGTCAATTTCACATGCTTAAGTACCTACAACATGTTATGGGATTGCTGAAACAGAAAATGACGTTGATTTCAAAATGTGCAGAAAATAAAGAATTGCAGGAATTATTGCATGCAACTGAACTAGTTGGAAAGCATACTTTGCAATGTGGTTTTGATTCCTTAGAGGCCTCCTGCAGGGCCGCAGTTACTAGATCTATGATTAAGAGGCATGCCTGGTTAAAGGAACAAAATTTGCCTGATCATGTTAAAGCTAAATTGCTAGATGCACCTTTACAGCATGATTCTTTGTTTGGTATTAAGGCAGAGGAGGTTTTAAAGAAAATGGAAGACAAAGCTAAGTCTATGCAAACTGTTAAAAACTTCTTACAAGTGCAGCCACCAAAATTCAGTAGACACTGGCCTACAAAAAATTGGTCCTTTCCTGTGTCAGACAGAGCTCAAAGGGGCAAGTTCAGATGCTCAAAGGGTTCCAGATACCAGGTGCAAGATTCATATGGTCAAAGTAATGGGGCACATCTACCTCCAAATCAGGGGGAGATAAAGCGTAAACCTACAGAAAACAGTCTGAATGATTTCCATCTGTCTACACCAAGCACTTATCTTTTGACAGCACCCTTAGGGGGAAAATTAGCACTTTTTGCTCAAAATTGGCAGTTAATAACCCAGGAAAAGTGGGTACTAAACATAGTATCAAAGGGATACAGATTCCATTTCCACACTCTGCCAATGGCAAACGGTTGGCCAGATCTGCCCAAAAATCAATGGGCAGAGGCACAGAAACAGGTTATGTCCCTCATGGATATGGGGGCCATTCAACCAGTACCAAAACAGGAAAAAGGACAAGGTTTTTATTCAAGACTGTTCTTGGTCCCAGAAAGGACAAGGCCTGGCAGCCAATACTGGATTTGTCAATTTTGAACATATACCTGGACATTCCAAAATTCAAAATGCTGACTTTGCAGCAGCTTCTGCCCATGCTGGGCAAGAATGCATGGCTGGTGACTTTAGACCTAAAAGAGGCATACCTGCATGTCCCAATAAGACAATCGTGCAGAAGATACTTCAGATTCAAGGCTGGTTTAATGCATTACCAATTCTCTGCACTGCCCTTTGGCTTACCTACTGCACCCAGGGTCTTTACAAAGTGCCTGGCACCAGTAATTGCATTTTGCAGACAAAGAAGTATACAAATATATCCTTACTTGGACAACTGTCTCATTCAAGCAGAGAACAAGGACACTCTTCTTCGACACCTGGCATTTGTGAAAAGGCTTCTAACATGCCTAGGGTACACTATAAACAAAAAGAAATCACAACTGGTACCCTCTCAAAAGATAACATTCCTGGGTGCAAGCTTGAATACAACTGCCCAGATGGCTTACCTTATGCCAGACAAACAAAGGCAACTGACTACTTACTTCAAACTGATGGCAACAAAAACCCAGTTTTCTGCAAGACAAATTCTGCAGGCTCAGGGCTTCATGGCATCCTGCATCCTAATAATTCCATATGCAAGACTGCATATGAGGAAACTTCAGTGGTACCTAAAATGTTTATGGAGTCAACATTCACACAGTCTGGAAACAATGATTCCTCTCATTCCCTGCCTGCAACAGGAGTTCCTATGGTGGGAAAAGGCCTGTCACCAAAATATGGGACAGCCCTTCACTCTACCCCCTGCCAGCCAGACATTAACAACAGACGCATCAGATTATGCCTGGGGGGCCCACATGGCAGGAAGATGCATTCAGGGCATATGGGCTCCAAAACAAATGCACCCCGGGGATCACTTCTGTGTCTCTGCTCGTCAGTGGCACAGGAAAATAACTTTCTTGGGTGGCGTAAGCCAGGGAACCTTGTTGACTAGGCTTGCATAGGCCCTTGAGCCGATAGGCTAGTACCTACCTATGAACCTATAAATGCATCTACATATCAACCAGAAAGAAATGCTAGCTGTTCAAAATGCCCTAACAGCCTTCAAGGACTTACTTCACCCAGGACATCTACTGATATAGACGGACAACAACACCACAGTCATGTATATAAACTTTGCAGATTAGCCATGGCACTGTGGGACACAGCTTTGACCTACCAAATACATTCAAGCTCAATTCCCCCCAGGAAAAAAAAAACAACTCTGGCAGGCAGGCAAAGCTTAGAAACCTTATGTGGATCCTCGAAATGGAAACTAAATCCACAAGTCATGATAACAGAGACATGGGGAGGGGGGAGACATAGATCTATCTTTCTCTCTCAAATAAAAAATCAAAAAAAAAGATTCTGGGACACACTTTAGACAAGCAAGCATGGAAAGCCTATCCTATCCAGTTGAAAAAGCCTATCAGTTCCCTTTTCTCCTCTCTGCTCTCTACCTTCCCAAAGGTCCTCTAAAAAAACAAAAGAGAAAAGAAGATGACTGAGTACAATTGCTGACTGGCCCCCCACTGGTACCCAATCCCCTAATAAAGGAACTTGTCTCAATTGGACCCTTGAACTAAACCTCCAAACACCACTACTACTGCAAAACAAAAGCAAATCAGATCTCGCCAACCAGGCACTACAGACTCTAAAATCTAATCAGCATGGCTAATCAGGTACAAACAAAAACTCTCAGTCTCAGTAAAGTTGGATGATGGGCCTAGAGACCAAAGGCCTAGGCCTAGAAATAATGTTGCTGATGGAAGAGGAAAGGACTGTGTTCTGGATACAACAAGAAGACAATATTAACAGATCACATAATTTACAGCTATTGCAATACTGAAAATAGATAATTGAGAAAGCCTACTCTCTGCCATCTCAATCAAAATCCATGCAAATCCATGCTCTCATTATTTTCAGAGCCCCTTTCATTTTCTTCCTTTACTTTTTCATCTTAAGGCCCTTAAATCACCATTACCTGCATGGGACCTCAATTATGTGTTGGAAAAATCATCCCCTGCCTCCACCTCAATTATGCATCCCCATTCTCCATTAAAACCAGCTGCTACCTCTCTGCCTCTATTACTTACTGGAAGACAGCTATGGAAGACAGCTCTGCTACTAGCAATAGCTTCAGCTCTAAGCCATATTTTACATGAGCCTTTTATCTTTCCTTCTTTTTATTTTCATTCTACTTTTTATGCCTAAGGTGGTTTCACTATGACAATCAATCAAAGGTGGTTTCCAGTATTTTATTCAAAAAATCTCTCTGCATTCAACTTCATCTCCAACATTCTGCATTCATTGGAGATTCTATTGGACTAACATAGACAGCTAAGATTCTACTTAGCTCATACTAGCATAAAAAGCATAAGAAAAAGCAATATTCAACCATAGACCAAATAGAAAGCAAAGCAAGCAGCCAACAAAGCATAAGCTGCATACTTCAAAGTAAAAGTCCTGTGTACCTCCATGCCCCTCTGCCAGCACTGCTCCTACTTTCTCCAGCAAGGCTCACAGCCTTTCTCCAGCATAGTACCAGAGAGCTGCTACTACTTGGAAACTTTCAGAACACAAGGGACCAGCTTTTGCTACTCTAACCATTTGCATCTCTCATCACCATTTTTCAGGGCTCTTTTCCACTTGCCTCTACCTAGCTTTGTTTAGATCAGGCTTTGCCACTGCAGTGCTGCAGGGCCCCATAGCCGCACCTACACAACAGTGAAACATGAATAACAGTGTACAGTTGAAATTCATAAACATAAAGATGTGATACTTACAAATTTGAAGTATGAGAAAGAGTACACACGTACCATAACTGTAGATGAATAGTTGTTCATTCCTATCATAGCTCTGAGTCTATCTTCATCCATCCCCCGTATCTATATTGTGTATTCTTCATTGCATATATATGTATTTATATATAGATGAATATATATATATATATATATATATATATATATATATATATATATATATATATATATATATATATATATATATATATATATATATATATTATGACACAGTTATTCATAGAAGAAATGTTGTGTTACAGAAAGGGGTCACATTGTAGTTTTTAAAGTGAATTGAAGTCTGCTTTCTTCCAAGAGATGAAAGTCTGTTTGTGATTTAACAAATATGTTTATTATTTATTTATTGCATTTATTTACTAGGATGGCCCAACTGGGTAGACAAGTTGCCTTGTTTCAGAGGTGGCCTGAGGATAAAAGTGCCACGGTAAAATGAGTAAACAGTAAAACAATTGTTAATACATTTTAGAAAAAAAGCATAAATACATTTTAGGTCAGTATAAGTTTCTCACAATTTGGTAAAGATTTTTTACTGCTTATAAGGCTGTCCTTGACTAATATATCATACTTCTGTAAGACACTTTTAATTAACATATGTATATATATATATATATATATATATATATATATATATATATATATATATATATATATATATATATGTCTGTGTGTGTGTGTGTATGTATGTATGTGTATATATCTATATATCTATATATATATATATATATATATATATATATATATATATATATATATATGGGTCCCCTTCATTAGATCAAACTTTTAAATGTTCGAAGATTATGTGGCCAAGACCATAACTTTGAACATTTAAAAGTCCGAACGGACTGAATGGGGATCCGCGTACAGAGCAGAACAGGAAGATTTCCCATTTCCACAATGTAGTGCGATCTCAGAGATGGTATATTTAAGTAAGGGGTGTGTGGGGGTGCAAGGGGGCATAGCCCTCCTGCTACAGCAGTTTAATTTTGTTTTTTTTTGTTTTTTCTTCTTTTCCTTCAGTGTTCGAACTATTACAAGTTCGAACATATGGTCTCGGCCATACTTGGTTCGAACTTTTAATATTCCATCTACTGAAGTAGATATATATATATATATATATATATATATATATATATATATATATATATATATATATATATATATATATATATATATATATATATATATATGGGTCTATGTTGCTTGATCAAAATTACACTATCTCGAACAAGCAACATTGAGACCCATTAAAGCGAAAGTGCACTAGATCGAAAGTGCACTTTTGCAAAAGCCGGTTCTCTGAACCGGCAAAAAACAAAAAAAATGGTTTAAAAAGTATTTGACAGGGGGAAATCCCTCCTGCACTCCCCCCCATGTGGGGGGATGTGCCCCCACACCCCCCACCCTTAAGTATAGTAACTCTGAGATCGCACTACAGTGGGGAAAAGGATATATTTCCTTATCCCCACTGTAATGCACTTTGGAGAACCGGCTTTTGCAAAAGTACACTTTCGATTTAGTGCACTTTTGCTTTAATGGGTTTGATCTTCTGGTTGTGGAAAAGGTGAGTTTTTGACAATCAGTACACACACACACACACACATATAGATATATATATATGTATATGCACACACGCATACGTATATATTCTTCTAGTTATGATTTCACATTAAAGTCATCCTCCCCAAAGTAAGTAGTGCAGTCATGAAAGAGGCTTATGTAACAGCAGATCATTAAGGAAAAAGTCACTGCAACAGTAAAGCTTCCCTTCGTTGATATAGTGTAAATATTTAGTTGTATGATTCTTTAAAGTGGTAAATGTTTGTAAGTTTTGCATAACTGTGTTCATTTTGGAACTGTGAAACATACTTATGTTGTGTGTACAAAATTGCAGATCTGTTTATTTATTTATTTTTTGGGGTGGGCTTATTCACTAGATGATAAAAGTGCTGGTTAGTATTGGATTTTCCTAACCATAAGAAACCTTCCCTGCAGAAATTACAAGCTTGAAGAACAGTACAGAGTTAAACACAGCATGGGTTATATAAAGGAGTTTTGCAGAACCAAAATCATTACCTTTCATGGTGCATGAGAGAAAGAGAGTCGCTACTGAGAAATATCAGACATCAAAATGAAATGCAGAAGGTGGATAAACTCAAGTTGCAATTTAGTAACATAATATGCTGTCCTCAAAGGTCTAGTAATGTCATGTACTATACAGATATGTAGTATCTGTTAGTAATTTTATCCTGTGTACCTGTAAACTCTCTAGTCTCTTCCAAAAATGCTGTAAAGTTTTTTTTTTGTTTTTTTGTTTTTTAATTCATTCATTCTCCTTAGGAAGGAGCTAATAAACTGGGAGGGGGAGCAGTCATCCTTCTAAGATCAGGGTTTTAATTTTAAGCACTAATGGCCCTAACATCTGTAAGGAGGCATGCATTGGGCTTGTGGTATATTGTCCATACCTCTATATGTGATACAATCAGAGCCCTGCTCCTTATGCAGATACCAACCTAGCATGACCCCAGTCTCCACTGGTGTGTCTACTGCAGGGAAAATGAGAAAGTCTAGCCCAAATCACCCCTCACGGTAGAGGTGGGCAGGTCTACTCCTTCACATCTCTTTGTCTGACCAATGAAATGACTAAATTTTGAGCCCTTCAGCGTGTCACCCAAATCAGATAGACCAGGGAAACACCTCCTACCAGAAGATGAATAATCCCAGTCCTCCTAATGTAAAAACAGAGTAAAAAGAATTTTACGAGTGCAATGCTACAACAAACAAACTTAAACATTAGCTAGAAAGCCGTTCTACAACGTGATTTCAAATAAACAGTGAGAGGAAAAAAATAATTTTTTTGCAGAATATTCATTTAAATGTACAGATAAAGCCAGGAAACAGCCACAATCAGTTAAATAATGTTAAGGAAGTACAATTTAGCAAGTAAAAATACTTAGCTATGCCTGGATGGCACTAGATACAATAAAATACTTATGGGTCTCAGGCTAGGACTTCAAGCTTTGCTGAGCTCTTTGGAAATGAGAATGCATAGTAGGGGGAAGGAAGACACAGCAAAACCAAATTAAGTGGATATAGGTGACTTAATTGATTTAGATCCCAATCAGTTTGGTTTTATAATGGGTAGGTCATGTCTCCTGAATCTAGTAAGACTCTTTGAAAAGGTATAGAGGCTGTGGTCAGTGATCCTTTGGTGCACACTGCATATCTTGACCTGGCCAAAGCTTTTGGCATTATCACCCATGCTGTTATTATTGAAAAATTAGACGTGCTTAAGGTAAACCCATACATTCTCTGCTGGATTGCAAAATGTAAACTAAATGATTAAGTAACCTAAATGGGTGAACTGCTCCGCTAATCACTTTGTTAAAAAATACATTACACATTAAGTGCTTTCATCCACCATAAGTATTTCATCAGAATCTGACTCTGATGACATCCTTATGGCGGACAAAAGCACTTAATGTTTATTGTATTTTCTTATATAATTCGCGGAGCAATTCACCCATTTCAGTTACTTATTTAATTTAGTTTACATCTTTGTTTTTTTGGTGTTCATAGTTAGTGGATTGCAAAATGGTTGTCCGGCAGATCTGAAGTTATGAAATTTACTAGTTCCCTCCCTGAATGTAAAATTGTAATTAGTAAGGTGCCACAGGAATTAGTCCTGGACCCTGACATGTTTGGCATTTATTTTACAGACGGCCAAACCAGTATCCCATAAATGTGGTTCACCGAGTTTGCTGATAACTGCAAACTGAACACTGGGATCCATTCATATACTGATACAAAACATCTGCAGCAAAGGCTCGAATATGCACATGCATGATGTATCAAGACAGTCATGAACTAAATGCAGAAAATGCAGTATAGCAGCATATGGCAGAAAAAGTGCTCCCACCTCATATGTTATAAATGGTATTCCTCCTCAGACAGATGCTGTCATAAGAAACCTAGGTACTTAGGTGGATAACTCTGTCTGTCTCTCATTTGATCATGCTTCAATCATAGTCGTATCTTTAAGTTCCAAAGAAGTGATCTTGCCGCTGTACTTTTCCGTTATCAGATCTGTCATTGAATTCAATACCCCATTTGGTATGTACAAATCTGAACATATTTCTCAATTGGAAAGGCCCCAAAAATATCTAACCAAGAAAATTAAAGGTCTTAAGTCTTTCAATTATCCCAGTTGATTAACATGTCTCTTCTTTTACTCAGTAGCCTACAGGTTGCTGCGCGCTGACCTGTGTCTGACGTTTTGAGCTATGAAAGGCCCATTCCTATTTGACCTCCTGTTTCTTTACAAAACCAGTGGGTCTACAACCATGCACACTAAGGGCCTACATCTACACCAACAAATAAACAAGACTCATCAGAGGGCGAGGTTCCTGACTCAGCGTAAGTCTAGAGATCTACACCAGCAAATAAACAAGACTCATCAGAAGGCGAGGCTCCTGACTCAGCGTATTCCTAGTCTAGGGATCTATACCAACAAATAAACAAGACTCATCAGAGAGCGAGGCTCCTGACTCAGCGTATTCCTAGTCTAGGGATCTATACCAACAAATAAACAAGACTCATCAGGATCTATACCAACAAATAAACAAGACTCATCAGAAGGCGAGGCTCCTGACTCAGCGTATTCCTAGTCTAGGGATCTATACCAACAAATAAACAAGACTCATCATTCCTAGTCTAGGGATCTACACCAGCAAATAAACAAGACTCATCAGAGAGCGAGGTTCCTGACTCAGCGTAAGTCTAGGGATCTACACCAGCAAATAAACAAGACTCATCAAAGGGCGAGGTTCCTGACTCAGCGTATTCCTAGTCTAGGGAGTAAGATACCAGTACAGGACAAAGTACTTCTTTATCTTAATTTAAGGCTTGTCTTGATGACTGGATGGGTAGACACAAATTTTCACCAGGGTTACTATGTATGGCCCTGCTCAGTTTGGGATGTAAGCACTATTAAGTGCTTGTAAAGTGTGGGCAAGAACCACAGAAGTGTTTTTATCTCTTTTATTATGTCTAGCCAGTACAATGTGGCTGTCATTCTAGCCATAGTCTTGTCCATCCCAGGATAACCTTCTTATATGTGACAATTGGTTAAATTCCTTACTAGTGTCATATAACACTTTGGAATTAACAAATAGTGTAGAAGTTCTTCCTTTTTTTACCCTTTGGTCAGCTTTTAACTAAAACTGGGGTAAGACATAATGGCAACACCTAATTCACTATTCTCTCTTTAACCTTAATATATTATTTGTTGTCTTTCTTAAAGTATAATTTCCCGTTGTTCTTATTTTAAATTTTTTGGGGCTTATTTGTAAGTCTACTACCTCTGGGTAACTTTCTTCACTCAGTTTTCTTGTGGGGGAGGTATATCTTCCTCACCCCAAAACAGCGGAACTGCAGCTTTTTCTGTACATTCCACTGTAAAGGGTCATTTCTGCTAACTGCACAACCCTGTTGAGTGCTTCCCTTCCTTTTAAATTGTTGTCTTTCTGTATTACTGTCAATGGCCACCACCCTCTCACTTTCTTCTCCTCTGTGTTGCCTTCCCTCTGCAAAGGATATCTTAGAACAAACCTTTCCTTCATTTCTTCTACTTCCCTTAATTACAGACAGCTTTTGATTATTGCATGACTTTACTTGAGTTTTCTGTTTGACACTTGCAGAAAACTGTGACCTTTCCTGCCCTTCTCTGTTTTAGTACTAACTTTGTTCTGAGGGTCCTGACATAAGTACCCCTCTTCCTCTGTTTCTGTGTTAGTTTCTGTGTTAATTGTTCTTATATTTCTGTGCCAACTTCTGTCTTGTATTGATTCTTATTTCAAGCTTTTCTATCAGTTCACCTTTACTCCCTATACTGACATCTTTCACAGTTTTGGGTTTCTGTTGTGTCCTTGGGGTGAACCTCTGACAACAGATAGGGTCTTTTTTACGGTTTAGTCACAATCACATTTGATCTTCTTTTGTAACTTCTGTGCTAACATTTTCTCCTGAGTTTGATTCTGGACTTCCATATGAGTACCTCTGCCGGGTCTATATTAGAACATCGAAGTTTCAAAACTTCGAATGTTCTAATATTGAACCCTATTCAGCGAAAGCTGAAAATATCGAACATAGAGAACAGCGAATTTCTTCCTAGGGAAAAAATTTGCTGTTTCAAAACACATACACACAACACAAGCACACCAAACAAACAGCAATCTACACACATACACCTAAAATCTTAACCTAACCCTACACTAAACTATACACACACCACTAACTATCCACTTACCTTAACCCAAACCCTAAAACTAAGGTCCGTCACTATTGCACACTCACCTCACCCACACCCTAACTCACCTACCCCGCCCTAACCTTCACGTTCACACAATCGCACACGTACCTGACCCATGCCCTAACCCTAACTCACCTAACCTGCTCTAACCCTAACGTCCACACAGTCGCACACATACCTAACCTGCGCCCTAACCCTAACTCACCTAATCCGCCCTAACCCTCACGTCCACACAATTGCACACATACCTAGCCCGCACCATAACCCTAACTAACCTAACCCATACTCAATCGCACACTTACCTGAACCCGACCCGTAACTTTCCACCACAGCGCTGAAAATACTGAAGCAACAGAAACGGACAACCAAATTATTTCCCTAGGAAAAAATTTGGTTTTCTGTTGCTTCGATATTTTCAGCTTTCGCTGAATATGGTTCGATATTAGAACATTCGAAGTTTTGAAATTTCGATGTTCTAATATAGACCCCCACTGTCTTGGTCACCCCTCTCATTTTTTTTTTTTACTGAATGGACTGCTGTCTACTCTTTGTTGTTGTGTGTTTGCCTTTCATACTTTGAGAATTCCCCCTCCTCCCACATTTTCTGCAGTGCCTTAAATTAGGAGAAAATCATTTTCTAATATTATAATGAGCCAAATCAGGAGTTACAGCTATAGGATGCGACCATTTTCATTAATCTATCTGAATTTCTATGTGTGAGAAGATATTCTTAGCACCATGAATGCATATTACTTCTGCTTTTTGCATTATTACTAACGTTTTCCTTGCGTAACACAGGATCACTGACAAGGGTAATCATGTTTTCAGAATGCATCAGGACTTGAACTTTCTTTCCCTGTAGAAATACTGTACAATTCATGAGCTAATTATAACAGAATAATCTAATGCTGACTTAGTTGTTCTAGCTGTATTTTTATCACACTTGGGAACAGCTTCATTTATAGCTTGTATTTCATGTTTCTCATTTCTGCTACTAGCACTCTCTTCAATATTAGTAGCACAGAACTCAGCACATTATGTGCTCTTTTAATTTCAAAAAGATGACATATTTCTTACTGCATTTGCAGGTTTATGAGCAGGCAGTTATGGTTCAAATGATGAGTTATTCAGTAACAGTTCTTGTACTAAAGTTACTAGCTTCTTGGCATCCCTTTGAAATTTATTACCATTTAAAGTTCTTTTAAACCTGGCTACTGTCACAGTTTCTAAAGTGTTCAATTTAATATATCAGGTTTTAGTCATTACTTTAAAATAGGTTTTAAAACATACATCTACATTTTTACAGGTTTGTTACCATTAAAAGCCCAGTTATAAAATGTCATTGCTTGTACATCAGAGCTTATTCCAGCCCAAGCTGTGTTCCTTTTCAAGTTTTCCTTAGCCTATGTAATCAGTTCCCTCCATATCAATTTTCAGCACCCCTCCTTTCACTTGGATGTGAGGGAATTTTGCTCATTTTGCTCAGTCCCAGTTCTGTGTGGTGGCACAGTGCTTAAACATGACCAGGAAGGATTTCATTTTGTCCATCTTGATTAGATTCTTCATATCAGGTCCATTATTTAGATTAGAAATATCAATGGTGAGCATAACCGGCTGTTGCTGTAGTTGGAACCTCTTGTAGTCAGTCTCTGTCTTTCAATAAATCTTACATGATTGGGATCATTACGAAACAATGCAAGAAAAAAGTGTTGATAGTCACACCATCCAGCAGCAGAAACACCACAAGGAAGCTATGGTGACAGTTCCATATGAAATTAGAAGTCCAAAATGCACTTGGGAGCAGAGGCATTAAATAGAATGGTGTATAACGAGTTCTTGGCTTACTGCCCACACTTTCCACCTGTGTAAGTTAAAGGAAGCACTGGGTGTTGGGTTGTTAGCTGGAACAAGGCCAGCAGATATGAATGTCTCACATGATGTTCATTACATTCGAAGGACAAATGAAAAGAACATCCTTCTTAGCTTTTAAAATCAATGGAAAAAATAATTTCTGTTTTTTTCTCTAACACATACATACGCATTTCTACCAGGTTACAGCAGGCTGTCATATCCCAGACTTTTTTGCCTCATATTTTTGGTCTGTCCCTCACAAAATTTGTGGGTTTCTAGCAAATCACTGAGGATTGAAGTCACTAAATAATGAAATTTATTTGAGTTACAGACTTCATGTCATTCAGAAAATGCATGCTAATGCAAAACCTATCATTCTAGCAACTTTCTAAGTTGGTAAGAGCAGTATTTAAAATCTGTCCCTATTTTTGAGCCTTTGTCCCCCCAAAATTTTAGGCTTTGTCCATGTTTTGCACTAAGAGGTTGTGAGGTATGTTCCAGGGTCTTCTGGCAGGCTGTTGCTTAGTTCTGTGATTAATCTCCATTTCAGGAACTAACTTCCTGTATTCCTTGCAATCATTGGCAATTTGCTAGATAATGCATGCAGGTTCCTGCCTAGCAGTGTGGCATCTTACTATTTTCAAAGCACATATACACATTTTCTTAAACCAACGTTGCTGTGCATGTTGAATATGGAAGGTGTGCAATATGCCTGTAAGTATGAGCTTAGGGGTGATACATGGGGGTATTACAAATTGCCATCATGTAAAAGGGTGTATCCATTCCACAGCACTTTTAGATGTTAGGCCCTCAGAAGGAAGACTTTGGAAATGCGAAGTACATCAGTCAAATCATAGGTTCATAGGTTCATAGAACCAGAGGTGTCTCTAATAGATACACCCACTGGGGTGCCTCTAACAGATAACTGGGAGTGAGGACTGGGTGAGGTCTACAACTGGAGTACTTTGTAGACAACTTATTTTTTGAGGGCTGTATAGACAGTGAAAACAGCTAACTAAAGAAGGTAGTCCTTTTGTAACTTTGAGTCAATGGGCACTGGCTGCTTTGAAACTGAAAAGCCAAAAATAGCTCTTATTTTCATTGTATGTAGACAGTAAACTGTGTTTTTATAAAGCATTCAATGCCTCCCGTGTCCCTGCACTCTGCTGGTGTGTGCATAGTTATGTACTGATCTATCAAAACTTATGCTGTCAAGTGCAAACCAAATTCCCTACATCATTGTTATTACTGTGTCCTGAGGTATTTCTACTACTGTTCCTGGAGTGTTTCCATGGTGACCACCCAACCATGAAGAACTTAATCATAGACTTGAAGTTGCAGGTGGAGACTGACTAGAAGCTGGTCCAGCTATAGCAACAGCCAGCAGTACTGGCTACTGTAGCTGCCACTCCAATGACTGTGCCTCTTATGGAGAAATTAACCAAGGAGGGTTACCTGGAATCATATGTGGTCACTTCTGAGCATTTTGCCACCAAAGAGAACTGGGGCCTGTATTTCTAGAAGGGAGAGAAGTTCAAGCCTTTTTGCAATCTGGTAACAGTATTACCTTTATTTGTGGTCTTCTAGCATGTAATCGCAATATTACTAACCACAAATGTTAGTGGCAATATGCATTCATGATAACAGAAAAGAATATCCACTCACACATGCAGAATTTTAAAAAGCTTTAGGAAAACTCTTACATTCTGTGGTTGTAACCTTGATTTGACTCATAGTGTAATATTAAGAACATATCTGCCCCATTTTAAAACACTGTGAAAAACATGGGAGGGAGGAGAGAGAATCCATAAACACATTGTGGTAGTTGATACGAAACAGGTAAAACATCAGCTTGACTCACCAATTCATTATAAAACTAGGAGAGAGCAAAGCAGTGACATACCAGAATCAAAAACAGACATGGAAGCTGCAAAAAGGGCTAGAACTTATTTTTTGTTAGACAGTAAAAGGGAGTCTGCCAGTTAACAGAAGCATGTCTCAAGGATAAAGAAACACAAATCCATAAAAGATATCAGCATAGGAAGAGAACCCTAAAGTACTCATAGGAAGAGAACCCTAAAGTATTAATTAAAAACAGACAAAAGTCTACAAACAGACTTTCAAAATGTGTTAGCACATAAATTGAAAAAGCAAGAAAGGAAAAAGGGCACTCCAAACAAAGTGTATACCGAAAGTGAGACAAGTGGAAAAATGCAGAGCTCTCAACCCATTTCTGCTAATGTAAAACAGAAAAGTCAAGTAAAGGCAGTCTGACAGCAACAAGTATCTCCAAGTAAAGAAAGAAGTAAAACCGAACATAAAGTTTGATGCTCATGATTCACTGTTACCCTCAATGCCCACATGGGCCAAAGGGCATGAGTTGTCAGATGGGCCTGGAATCACTGTGCAGGTTCTATCTTCCAACTCCCATTACAAGACAGCTGAGGGACAAGGCATTATCTCTTGCTTGACAGAGGATTTTTCACCTGACCAGTGATTGCAGCCTGGAGAGAGTATATCTTACACCACACCTAAGTACAGGCCCAAAGCCAAATCTAAGAAGGCTGTATCTATCTTTCTTCAGCCTAGGCCTCCTGGATCTCATTCTCTCCAGGCCTACCTGTAGGACCTTGCCAGGCAGGCAAAAAATCTCATGGATATTATATGGTCCAGGTAGCTTAGCCATAGCAGGACCCCCGCTCCATAATCTTCTTTTGGCAAAAGGAAGAGGGATCCACCCAATGTGATTCTAATGACTGTAATGAAGATGCATTGTCATATGTAGACCAGATTTCTTATTCTTCATATGCTGATTCAGAATCAGATAAAAAACTTGCCTCAACCTCATCAACTGAGGACTTTATTTTTGGGAAGACACTCCATAAGGTGAGAAAGTTCTTCAACTGGGAGGGTCAGGAATACCCCCAATCGAAGAAAAAGGTTAGATAGTTTTACTTAGGCTTCCTGAGCAAAAACCTCTGGCCATTCTGCTAGTCTTAGAGGTTATGGATGATGTCATTATTGGCTTCTCCCTAAAGTCTGACTCCAAACCACCTGCTCCTAGGAAGGCAGACCATTTCTATAGGGCTGTGGACTCCCACAAACACCTTTTTAAGAACCCAATGGTGCACCTGGTGTTCCTTTACTTAGGTCCCAAGACAGCCAAAGGCAGCACCTCTAGAATCCTCTTACCTACTGAGAAAGAAAGAAAAATCCTGGATAAATTTGGCAAGAAAGTACACACTTCAACCACCTTGCTAATGAGAGCTTCAGTTGCTAGTTTCACACTGTTAAATTGCAGGAAAGTATCCTAGACTAGTTTAAAGAAAAGCTGGAGGGAATGGAGTATAGAGCTCTCATCAAAGAATTGTTAGATCTGTGTAACTCTTGCTGTCAGGTTGCAAAATGTTCTTTACATTGTGGCTTTAATACTTTAGAAGCATCTAGCAGGGTGGCTACTTCTGGGCCTGTTATCAGGAGACATGCTTAGTTAGAAGAACAGTCCCTTCCTAATCATGTCAAACCAGAAGTCTTGCCTGCACCACTTGGCAGGTATTTTCTGTATGGATCCAAGGCCCAAGCTATATTTAAATGACTGGAGGAGAAGCAAAGTGCCTGCAGACTGTTTACATTTTTTTGGTTGTTCATCCACAGAGGTTTAATGAGAATTACCCTACCAGGCCCTTTTCTTTTCCTACCTCCCACGCAAGGAGAGCCAAGCAACAGAGGCAGAAAAGAAGATGGAAAGCGAATCAAGGAGCCTGGCCTAGCAGATCTGATGCCAGGGGCCGAATGGGGAGCAGCCATGACATAGCTAGGACCCTCCCTGTTTCCCCACCCATAAGACCTACCACAGTCCCTTCTCTACCTTTAAAATTAGTAGGCTGGCTTTTCCTGTTTCTAGAAAGGTGGCTAGATGTTACCCAGGACAAATGGATCATTCAAATCATAAAGTCACGATACTATTCAAGAGTTTTCCTAGTACAAAGAAAAAAAGAAACCTGAACTGAATACTAAACTTATTAAGGCCAAACAAGTTCATGCAGGTGCCAAAGCTCCAAATTAAAGCCCTTCAAAAGCTTTGGCTGATGCTTTCTACCCAGGCTTACACAGTCACCTAAAACTAAAAGCGCCAACCACCATATTCCCATAGAAAGACTTCACAGAAGGTATCTCTGCTTCAGAGCAGGTGGGAAGCATTATCATTTCTGTGCATTGCTTATTGACTGGTCTGCTTCCCTAGAGTCCTTACAAAATGTTTGGCTGCAGTAGTTGTCTACTGTAGGACAGAGTGTCTGGATCTACCCCTATCTAGATGACTGCCTAATTCAGGCACAGTCTGTGATGGTACTTGAAGCAGCCCCTCACCTAACCAGGGACTCTCTGACAAGCCTGAGGTTCTTTCTCAATGTGCTCTTTTTGTATGTCTTTCTCAATGTAAAGAAGTCAAATCTGACACCCTATTGCAGATTAGTTTTTTAGGAGCTGTTCTAGGCACAGATGTGTAAATGACCCTCCTTCCTTCCACAAGAAAAGATAGACTTCCTGACTAAATACTTCCAATCCCTCCTTCATTAGATATTGGTGATGGCCAGAGAGACCCTCAGGAATCTGTCAAATAAAGCCTCCTGCATCTTGGTGATCTCCTTTGAAAGATTTTACATGAGGAAAATCCTGTGGTACTTGAAAAATGTATGACGCCAGCACTAACATCCTTTGAAATACAAGACAAAGATTCTCCCATGCCTGAAAGGAGATCTTATTCAGAAGCCATGGAGATGAGATACTGCATGTCTTTAAGGGATCATTTGCATTCTTGCACATATCCCTTGTGAAAGCAAGGGACCTCAATAAGGACATACATTGTTTCAACTCCATGGTTTCTGAATGCCCATGACTTTTTTAAGTCTTTATGGGTATGTTTAGGTCAATAAAGCCAATCCCCACCAGCTGTAGACATGCATGATTCAGCCTTTTTAGTGGCCTCATCAGTACAGCATAAGTAACTTGTATGGCTGTGCTTAAGAAACACAGAGCTTAAAATAAGCCTGATGTCCATAGCATTAAGATGCCTGCAAAATATGCCAAATAGCATCCTAACCAAGGGGTAAAAAGTCACAACTGCAAAAAAAAAACAGCCAAGCTAGAGTCCTCACTGTGCAGTGCCTTAAACTTCCTGTAGTGGAGGCCTATTGGGTATATGCAAATGACCCCTTAAAGACATGCACTGTTTAAGCTGCATGTCTTTTGAATACCCATGCTTTTTTAACAGAGTAAAAGTTACAGGAGATCACTGAACTAGTATCTTATATTAAAAAAGACTAAACATCTCTGCATTTCCTGTAGATTTTCAGGAAATAATAAATTACTTGTATTACTAAACTGGACATTGCACCTGTTAAATGCTGATTAAAATTAAAATTTGAAGGTACCTGGCTTCATGGCATAGAAAGAGGAAGCCTTGACTTCAACCCAACTGCCTGGGGTTCATTTAGTAGCACCTGCACTGGTGGAGCCAGGCAGGGAGGGAGAGAGAAAGGAGTGAAGGGTCATGACCTGTTCACTTCTGCCTTGAATGGGGTTGCATATGACTGAGGAGTACAAGGGGTGAGTAGATTTGTCTAGTGGAGACTATGGAAACTATCTACCATGCTTTGAGATTGGTGGTCAGTGTTGCTTTCTTGCATGTATCCCTTGTGAAACGAGGAACCAACTAGTGCTGACAACCTATTACACTCCCACCAGAACCATAGCTAGGTCATCTGGCACACTCTGCAGTTCTCAGAACTGGTGAGTCCTCCCCTCTCAAAGTTGGTTGAGGAGCAAAAAAATATATATCTTTATAGTTAAGGACAATATTTTCCAGCTTGTTAGTTTAGGTAATTACTGTACATCACAGATGGGTGTTCATGATTTTTTTTTTGAAGAGTTGGTTGCTGATGTAATATTAAATATCTATTGCTTGTAAATTAATTTATTTATTTATTATTTGCTGACATTTGTTGACTGGGAAAGTCTTACTGGGTCAGGAATCCATTATCAGTGGAGGCCTGGGGAGAAAAGCTCCATCCAAACATTATATGAGACATATATACAAGTTATGGAGCTTTTCACCCGGGCCTGCACTGAAAATGGGCCTTGCCCAGATGGACTATCACAATAAATAAAAACAAAAAACAAACAAATAATTAAATAATAAGATAACGGTGTCTGTGGTGCAAATGCTTCTTTTACTGAATTGTACATGCTGTATGTTCAGGAAGTGTTAGTTGCCGGAGAATAAAATCTGATTTGTAACACCTGCTTTTTTCCATTTTTCAGTATATTCTAACTGGTTTGCATATTGCGCAGGGTTCTTTACATCTGTGTCAAGATTACATCTCAGTCTTTAGCTGCATGTTTGTGATGTACTCAGCAGCTAAGTGATAATGGCTGAGTGTTTGCTGATACTTTGTTGTAGAAATAGTTTTTCAAATCTGGTATTAATTGACACAATTTTCTTTTCAATGAAAAGAAGGTCTGAGGGAGCCGAGTTTGATATAGATGAGAAAGCAAGGCAGCGTTCACTGTCACAGGAGGCTATAGGCCTTAAAAATAAGGACTTTTTTTGTCTATCCAGATAAGAGTGGTTCTTTATACCTTGCACTGTTTTGGTTATAAAATACTTGGGATCTCTCTAGTTTGAAGAATTGCTTAGAGCTATACATGTCAAGATGAACATTGTATGATGGGCTGAATGCAAGCAGAGTGAATGACTATTAGAATAGATGGAAATCTGGATGAGAACCCCCAATAAATGAGTGTGATAGAAGGATTTTTTTAACAATATCGATGAAATACTTATTTAAGGAAAAATGATTATCCGTGTAAGTTCCTAAATTCCAGATCATGGTCTTTCTTAAGGTAAATTCTGTTTTTGTAACATTGGTGAACTAACTTTATCAGAAGTGACTGTACTATGTGTCTGTGTTTTAGGGGGATACCATAGTTAGGCTGCCAGTTACTAGTATGGTCAAGGAATTTTTGGAGTAATATTTATTGTGAGGGGGAGTTTAAGGATGAGTCCTAGATTTCAGGCAACCACAAATTTAATTAGCCAAAATTTAGTAGCATGTACATATACTTCAGACAGATTACAAAGAGATGAGTGCCTAAGAGAAAATCTAAAGGGACACAGCAAATTAAATGCTGCTTTTTGGCGAGGGTGCCATGTATTTTGAGTGTATTGTGTTTTATATCCAGTTAGCAGTCGAGTGATCCACAAAGTGGTTGATGTTTAGTTGGGGTAGTTTATTTAGGATACCAGAGTGGAGACTGGTATCATAGGTAGTTATTAGTTATATGGTCTGGACCACTGACCTCAGAGTCAAACAGTATGCTGCTGAAGGCCGAGGGAATCAATCTTGGACTACAGGAAACATCTTGTTAACAACTCTTAGCCTCAGTCCCCTGCACTGACAGCATCTCTAATTCTTTGTCTAGGTCCGTGTAAGCAATGTGGATGGGAAGTCCTTTATTTAGGGTTTTGGGGACTAAACTAACAACGTTAAAAAGGCATAATCTACCGTCTGCATGATTGCTGAATCAGAAGTAACAGATTCAGTTGCAGCAATCACCAGTCACCTAATATACTTTTGAAGCTTGTATCCTGATTTAGCCTGCTGATATTGAAACACAGAATGTTGGCATTACTGTCATTTTGTAGGGTCAAAAAAGAACTGTGGATCTGTGTAGTATGTGCCAGGCACAGTTGTACAATCAGGAGGTCATCCTCTTTACAATGCCATTGTTGAGGAGGAAAACCTGTGAACGGTAGCTTTATTACTCTTTGGTTAAGGTTTTCATCTCACATGTCCATAGTTCACACAACTCTAATCACATTTACATGTTTTCCATATGTCTTTGTGGGTTTTCTCCAGACATTGCATTTTTATTCCACACCTTTCCAAATTATTTGTGTATGCTGCATGTAACCTTCCTGACGTGGACCATGGATGAAAAGGGTCTCTGAAGAACCACTTCATTTAAAGTAAAACAAATGACAGACTTGTCAAAGAGTGCAGATGTAGTTTTAGGCAAGCTAGAATAATCCAAAGTAACTTTTAAACAAAATGTGATTGTTGTACTACACAAAGTTTGAATATAATTTGCTCTGAAGAAGTGGCCCTGAATAAGTAATTATGATAATCTGTAGGCAAATAATTTACATGTTAAGTATAGTCAATAAAGGAAACCCATTATTAAAAACAAAAAGGTAGTCATCAAAAAGAGTTAAATAATTTGTAGCATTTATGAATTTTGGTGAAACAAACTAAAGTATCAGATTTGCAGTGTTCTACGTATCCATATCCATACTGAGACATGTTCATAAAGCATTACTTTATTTTTTTTTACAGGTAAAACTGGTGAACATTAGAAATGATGACATAACAGATGGCAACCCTAAGTTAACACTGGGGTTGATATGGACCATAATTTTGCACTTTCAGGTAAGGCTGTTTTACCTTGCTTATTAAGCATTACCATATTGCTTGACTAATTGGGCTAGTTAGTCAAATGAATTGTCAGTTTCTTTTTTATGTATTTCTTTCCTTTGTGTTTTAGACCAGTCATGTAGGTGTTATTTATTATTTACATACAGCTAATTTCATGCCTACTCTTTTGTGTGCATGTATTAGGTACACAGTTCATCATCTTTACATATATAGATGTTCATCGTGTTTCACTGTTGCAGTCCTAACCAATGGGTTATCCGGCTGGAATACCAAAGGTAAGTAAATATGACATTGGTTGTCATCGGTTGTAAAAGACGTCAAGACATCCAATACAAAAGGGGGCAACCGATATCACTTCCTCAGTCTTCCTTGCCACGGAGCCCAAAGCAGAAGCATTTCTTGCATGAGTGCCGGTCAGCAGTTTACCTTTTTTGTTTCCGACTACAGAGTTGAAGTGTACTACAGCTAAGTACCCCATTGGGGATCCTCTTTTCTTGCCTTAACGAATGTCAGAAAAGGTTAATAATTGTCTTATCACCTGTAGAAAGCAGATTCCCCGTAGAGATTTTCATTCTCATTGTATTATTTGTTTAGGCCTTGACCACGACGTTCCTAATTGTGATCTCTGTGCCTCCTTTAATCCACGTACTACTCGTCGTCGGGCTAAGCTTTTAGCTAAACATTTTGGAGTTTGGCCTAAGCTTGTCGGTATGGCATCCGCTGGTCTTCAGGCTTCGGATATACCCTTCCTCTGATCCTCGAATACTTTGCTGATTTGCTTCAGGGTGGTCTTTCTTTTTCCTCTATCAAGATCCATGCTTCTGCCATTTCTTATCGTTGTTCTTTTGAACAACCCATTTTCTCTCATCCCCTGATGAAAATGTTTCTCAGAGGTGCTTGCAACTTAAAACCTGCCCAGAAGGGCACCTACTCCAGCCTGGGTTCTTAATTTTGTTCTAGAGAAACTCACTCTTCCTCCTTTTGAGCCAGCTGCCACTGCAGATTTAACGTTTCTCTCTTGGAAGACTGCCTTCCTCTTGGCGATAACTTCAGCAAGGAGGGTTTCGGAGCTGTAAGCTTTGATGGCTGTGGAGAACCAACCCCTCCTTTCTGCCTAAGGTGGTTTCTAGCCTGACTCTTAATCAGTCCATACACCTTCCTACCTTCTTTCCTAATCCTTGAAATAGAGGTGAAAGGATCCTACATTCTCTTGATGTGCACAGACAGCTCAGGTTTTACCTGAACAGGACTAAAGACCTTCAGAAATCAGCACAGTTATTGGTCAGTTTTTCCCCTGGAGCCCAGGGCTAGGCTATTTCTAAGCAAACCATTTCTAAGTGGATTGCATATTCTATAACCTTTTGTTATTCCTTTCATGGCAATGTTCCTCCTCAAGGGGTTAGGACCCACTCAACTAGAGCAGCTTCTACTTCTGTAGCCTTTTTAAGAGGTGTCCCTACTAAAGACATTTTGGAGGCTGCCACATGGTCTTCTGTTCACATTTTCACAAAGCATTATAATTTGCCTTTGTTTTCTAGAGCCAGGGCAGGGTTTGCCACCGCTGTTCTGCAGGACATTATTTCCAATCCTTGATTCTGTTGGTTCCTCCTCCCATTTCTCTGGGCTTTGGTAATCAACCCATTGGTTAGGACTGCAACAGTGAAACACAATGAACATAGTACAGTTGTGTACACTTACCATAAATGTAGATGTTCGAGTGTATTCACTGTTGCAGTCTTGGTTTCCCTCCCTCCTTCCCCCTTTAGGTCCTCTCCTGTTCTCCATTCCTAAGGTACAGGCTAAATTTGGTGTTATTTGCCTAAGTGGCTTTTGGTTTAAGCCTTGTTTTCTGGGGGCTTCTGACTGTTATGGCAAGAAACACTGAGGATGTGATGTCGGCTGCCTCCTTTTGTATCGGACGTCTTGACGTCCTTTACAACCGACGACAGCCGATGTCATATTTACTTACCTTTGGTATTCTGGCCGATCGAGGGCTACTGGGAGCCGGATAACCCATTGGTTAGGACTGCAAGAGTGAATACACTCGAACATCTACATTTATGGTAAGTGTACACAACTGTACTTTCCTTTACTTTCCTAGTCTGTTGGTCATTTTTTTTTCTTTTTTCATTTGTTAAGGTTAATTCACTGTGCATATGTCCTGTTGTCAAGAGTGATCTGGAATCAATACCTTGTTAGGTTACTAACTTTACCAAATGTATTCTGTAAAAGTTCTCACCTCCTAACTAAATTCTTAGAAACATCTGCATTACCCTGACCCTTCTGTTTTTACTCATAAATTGCCATACTTACCTTAGTATTGAAGTCAATTTACATGCAGCTAAGTAGAATCAGTTGAGCTCATAACCTTCGATGAACAGTATCGCTGTCAATAGAAGATTCTTCCCTGATTTCTGTGCTCCCATTATCTCAGTTGCTGCTCTTCCCACACTTACAGTAACTGACTTAACCATGGTCTGTATATATTGTAACTGACTTAACCATGGTCTGTATATATTGTAACTGACTTAACCATGGTCTGTATATATTGTAACTGACTTAACCATGGTCTGTATATATTGTAACTGACTTAACCATGGTCTGTATATATTGTAACTGACTTAACCAGGGTCTGTATATATTGTAACTGACTTAGCAATGGTCTGTATATATTGTAACTGACTTAACCATGGTCTGTATATATTGTAACTGACTTAACCATGGTCTGTATATATTGTAACTGACTTAACCATGGTCTGTATATATTGTAACTGACTTAACCATGGTCTGTATATATTGTAACTGACTTAACCATGGTCTGTATATATTAGGTATCATGTATGTTGTATGCCTCAATGCATGTACATTTATAATAGCTTTCTTTAAGTAACTAATTCACTGCTATAGTCTACATTAACTTTCTCTATGACATTAATTCATTGGACTATGGGATTATGTTACCAAATCCGCTGTGATGTAAGTAAGATATTTTTACTCTAGAGTTTTCTACAAATGGGCTTCACCCAAGTAGACAACCCAATTTACAAAGCATACATGTATACATATGTACATACATACAGCCATACAAACATTCATTCATCCATATGTACATGCATACATATGTATATGCATGCAGTCATGCAAACATCCATTCATCCATATGTACGTAACTAAATATATGCATGCAGACAGGCATATGTAAATAAATAACTAATAGCATGAGAATGGGACAGTCTATTTCAGACTACACAGACCATGTAACAGCTGGTGATGGGTTCAAACAGTAAGTTTGTTAGTTGTTGATGGGAACCACTTCAATTTTGATGCTCAGTTCTAGAGATGTCATCTATTCAAACAGTCAAAGAAGGGTACAGAATGGTTCCATTAATCCCCTTTGAGTCATCCAAGCTTGTATTACAAAAGGCAGGAAAGAATATTCATATTGCATGAGTCTGGGTATTCATAAACACTGAATACATATTTTACTTGAGATTGTGACATCACAAAATAATGCAGCACCAAATCATAATTGTTTTTATGGAAGGTAGCTTGCCGTTTGTGACCTCCTTTTGGGGGCTTCAGTTTTCCACTTCCCCTTTCTCTAATGTTCTCATTCCAAGGTTGTTCTACCTTAGAGAAAGGATGACCATTGACAGGCAGTGTAAAGCCTATTTCGCTGTTTCTCTGGGAGGCTGTGACATTATACACCGAGTAATAAGATGTTAACGTACACATTTCACCAGCAGTAGTGACATGAGCAGCTGACAACTCAAACTGTTATGCTGTGCACCTGTGATCTGAGCCTGGGTGAACCAAACAACTGCACATAAGCTACAGGTAAGAAGCACCAGAGATAAGCATCCCAGTAAGAAGCTTTGTAGTGTTGTATTGGTCTGAACGTGTACATCTCATACAGTGGGATACAGAGAAACAGAAATGTCCAAATTCAGAGACATTGAGAAAATGAATGGAAGGTATTAATTTGCATAAACAGTCATACAGCTGAAGCATTCTGAAAGGAAAAATATCTTTAGAGCCTAAAGCCATGAGTAGGAAACTGAGCTAGGAAACAGTCCATAGCAAACCTCTCAACCTGTGAGCACTAAAATCAGAGCACTAATACTGACAAATCATTTGAAGTGGTCAAAAAGGGGAACGTTTATTGTTTTTCAGAAGTTGAAGATCTTCGGGTACTAACTCACATGTAGTTTGCAATACGGTATCATGGTAGACACTTGATTTAGTTAGTGATTAAAAAAAAAAAAAAAATACCTTTCCTGTAACTAGTGTAGTCCAGATTCAGATTTGCTGTATCCAGGACTGTATGTAAGCTCCTGAGCTCCCCAAGCTTTCTGTGTTGGAGGGAAGCCTTCTAGCTTATCAGTGGGAGTGGTAAGCACTAGGTAACCTGTCTACCATATAAGGAGTGGTTCTGGCCCAGAAATTGTAGTTATTCGCCGTTTGGGCAGTTTTTCCATCTCTCTCAACTTTCTGATTCAAAAGCCCACATTTGCACTTGTTTCCCCCCTTTCCTGTAACTAGTTTAGTCCAGATACAGATTCTTACTTTTAGCACTTGAATTTGCTTATTCGTGATCAGCACTTGTTCAGAACTTGTAAACACTAAATAACCTACTAATTACTACAGCAGTCAACCTTCCTCATTACCTAGAGGAAAACAGTTTTGGTACTTACTTTCCTCACTTGCTTAGAGAAAAACAGCTCTTGTACTCACTTTCCTCACTTATCTAGAGGAAAATAGTTTTTTTATTCATGCATGTCCAAGGGTCAGCTCCCAGTGTTCTCTCCTGTCTATCTGATGAATCTGGGCATCTTGGGGCAATGTAGAAATTGCCTCATGTTCACAGACAACCCTCTCCTCCTACCACCCAACACTACAACCTGTGAGAGATGTACTTATCTAGCCAAACTGGAGGTAAAGCTCTCTCCAATCAAGACTGAACTTGACAGTCAAGAGGAGAAGGTAAACACTTGCACCACACCACACTCATCACATAGTCTCACTAACTCTACACCACCAAAATCCACACATAGAAACACAAAAACATTCGTGGAGGCTCTCAATAATAATCTGCTCAAGCAACAGAGACCTCCAAAGCAGAAATGCAAGCAACCTCCACCCCCCCAACACAACCCAAATGACACGTAGCCCGCAGACTCAGTGTGTCACTCAACCACAGCCAATAAGGCAAAACAACGTACCCAACACACTAGTCATAGGCGACTCTATAGTCAAGCACACTGATGTCCCACTCACCAGGCTAAACAAGGAGAAGGTTATTATCAGCTGCCTGTCAGGTGCCAGGATCTGCCACATAACCCACACACTCAGGTCACTCCACAACAAGTACAAATATGACTCTGTCATTGTCCATGTTGGTTTGAATGACCTGAGACGTACTTCCCTGGACTACATGAAAAGAGACATGGAAGAGCTCTCCGATCTTGTAGCCCAGGCAGGTATGACCCTAGCCCTGAGTAGCATTCTGCCATCACCCAGAATGATGCCGCAGTACAAGGACAAAATGATTGACTTCAACAATTGGCTAAGCTTCTGGTGCCATTCTAAAGGGATCCAGTATCTGTTTGCCTGAGATTACATGGTCGACAGACCACGATGCTTTGCCAGAGATGGCCTGCACCTGTCACCCCTGGGATTCTGGATACTGGCTAAGGTTCTTGCCGCCCCTATAGTGCCTTTTTTAGGCAAGGTTCAAATGACAAATTCACCACTGTAACAGGAACAGGCAAACAAAAACTGAGGGTGATGCTACTCAATGTTAGAAGTCTAAATCTCAAAATGCACTCACTCGAGGCACTCTTTAAAATGGAGAACATTGATGTCTGTGCAGTGACTGAGACCTGGTTCAAGGCTCCAGAGAGCACCCCTGCACTACCAGGCTATAACTCATACCACAGCTTTCGGCCATGTAACCTGGACTGGAACACCAAAGGCGGAGGTGTGTCCATATTCATTAAGGATATCCACACCTCCAGGCTAGTTGGTCAGCATTATGCAGCCGAGGTTATCCAAGTGCAACTAACTCTGGGCAAAACTGCAATCCAAATTGCAGCTTGCTACAGATCACCCACCATGCCCCAGGATTTCCACTCCTCTTTTCTTGATGTACTGGAAAATATTAGGGTTTAACCAAACACCCTAATAATGGGCGATTTCAACTACCCCACCATTAACTGGGTAAACTACTCATGTACCAACTCCTTTGCTCAACGCTTTCTGGAATTCATAAACTCCAATGCCCTGGATCAACTTATCCACACCCCCACTAGGGGAAACAATATCCTAGATCTAGTCATTACCAATATGAGTGACCGGTGTTCCACACCTGAAGCCAACGCCTCATTGGTCCGATCCGACCATAAGCTAATTACCCTAGATATCCACATCCTGCCTCCACCCCCGCCATTAAGGAAACCATGGTAAAAAATTTCTCCAAACCCAACTTCATGCTTCTTAAGACAGAAATGGTGAACTTCATGACATCCATGCAGATGGACAATACAGTTACGACTACTGAATCCTACACAATTGCACTTTATAAGCACTTACATGAGTGCATAGATCGTGCTATCCCAAAAGAACCAAGATGCTATCCTCCAAAAAAGGAAGCCAATCTGATGGTCCCCTTCCATAAACAAACTGTACAACAGAAGGAAGAAACTCTTGCAAAAGAGAGTAAAATCCCACGAGTGGAGGAGCTCCCTGGTCAGCCTCAGTAAGAAGCTGCGATCCCTGATAAAATCCTCCAAAGCTAGTTACGAAAACAAAATCACCACTGTTTCTAAAGACAACCACAAAGCATTCTATAGCTATGTCAAGAATCTCAATGGCAACACTCAGATCTGCTCTGAGTTACAGCACAATGGCTCTAAATATACAGACCCAACTGATATTGCCAATACAAAAAACAACCAGCAAAAGTCCAAAGGTAGAAAATACCAAAAAACAACACAAATTCTCCACCAAACAAATTTAATGTGGCCACATTAAATTCATTTGGTGGAGAATTTGTGTTGTTTTTTGATATTGCTAACACCCTGGCAGATAGGTTCAGTGCTGACTTTACCCCCCTCTCACCCCCTAAAGAGCCCATCTCCATACCGGAAGAATGCAAAGTTCCTGTAATCATGGCTGCACAGGTAAAAACCACACTCTCCAAAGCCAAGAACACAGCATCCATGGAAACAGACAATATCCCAGGCTGCGTTCTACACGAACTACAGAATGAACTGGCACCTCACCTAATTACCATGTTCAATCACAGCCTCACCTCAGGCTTTGTGCCTGCTGAATGGTGCATAGCAATGGTTATCCCACTCCACAAGGGGGGAGCCACCACGGACCCCGGGAACTACTGCCCCATTAGCCTGACGAGCCTGGTCTGCAAGGCCATGCAACGTATCATCATGGAACTTATAAACAAAGACATTGGTAATCTCCAAACTCTGGATCCCACCGAGTTCGGGTTTGTAAAAGGCAGATCATATCTCCTAAACCTGATAGACTTCTTTGAAGCAGTCACCAAAGCCATAGACAAGGGTAAGGTGGTTCACACAGCCTATCTAGATCTTGCCAAGGCTTTTGACACCATCCCCCACTCTGAAATTATAGATAAACTCACTAAACTAGGTGTAAATCCCTATGTCACAAGATGGGTTGCCAACTGCTCACTGACAGAACCCACACTGTGAAAGTGGCAGACTCCAAATCTGACTTCAAACCAGTGACAAGTGGAGTACCACAGGGTTCAGTCATGGGTCCTCTCCTGTTTGGTATGTACTTCTCTGAAGTACAGGCTAACACAGATGGTCTTTGGCTAATGAAGTTCACAGATGACTGCAAAGTAGGAGCCATAATCGAAACTCCTAATGATGTGGACATCCTACAAAAGGGCCTCACTGAGACAGATGCCTGGTGTCAAAGCCATGGCCTCAAGCTCAATGCCAAAAAGTGCATTGTCATCCCCTTTGGTAAAAACTCTGTACCCATGAACTACAACATAGGCAGTAGTATACTTAACACCGAAAGTGTGATAAAGAGACCTTGGGACACAGGTGGACAGTAGTCTCTCCTTTGATAATCACATTGCCACAGTAGTCAGGAAATCCTTCTATGAGGCACACCTCATCACAAAAGGTTTCTCATCCAGAAAAAAAGAGGTCATTGTTCCCCTCTACTTATCACTCATTAGACCCATTATAGAGTACAACGCCCCTTTTGGTATGTACCTCACAAGACATCTACAACAACTGGAAAGGCCTCAGAAATACCTCACAAAGAGGATTACTGGCCTCAAACAGATGCCCTACGCAGACCATCTTAAAAAATTCCAGCTTTACTCCGTCGCATATCGCCTACTCAGAGGTGATTTCTGCCTAACATACAAAGCTATGTCAAACCCAGAGCTGCTGGACATGCTCCACTTAAAGAAATCCCAATCCCTCCGAGCTACACGCTCTAGGGACCTAAACCTTGTCACCACAATAAACAGAACATGCTGGAGGGATAGATTCCTGTCCCAGAGACTTCCCATACTCTGGAATAAACTACCTATCTATATCAAACAAAGCTCCTCATTAGCACTCTTCAAGAAAAATTTTGATGATTGGTTGGGAAATAGGAAATTCACCCCGGGGATCACCTCTGTGGCTCTGCTCGACAGTGGCACAGGAAAATAATTTTCTTGGGTGGCAAAAGCCAGGGTACCTTTTTGGCTGGGCTTGTATAGGCCCCAGGGCCGATAGCCTAGTACCTACCTGTGAACCTATGAACCTATAATAATATATAGTCTTAAGAGGGTATAACTGAAAGAAGAAAATCACTAAATCTTGAAGGAAAGCTAAATAAGAGAGTAGAAGTGATAATTCTCTGTGGGAATCATAGCAGTTAATAAGAATAGCCAGTGGGAACAGGTGAAAGTCTTCTGAAAAAACACAGTCTGTGGAGTAGACTTCAAGCAGAGGTGGTGACAGCTGAAACAGCTATTCCTTAAGGATAGCAAGTAGTGATGGACCTACAAATGTAACAGAAAAAGGAAAGACATGAGCCTGAACAGATTTTCTAGATTTAGGTATTATTTAAGAGTATTACATGGTAGGAGCATAAATCTAGGGGGTGTTTATATGCTATAAAGCAGGAAAATGCAACAGATAGGTTGTTTAGGAAATTGTTTTTATACTGAGCAATGCATGTTGTTCCTTAAAAAGCAAATGCTAAAATGAAATTTCACTGAGCTCTTCCATTTAATCCTTCCTGTACTACACTGTATGTTCAGATGTGAATCACAGTGTACTTGGCCTGGGTCATACTATTTCCTTTAAAATGCATTTTAAAAACTTACATAGTTAAAAACTTACATAGGTCACCCATGATGTCTAAGTGTTGCTTGGTGGTGTGTTTGTCTGCAAGACATGTGCATGGCTGACATTATGATGTCATTCCATGTGCATAGCTGATATCATGATGTCATTCTTTGCACACTTTGTGCAAAGCTGGTAGTGTGTGTGAGGAAGGAGAAATATTCCAGAAGACCGCCTTTAAAAAAAAAAAAAAAAAAAAAAAAGAGGTGAACAACTAGAAATGCTGTTTTGTGTGTGGATTTTACAGGTGTATTTGCTATTAGATATCTGTAATCATTTGCTCTGAAGAAAAATGGTATGGGAAAAATCTTCATTTTTAAACATGTCAAATCACTCTGCACACAATGGAAATCCACTATACAGTTGTTCAACATATAAAAAAATCTAGTGTCACAATTTATTTGCTACTGATTGCTCTTTTACTTTGTTTAAAACTGGACAGTCAGCATTACAGTAAATTGACCATTTATTTCAGCTAAAAACTCAACAACAGCTACATGCTTTGTTTACTTTCATTGGAAATGTGTAACTAATTTGCAGATCTGCATGACCATGTGTGTGTGTGTGTGTGTGTGTGTGTGTGTGTGTGTGTGTGTTTCTCTCTTCTTCATGTCCTCCACCCAATCAGCCTGATTAAAAAGTGAATCCAATTAGGAAGTAATCCAGCAGTGCATGTGAGCATGGCATATTTACTGCAGCATTTTTAAATCAGTTTTTATTAAAAATTCCTGACATGATTTTAACATTACATAAAACAAACAACAAACTCTGTGGTGGACAAGTGCATACGTGCTTTCACAACATTAATGACTTATAGCGATCTATTGAACTTGGTCTTTAAAAGCAGGTCTGCATAGGTACCCATTCTGTGCTTCATCTGCTCTTGGCAGTAAAGTACCTTCAGGGTTGCTCTAGTCTCCATGTATGTTGCTTTAAAGTAGCCTCCAGATACAGATAGAACTGAGAAATTTTAATGGTGAATGACATTAGTTTTGAGAGGGATATGGGACCATTACTAAGCGCTGTGGTAAAGCCCTCATATCGACAACTTCTAAATCAAAGATAAACACTGTGCCACATTGTTAAAATGTAGAATGGATGTTTTGAGCCTAAATCATTAGTAGCTTGTTTGAAGTTATCAGTGACAGTAAGAAGTGCAGTTAAGTGTTCATGTTTTCCTGCACCTCACGTCTGTCCACCTGAGTCACTTCTTAGTGCTGACTGGATGAGAAGAATCAGATGGTTATCTGATACAGCTCTGGCTCAGATCTCCTCTACCCACTTTCCTTAGTAAATAAAAGTTTAATTCATACATTGAGTGAATTAATGTAAGAACTGTTAACATTATGGAAAACTAAAAGTATATAAGTTAAAAATAGATTTTCTCTAGTAGAATGATTTCAGACATTATTTCTAAGCAAAGTAAGCTACATTTGTGTTCTGTGAGAAATATTTCAGGTGTCATATTAAAACTGCGTATTGCAGGTCTAGGTAAAAAAACAAAGCACTGCTTTGTATGTTAATAAACAAAAGAGTACTATGGACGACTGCCTACACAGGAAAAGAGTTAAATCTATGTAGACAATCTACCATTGTGTTTTGACATTGCTTTTAGTATAAATTCTGTAACAAATGGAGTATTGTTATATAAAAATTACTAAGTGCTTTAACATGAAATCATGGTTAATGTATTTAAAATGTAACCATTAGAGTTGCCATTCAAGTGTCAAAAATAGATTATTGGATTATTTTTCAATTCAGAGTATATAAATTATATGATTGGACAGTAATCCAAAAAGCAATTCCAACTATGAGAAAGTACTGTTTTTTTAATTAGCACAACCACAGGGAGGACATGCAGATTCCATACAGAAAGCACCCCAGCTGAGTAAATTTATTGCCAGAACATGATTTTATGTGTCAGTGAATTTACTTTGAAACAAATAGCATTCTGGACATTTACAACCTTCTCAGCATTACTGTGAAATTTCTCAGGTAACAAAACTTATCTGATGACATCCTTGACTAGGTTTCCAGTATAGTCGGTATTGTGAGAGAACATTCCATTTTTATACTCATCGTATCATTTCTTTTCTTTTATTTCCTTGTCTTCCCTTCTTCCGGAGTTCAGACACCTTCCCTCATTCTTATGTTTGCCATAACTAATTTTTTTGTTGTTGTTGGAACCCCTAATTTTGTGCCTCTCAGCTGTTATATGCCACTTTAAAGCTGATTGTTATATTCATTTTTTTTTAGTTTTCAAATTTATTTAAATAGTAAGCAACTAACGAATATGATTGTCTACACAAGGTTGTTCTGTATGATCATTGCACATTTTGTCAGCTCCTGCTTTGTTAGTTATGTCGCTGTTTTTACTTGTGTAGTATTAAAAGACTGGGATGAGAGGCATGTAGGGGAGAAGAGGTTGCTATGACTTTATCAATGTCTTGCCTCCTTCTGTAAGTATTGATCAGTATATTTACACATCGGTTAAAGTATGGTTCATTTATAAATAAGTGGTACATATTCTGCATGTTTATTTTATTTTTTGTTGTGCTGCAATTGTCTGCTTTACTGTGCCTATTAAATTAAATCTTATTGCTGTTTTTACTGTTTGCAAAGCTTTTTTGTTAGTGTCACTGTTTGGTTACATATCTACTGGTATTTTTCACCGTTTTAAGCTATCTGTTCTGTTTGTTCTGGTTTTCCCACCAAGCAGTGTTTAAATAACTGATCTGTTAGCTGTTTAAAACATTTTTAGAGCCTCCTTGCTGATTTTCGACCGTTTTAAACATTTTTAGTGCCTCACTGATATTTTTCTGTTGTTTTTAACATTCTCTTGTGTTTCCTGCTGAAACTAGGGTAGCTAATAGCTGTAGCATAGTCCAGTTTCAGGCTTGCTGCTTCTGGAACTGTTGGTAGTGGTTTGTTTGTTCTGAGCACATTTTCCAGGCCGTCTTGGATTGGAAGGGGCCTATCTGCACTTTTGTGAGAGAATTGTGCTGATTGGGCCCTGTCTGGTAAATTGAGACTGTTCTAGGGCTTGGAATAAGCATCCTTACTGGTCCTTTTGAATCTTTTTAAAGTTTTTTTCAAGATTTTAGCTTCTGGTATTTAGGCCCTGCATTTGAACAGGGTTCTGCTTGTTGGAGTTGTGCGCCAAAGCCAGAGAGTTAAATTCAACAAATTTTCCCTAAAAC
Source organism: Protopterus annectens (assembly GCF_019279795.1). Lineage (NCBI taxonomy): Eukaryota > Metazoa > Chordata > Ceratodontiformes > Protopteridae > Protopterus > Protopterus annectens. The sequence continues at coordinate 1,956,921,891 of NC_056729.1, forward strand.
CCAGGCAGAAATATTCATCCATTGAGATCCTCCATGATGGATTCTGAATAGCCACACGTAGTGACAACAGTCTTCAACCTAGCATTATGGACAGTTGGACAACCCTTGTTTCTCCTGCCAACCTTGTTGACTTGGGTCTCTTGAGGCAGTGTAGCAATTTCCTCAAGTACACAGACAGCGCTGTACTAGTAACACACAACAGTACAGACTGTTTGAGATATATTTACACCAAGAATCTAGAATACATGCTCTCTCTCAAAGCAGTAATACTGAGAAGGTTGTCAACTCACCCACCACTACATATGCTTATAGTGCCACTACTCATACACATACCACTACTCATACACGTAGTACGCATCAAACATGTATCCACATATGTGGAAGTTCTCTCAAAGAACTTACTGAAACACCAGAGAGCTCCAAAACACAAAACTGCTACAACTAACATAGTCCCCACAGCACCCATGACACATAGCAACACCAGTGTCTCACCCATCAAGCCAGTAAGGCGTAACACTCAAAAAACACATTTTCTTGTCATTGGAGACTCAGTAGTGAGACAAATGAATGTCCCACTCACCAGGTTGGACAAGCAGAAAGTTATGGTGAGCTGCTTGCGTGGTGCCAGGATTCATCAGATCACACATCCACTCAGGTCTCTCAGCAACAAGTACCATTATGACTCTGTCATAGTTCATGTTGATGTAAATGACCTGAGATGTACCTCACTGGACTGTATGAAGAGAGACATGGTAGAGCTCTCTGAGTATGTTTCCCAGGCTGGTATGTCTCTAGCTTTAAGCAGCATACTACCGTCACCTAAAATGGTGCCACATTCTAAACAAAAAATTATTGATTTCAATAATTGGCTCAGTTTTTGATGTCATTCAAAGGGGATCCAGTTTCTGTCAACCTGAGATGACATGGTCAACAAACGTCACTGCTTTGCCAGAGACAGTTTGCACCTGGCACCTCTAGGCTTTTGGCTGTTGGCAAAGGCTCTTGTCTCCCCCATAGTGCCTTTTTAGGCAAGGTCTCGAAAACAACATTACAGATGTGAAATTAACCAGTCAGAACAAGATAAGGGTCATGCTTGTAAATGCTAGGAGCTTCTGCCAAAACTGCAGTCCCTGGATGCACTTCTATCACTACAAGATGTAGATGTCTGCGCAGTCACAGAAACCTAGTTCAAGGCCTCAGAGAGTACCCTGGCCTTTCAAGGCTACAATGCCTTCCACACCTTTAGACTGCAAAATGAAGGTGTGAAAACCAAAGGAGGTAGTGTTTCAATCTATATTAGAGATAAATTCACCTCCCATCTACTTAGACTGGGCAACTCAATGTAGTTACTCCAGTCCAGTTTACGGTGGGTAAGACCCCCCCCCCACCATTCAAGTCATAGCCAGTTATAGATCTCCCTCCATGGGTCACAACATCCATGAAGCCTGATTAACCAAACTGGAGACAATCCAAATTTTACCAAACACACTGGTTATGGGGTATTTCAATTATCCCACCATCCTCTGGGAAACCTAGGCTAGCTCTAACTCAGTAGTGCAAACGTTCCTTAACTTTGTTAATTCAAATGCCCTGGAACAAACTGTCCATACCCTGACAAGGGGAACAAACATTCTGGATCTGGCCTCACCAATATGTCAAACAGATGCACTGCCACAACTGTCAGACTCTCATTAGTTAAAACTGACCACACATCAGTCACCTCTGAGGTGGCATTAACACCAAATCTCACAAAGGGTGACATCAGACTAAAAAGTTCACCAAGGCAAACTACACCCTCCTAAGTGAAAGTGTAAATGCATTCCAAACTCCACCCCAAGCTGAAAGTGGTAACTATGCCAAAGCTTACACTGAAGCCCTGTACAATCACTTGTGTAACTGTATAAACTCAGCCGTTCCAGAAAGAATCAAAGCCAGAGCCCGAAATAAGAACAAGCTATCATGGTGGACATCCAGGATCAACAAACAATAAATTCAAAAAGTTGATGTCCAGGAAAACAAAGGCAAGGCCCCAACATTGGAAAAGCACCCTTTTCAGCCTCAACAGGCAAGTAAGACAGCTTGTCAAATCCTCCAAGGACTCCTTTGAGAGAAACTTGGTAAGTATACCCAAGTAGAACCAGAGGGCCTTTTACAGTTATGTATGTAACCTAAAGGGTAGAACTCAAGCATGTGCAGAACTAGTGGCCAACTGTATCACTCATACTGACCCCACAGAGTTAGCAAGCCTGCTAGCAGATAGGCTTGGTGAAATTTTCACTCCCTTATTCCCTAACTTACAACAGACCTTCCCCCAAAACTGCCTCGCACCCTACATATCTGAAGAGACAGTCCTCAAAGCCTTGTCCAAGGCAAAAAGCACAGCCTCTATGGGACCAGGTGACATCCCAGGCTGTCTTCTAAACAGGTTAAAACATGAACTAGCTTCACCACTAAGTACCTTTTTCAATCCTAGCATAACCACAGGCATTGATCCTGCAGAATGGAGAAAAGCAACAGTTATTCCCCTCCACAAAGGTGGCCCAGCAACAGACCTGGGGAATTACAGACCCATAAGCCTGACTGGCCTCTTCTGTAAGGCCGTGCAACATATCATTGTGGACCTCATAAATAAAGACATAGGTGACCTCCAAACCCTGAATTCTACCCACTTTGGCTTTGTGAAGGGCTGATCCTGCCTGTTAAATCTGGTGGATTTCTTTAAAAATGTGATCAAGGCCCTTGACGAGGGCAGATCTGTGCACACAGCATACCTTGTTCTGATAAAGGCTTTCGACACAATCCCACATTCAGGCATTACCGATAAACTTAGCAAACACAAAGTGAGTGACTCCACCTTTTACCAGTGGGGTGCCATAGGGGTCAATGTTGGGCCCCCTACTGTTTGGTGTATACTTCATACAAGTTCAGGTCAAAACTAAGGGGTTGTGGCTGACCAAGTTTGCAGACGACTGCAAATTAGGTGCAACCACTGAATCCCTAAATGATGTCAGTATACTCCAAGAGGGGCTCACGCAGACCAGTGACTGGTATATTAGTCATGGTCTCAAACTAAATGCAAAGAAATGCATCATCATTCCCTTCGGCACAAATAATGTCCCCTCACACTATCAAATCAGCAACAGTACCCTAAGTACCTATGAAGTAGTAAGGGACCTGGGCTCACAAGTTGACTATGACCTTAACCTCGACCACCATGTGTCTACTGTAGTAAGGAAAGCTTTCTAATATAGCACACTTGATCAGTAAAGGCATCACCTTGAGAGCAAAAGAAGGTATAAGGCTCCTATACTTGACCCTTATCCAGCCCATAATTGAGTATAATGCCAGGTTTCGCATGTACCGTACTAAGCACCTGCAGCAATTAGACAGACGTCAGAGGTTTATAACAAAGAAGATCAAGGGACTCCAGCATGTGCCTTACACAGACCAACTAAAGTCCCTGTAACTATACTCCATATTGTATAGACTTCTTAGGGGAGACTTATGCCTGACCTACAGAGCAATCCAAGACCCAAACCGAATGAATGTGCTGCATATCTGTAAATTAACTGGGACTAGAGCTATCCATTCCAGGGAACTAAATATGGCCTGCAACTTAAATAGGGTATGCTGGAGGGACAGATTTATCTCCCAGTGACTGCCACGTCTTTGGAACAGGCTACCAATTCATGTGAAACAGAGCACCTCTATGACACTGTTCAAGAGAACCTGGATGAGTGGATGGGGCACCACAGTCCTCTTGGATAAGGGCAGTCATCACTAAATGCAGTCTTGGGTATTGACTAGCATTTCTGTGGTATTACACTGGGATGAAACAGCAAGGGTTGTAGTGACCCGAGGGTCGATAGCCTGGTAATCTCCTATGATCTTATGATATTGATAAATTTAACAAGTACTGACACAGAGGTCATATAAATTATCTATCTACAGTATAGTTACACATAATGTAGGATTATAGGAGAAAGTAGATTACTAAAGAAAATAATGAAATAATTAAGATCGAAGAGAGAGAATTAGTGACATTAGATGAGGTGATATGGGATATTGTGCTAGTGAGGAAGCGGATTAGTGATATTAGATGAGGTCATGTGGGGTATTGTGCTAGTGAGGAAGCAGATTAGTGATATTAGATGAGGTGATATGGGATATTGTGCTAGTGAGGAAGCGGATTAGTGATATTAGATGAGGTCATGTGGGATATTGTGCAAGTGAGGAAGCTGATTAGTGATATTAGATGAGGTGATACGGGATATTGTGCTAGTGAGGAAGCGGATTAGTGATATTAGATGAGGTCATGTGGGATATTGTGCAAGTGAGGAAGCTGATTAGTGATATTAGATGAGGTGATATGGGATATTGTGCTAGTGAGGAAGTGGATTAGTGATATTAGATGAGGTGATATGGGATATTGTGCTAGTGAGGAAGCGGATTAGTGATATTAGATGAGGTCATGTGGGATATTGTGCTAGTGAGGAAGCGGATTTGTGATATTAGATGAGGTGATATGGGATATTGTGCTAGTGAGGAAGCGGATTAGTGATATTAGATGAGGTCATGTGGGATATTGTGCTAGTGATGAAGCAGATTTGTGATATTAGATGAGGTGATATGGGATATTGTGCTAGTGAGGAAGTGTGGGATAAGACTGTAGGAGCTAGAGTTAGATGAAGTATAAAGGTAAAAGTACTGTGGTAGTATACATGTTGAAGAAAAACTGTCATAAAAAGAAAAGCTTTTATGATCACAAGTAATTTAAAATGCTTAAGTTATTCAAGAAAGTACATGACAATGAACAGCTGTGTTTGTTAGATGCGATTTCAGATGGTTTTTGAAGGAGTGGAGGTTATCAATTTGTCTTAGAGTCAAACTGTTAATCTTAAGCATTTTTGTTTTACTTACAGATTGTGGATTATTAAGTGTTCTTGCCATGTAACCCCAGGGCTGAATCTGAAGTAGAACCATATATTTTTTAAACAAGAAAAATCTTTATTGATATAGGCAATCATGCATTTGTATAAATGAAAACAAACCATATTTGTATATTTTTAGTTGCAAACATTATACATCACATATAATTTTGTATACACACATTGTCAGTCAAACATTACATCACATCAATTCTTACCTTCCCTTAAACCTCATTCCCCCTCCAAAGCATTATTCTGCCTGTATTGTTCCCACAATTCCCATTTTTTCTATTTAAACTGGTCCTACCATTATCTAAAGATCCCACCTTCCATCTCTGTTATCTCTCTTAGTATATTCACTACTTCTAGTATGGTTGGTTTAGACTTTGATGACCTAAAACTGTATTGATCATTGCTCTGTTTCATAAACAAATTAAAATAAATAAATAAACCAATAATTGAGCATACACAGCAATAAAAATGTTTGATGTTCATCACAAAATGAGAAAGGTATGAATCTGTAATGTGTAATAAGGTCATGTGTATATTTGTTTTCATTTTACTTATGTTCCCTTAGTTCTGGAAGTGTTTTTGGTCTTCTGCTTTAAGTTTCCAGTATCTTGACACCTCCTATATCCACATCTCTCATTCAGCAGGGGGTGCCTCTACTGGCACTGGTGGAACATAAAGTGCTAGCCCACACTGAGTGATTGATTCCACCTGGGATTTGCTTGTCACACTAAGTCACCTAGCAGCTTTCATGCAGCATCATTGACAGTCCACATTACATCATGCTCTCTTCCATATGAGGTCATAAGCTTCATGAAGTTCTCTGTATCCCGCATTGCTTTAAATCTGTAGACTCTCATTCTCTAGGTCTTTGCTTGGAGTCGATATCACAAAGGGAGTTTGCGTACTCTTATTCTTGTTTAGGAACATTGGTCATTGTTCGTACCATGTAACCAGCAGACACTGAAAATAGGAACAGAGATACTTATAAAGCAGGAACATTCAGATAAAAATCTGGGCATCTAATTACATAAAATGTGAATACCAAATAGCACTTAACTCTTCCTGCTTGCATTAAGAATGTGAGACGCTACTCAGAAACACGTTTGAAAAACGAGAGTGACAAAAATATGATGGAAGAATATAAGCTCACTATTAAAGGGCCAGTGTAAAATCTATAGACTTTAATGATCTGTATTGCAAAATTCTACCACACAAAAGTCATTTATTTTTGCTTCAGAAAAGGGGAGCTATATATAGTTCCAAAATAATTGTTGTTTGTTGATGATGTGTTTCTTACTTTGCGTAACTCTAAAGCTGTATTAGATGAAGTAAACTTATTAAGAGGAAACTTTCAAAAGATCTCAGGTCTCCACTTTAATAAATCAAAATCAAAATTCTTGTTGTTAAACAAAAAAGAGGAGGTACGAGTACTTGCAAATCATATTATTGGTAACCAAGTTTCAGCTCTAAACTATTTTAGGATAGTCCTGTGTGAGAATATGATAGAAATACTAAACACCAATTACACCAACATTATAGATTTAATTAAAACATTGGTGAATAAATGGAATAATGTGTTTATAACATTTGAAGACAGATTACAGTTGATAAAAATGGTCTTACTAAAAGTAATGTATATAGCACATGTTCTTTTATTTTTACCAGAAAAAAGATTTCTTAAAGAAATTACATCAGTTCTCTTAAGATTTTTGTGGTGTCCTAAAAATAGAGTTGCATATTCTCATCATATTAGACAATGGGAACAAGGGGGACTAAAATTCCCAGATATGGAAACATACATAAAGGGCTTCTATACTTAAAACCATGATAGATTGGGTAAATCATAAATATTCTTCTAATTGGAAATGGTTACATTCAATCATACATTTTGTTGTGTCTTTTCGGCTTTTCCCGGTTAGGGGTTGCCACAGCGGAACTCCGGTCCGCTAATGATTTACATTCAGTCATACTAATGAATGAAAATGCTTTATCAAAAAGTCTTATAGTTACAGATAAAGATAATAAAATATGGTACTCTTTGAGCATAAACCTACTATCTAATATAGCAAAACAAACCCAATTAAATCTAATAAACCGTATTTTTGATGTCTTTAAGAAATTCATTAATGTGAATATGGACATAAAGCTTTGGTTTGCATTTTTAATCCCATTCAGTATTACAAGGAATTTCTCTGACAGGGAGCATGTAGTGATTTTTACTTCCTGGGAACATAGGAACTTAATATGTTGGTTTCATTGTAATCAGGTTTTGGAAATACAATATTTATTGTCAGTTTATGGATTAAGTACTCATAATTGGTTAATATTACAGAGTAACATACTCTAAGGAACTATGTAGAATAGCAAATAATTAATCTTTTAAGAGTATTTCAAAATTCATAATTTGGCTGTTTTAAATCATTTACAACAGTACTAATACAAAGAATTAGTTATCATACTTATATAAAGTAATAATCGCTTATAAGACAGCTCCTAAAGTATCTTATTGGCAATGTATAACTAAAGGTTTACAGACTCCTTTATCAGAAGATAAGACAAATATTTTACTGTCAGTTAAACTAACATCCCATTCACAATATTGGAGAATATTTAATTGGAAATATCCACATAGATCCAACTCCTGATAAAATTTTAAAAAATCAACTCTTCTAGTAAAGTGTTATACTGGAGATGTAAATCATCAAATAAAGTAGACTGGTCCCACGTTTTTTATGATTGTACCAATATTAAAACATATTGGAATGGGATTAATACATTTTGCAAGCAATATACACAGATTCATTTGTCTTGACCAAACCTTTAATTTTATTGAATGTAATTAAAAATCCTCGCCTGAAGAAAATAGATTTGCATTTACTATGGACCATACTAGCAATAGCTAGAAAATGTATAACTAGGAGATGGAATTCCATCACAACACCCACTATGGAGGAATTTCTGTGTTTACTGAAGACTTCTGCATTAATGGAGATCAAAACTAAAGAATAAATTAGTTAATAACCTGTGGAGGAAAGTTTTGACTTTGATTGACCCCTTGCAACTGGAATCAGACTCTTCCTGATAATTTACACACAATGTACCAAGACTATTATCTATACTTAGAGCTGTTGGTATCTTAATCTACCATTGTCAGGCTGAATGTAAATATTGTATATAGCTGAGTAATTTCTATTTAAAATGTAAGCAAATCTTTATTATGCTAGATGTTTAAAATAAACAATTATTTGAGTAAAAAAAAGAAAAGGGGAGATATAAGATGCATGCCCTCTTTTTTAAGTTATCATTGCAATGTAGTATGTTTCTTTGTGTACTAGACAGCTTCAAAAATCACATGTAATGAAGGGGATTCTGAAAATTATGTGAAGGGGTAAATCAAGTTTGAAAATAGGTACATACCTCCAAAAATAGGGACATACTATGCAGGGGTAAATCAGACCCAAAAATAGGCTCATTCCTTCAAAATAGGGACAGTTGAGAGGTCTGTCATTGGTTAATAATGTTACCTTTTTCATTCGACTTCCCTGTATCCAGCTGTGTTATCAAACACAAGGAGTACCATCACAATTAGGCCCCAGTCTCTGTGTGTAGCAAAACTAGCCAGTAATTACACAGTCTGTAAAAATAAATTAAAAAAAGAAGAAAAAACATGTCACTCGTATCTAGTTCTCTCACAAAAATACTAGGAAGCAGTCTCAATTTGTTGATTCAGAATGAATGCTTATGTGGCCAGGTGTAAATTTTTAATTAAATATTATATTTCACAGCTGTATTCATTTTGCAATCCCATTTTTATCTTAATTTCTGTTTATGTCACACTTCAGTATACTAATACTTAATAATTCAATTTGTTTGACACTTTAGTCTAACTCCACCTCCTTCTTGCTCACCCAGGGTAAACACTCCTTCCTTATATTCAGGCGGTGGACTTCTCTTTATCCTGCAAGTCTCATTCTTCTTACCTCCCTCTGCCTCTCAACAGTTACTGCCTCTTCTAAGTACAGACTCTTGGTGATTATTTTATATTATTGTTGTATCTAATTGAATGTTATTTGATTGCACAATCTAAGGTGTTTCATCTTTTACCTTTTTCAGTACTAGTTTTAGTTGATGTACAGTTTAAAGTGTTATCATTCTAGCTTTATATGAAGTAATATGTATAGTGTTACTCTTCTGTACCTGTGAACTTGCATTATAATTTTTACTCTATGTTATATTTGGAGCTTTTCGGGTCTATATCAGATTATCGAAGTTTTACTACTTTGAATCACTAAACATCGAACCTTAGCGATCGAAGTAGTAAAACCTCGAAATCGGATATAAAGAATTAAAAAAAAAAACAAGGGTGTAAGCAAGCAGCCCTGCACCCCCCATGAGGGGGGCTGCGCTCCACCCCACCCCCGCAATACTTAAATATACCAACTCCGAGATCGCACATCAGTGGACTACAGTGCAGAAATGGAAGATTTCCATTTCCTACACTGTAGCGCGATCTCCCCCCCGCTTACAACCTTTTTTTTTTAATGTTTATATCCGATTTCAAGGCTTTACTACTTCGATCACTAAAGTTCGATGTTTAGTGATTCGAAGTAGTAAAACTTCAATAATCTGATATAGACCCAGCTTTTCCTTCCCGGGCGTCTGCTGAAAAAGCATATGTGTCCAATCATGCTTTCCTGGTAACCAAATGTAAAATAAAATAAAATAAATAAATAAAATAAATGTAGTAATGTCAAACATATTTTCCAGTAATACCCTACTTGCGACATCAGTGTGCAGTTATTGCACTTTTCATCTCATCCATGTGTCCCTACACCCCTCCCCAAAAGTTGTGGTGATGTTTGGATGCACATTAGAGGGGGTAACAATAACGAAATAAGGAAAATGGATCTCAGAGAGTCATGACAGACAAGGACACACTGTGAAAAAAAACTGCTATAAACATATCTCCAAAGTAAACCAAGAAATTATTATCTCGTTATGTAGATATTTGAAAAGTCCCATGGAGTATGACTTTTTTTAAAAAGATACTGGCAGACTGAATGTAGTTCAGAGGTGAAGCACTGATCTTAATACTAAAAGCCATGGTCTTCACTGCAAAAAGAGTTTACGTGACGTTCACATTAATAGTGAAGAAGGAAAATATAGAGGGCATGAAAGGAAATTATAAAAATATCAGGGATTCAGTGGGTCTAACGACTTACTAATTAAAAGAAATAGAGAGTAAGACATATTGAGAACAAGGCAGTGTGATATGCAGGTACAAAACTGGCAGCCAGGTGAAAGGAAACCTCAAAGAAGCATTGTTTCACAAAAAGAATTGTGGATGTTTAGAATTTAAAAATGCATTTGAAAGACAGAAGGAATGAAGGGCAGGAAAACATGTTAGGTAAGGAAATGTAACTCATCTTATCTTACCTGTTAGGAAAAGAAATATAACTGAAACTCTGTTCTCCTTCAGTAGGTAATCTCCAAGCAGAATACCTCAAGCTGGCTACCAATTTCATAGCCTGTCCAGTGTCTCTTCAAATTAACAGATCTATCCAGGAATCATATATTCCTTCTCTATAAGAAAAATTCTTCATCATCACCTTTATAAAGGAGGAACATTATCTGATATAACTAATTTCAAACCTATCACCATATTATATTGGGGCATCTTGTCAAAAATTCTGGAGAACTGCATTCACGAGCTCTTCAACATATTCTTCAGGAGACTCTCCTGACCCTCACATAGCATGGCTTTAAACCCACCCATAACACCACCATGGCCTTATTAACTTTCGCAGATACTGCTACCAAGCAAGAGATGAAGACAGACTTGTTTCCTTGGTATTCCTTAATTTCTCTAAAGGTTTTCGATCTAGTCTCTCTCCAAAAAGTCCTCTACAAACTGTCTTCCATTAGGCTTACATTTTTTTCCTTAAATAATAACATATCGTGTTACCCCCCATACAAAACTACTTGGCATGACAGTTGACAACAATCTTAAGTTTGATTTACATATCCACAACAGCGTGTAGAAAACCCATCAAGAACTAGGAACCCTATATAGAGTAAACAAATTCCATACAGTATCTGTCAAGGTAACTCTAGCTGCCACCTACCTCTTACCCTGTCTCCAATATGGAGCCCCTATCATGACCAACCTACAAGCCTCACTTACTTCTAAACCTGAGCAGTTCTATAACAAAGTACCCAGATTTGCATGCAACAAACCTTACCATACCCACCACTGTTTATCAATAAAACACTTAACTGGCTCAAGCTTCCTCGCCACCTATCTTATACTCGGCTCACCATCCACCTCCCCAGCAATTGGACCCCTACTCCAATACTACCTTCCAGTTCATCCTCTTTGATCAAATAGTAAACAACTGCTTGCCATGTACAAATCAGAAAGGGACGCTGCGGTCAGTCTGTTTTCCAATAGTGTAGCTGGAACTTGGAAAAAAATTCCTATATCAGTCGCCGGGTCTATCACTCACCTTCATCTTTTCATACCGTTACTAAAAGACTTCCTGTCTTCTTCTTGGTTTTGTCCCTGTTCCTCATCTGTGACATAGCTCTCGAACACCATTTATCACTTTTCTTATACCTCCCCTTAAAGCACTAAATCATTTAACCTGCTTATCCCCTTCTAATACCTCACTTTATTGCACTTCATAAACTATTATACCTACTTCTGTTAGCACTACCAAATTACTGTTCCATCACTACTTCTCTAGTAACACTCAGACTTGCTTATCTCCTCTAATACCTAACTCCAATGGACTTATTAAGTTATTCCTGCCAATGTTATACACCACTCTTCTATCTGTAAAGTCTCAGTACAAGGCATATAAATGTAATTTATTTATTATTTATTTATTTGCCATTTGTTAACCGAGTTAGTCTGACTGGGCAGATGCCCTTTTAAAGCAGAGACCCGAGGAGCAAAGATCCAGATACAAGGATTAGAATTAGTTTACAAAAGAGCAATACAGATAAAAACAACAATATAAACTGATAATCTTATTTGTTTGTAACATTCATTACAAACATTGTGACTATAATTGTGACTAAACATTGTGAATATCAGTAAAAATGTTATTATACTGACTATTATGCTATGTATTCACTGAAATTACATGATAAAATTTGTTATTGTAAATATTGATTGTATTAAATATGGTGCGTTGGAACTTTTCTCCCTGGGCCTTTGCTGAAAAATGCCACCTGTGCTAAGTAGGACTTTCCCAGTAAACAAATATCAATAAATAAATAAAATTGTCAGTGTGTGTGCCATCAGCAGTCAGTATCTATGTGTTCCCTATATATGTTCCATGAATGACTGTCAAGTATAGCTCTGAACTGTACAGATTGTAGCCTAATATTTTTTGTCTGTTCCTCATAAAATTTGTGGTGTCTGGCTGAGGATTGAAGTCACTAAATAATGATATACATTTGAGTTTCAAACGTCATATCCTTCAGTAGGAGTATTTAAAGCCTATCGCTATTTTTGGGCCTTTATCCCCCCATTATTTTATGCTTTGTCCAGATTTCTTGAGATAACAGATTGAAAGATATGATGTCAACGTATTATTTATCGATTCCCATATTACTTTGTGTACTTTAGTCCTGCTGTTGTGAGGTACGTCCCATTTTTTCTGCTCCTCATTGTTAATGTTCTTCTCATTCAGCTTTCATTTTTTTCCCACTTTTCTAATATCGTGTTTTACCTGGTTCCCTACTGAAATATTAGCACTTGAAATGATGAGTGCTGACATTCTGAAAAAAAAAAATGAAAATCCAGAAGAGTGACTATCAAACATTCCTATTCTACTGTAAACTTATTTTTTGCAGGGGGAGACCTTCACCGCCAAACTTACATGTACTATCTCAAGATCACTATACTTTGGAGAAAAGGGAATACTTTGAGAAATGGCCAAGTCCATTTGTTTTGGCCATTCAGTCTCAGCAGTTTGGGACATGCTCTTCCATTTTATTTTAGCCTTTGGGAAGCCTCTCATATGTTCTGCATCTCCTTCTTTGAGATCCTTCTTTGGTACTTCTTACAACTGTGGAGTCCCAGGTTCAAGAATGTCAGACAGACTATGGTGGGGTTGGGGGTGGCATCATCCAGGAGGTCAGGAAGATGGTTCATAGGTTCATAGGTTCATACTAGGCTATCTGCCCTAGGGCATTTATAAGCCTAGCCAGAATGTGTTTGGTTTTCGCCACCCATTTTAAATTTATTTTGCTATGCCCTTTTTCGAGGTTAGTATACTGTGCCTCTGTCTAACAGTGACACAGAAGTGATACCTGGGGTAAACCTACGATCTCCCACCCACTCATCAAGATTCCTCTTGAAGAGAGTCAATGAGGGACTCTGCCTAACCTGGACTGGGATTTTATTCCAGAGTGAAGGGAGCCTCTGGGTTATGAATCTGTCCCTCCAGCATGTCCTATTTATTTCAGTGCTGAGGTTCAAGTCTCTCGAGCTCGTAGCTCGATGGGATTTGGATTTTCTGAGGTGCAGCATGTCCATTAATTCCAGGTTGGACATGGCTTTATACGTCAGGCACAGATCGCCTCTGAACAGGCGGTATGCCACTGAGTAGAGCTGGAGTTTCTTTAACCTGGCAGCATATGGCATCTGTTTGAGCCCTTTGATCCTCTTGGTGAGGTACCTTTGGGGTCTTTCCAGTTGCTTCAGGTGTCTGGTAAGGTACATCCCAAAAGGGGCATTGTACTCAATTATGGGCCTGATGAGGATGAGTAAAGAGGCACGATGACCTCCCCTGATCTAGATGTGAATCCTTTCATGATTAGGTGGGCTATATAAAATGTTTTTCTAACCACTTTGGCCATGTGGTTGTCAAATGAGAGATTGCTATCAACTTGGGTCCCCAGGTCCCTAATTACTTCTTCTGTACTTAATGGATTACCACCTATGTGGTAATTTGTGGGCACTTTGTTTTTGCCAAAGGGATGACTATACACTTTTGGCATTTAGCTTGAGGCCATGGCTCTGGCACCAGTTGTCTGTTTCTATGAGGCCCTTTTGGAGGATGCTTGTGTCGGCTGGAGAGTCGATTATGGTGCCCAGTTTGCAGTCATCTGCGAACTTGGTCAGCCACAGTCCTTCCGTGTTGGCCTGTACCTCCGAGAAATATATACCGAACAAGAGAGGTCCCAGGACTGAGCCTTGTGGGACACCACTTGTAACTGGTTTGGAGTCTGACATGGCTCCAGCAATTCTAACCATGTGGGCTCTGTCCTTGAGCCAGTTTGCAATCCATCTAGTGACATAGGGGTTTATATTTAAGCTGGTGAGCTTATCTATAATGCCCGAGTGGGGTATTGTATCGAAGGCTTTTGTGAGGTCCAGGTAGGCTGTGGTAGGATCCAGTGTTTGTAGGTCCCCAATATCTTTATTTATGAGATCCATGACGATCCTTTCCATAGCTTTGCAGACCAAGCTAGTCAGGCTTATGGGGCGATAGTTTCCAGGATCCGTTGAGGCACCACCTTTATGGAGAGGGACCACTGTTGCTGTACGCCACTCTTTGGGCACATATCCTGTAGTAAGGCTGAGATTGAACAGTAGTTTTATGTTTGGGTTTAGCTCTTCTTGGAGTCCATGTAGGATGCAGCCCGGGACACCATCTGGTCCCATTGATGCTGTGTTTTTTGCTTTAGAGAGGGCGGCTCTTACCTGAGCATCTGAGATGTCAGGGGGGCAGCACTCTGCTGGGATAGATATTTGCCCTTTTGGTGGGGGGGGAGAAGTTTGCACTGAACCTGTCCGCTAGGATGTTGGCAATGTCTGTGGGTTCGGTGTATTTTTTGTCATTTTGGACTAATTCTGAGCATATCTGGGAATTACCACCCAGGTTCCTAACATAACTAAAGAAAGCCTTGTGATTATCCTTAGTGTCCTGTGCAATTTTTCTCTCGAAGCTGGCCTTAGACAATTTCATGTGTGCCCGTAGTTTTTTGCTAATACTGATCAGTGATGCCTTCCCTTTTGGGATTTTGCTCTATCATTTAGTAGCTTCCTCCTTCTATTGTATAGTTTGTTTATGGCTGGGGTCCACCAGACAGGACGTCTGCCTTTGGAGGATTGGGTCTTGGTTTTATTTGGGATCGCATGATCCATGCATTCCTGAAGGTGTTCATAGAATGCGTTTATAAAGGATTCTGCGGTCTGGGCCGTATTTTCCACAGGCCGGGGCTTTGAAGGATTTCACCTCAGTTTTGAGGAGTGTGAAATTTGCTTTAGAAAAGTTTTTCACTATGGTTTTCTGGGCAGGGGTGGGGTCGGGATGTGAATATCCAGTGAGATTAGTTTATGGTCTGATCTTACCAGTGAGGGATACACTTCTGGTCTGGAGCATAGAGTCCCCATGTTGGTGATGATCAGGTCCAGTATGTTTTCCCCTCTTGTGGGAGTGGTAACAAGTTGTTCCATAGCATTTGAGTTTATAAATTCTAGGAACCTTTGGGCTAGGGTGTTGGAGCTAGAGTAATGCTCCCAGTCTATGTTTGGGTATTTGAAGTCGCCCAGTATAATGGTGTTTGGAGAGACCTTCATATTTTCCAGTGTTTTCAGGAAGGCCGAGTGGGGTTCCTGGGTTTGGGAGGGTGGTCTGTAGCAGGCTATAAATTGGAAGGCAGTTTTACCCACTGTTAGTTGCACATGGATAGTCTGTGATGCTTCGTGCTTTGCCACCAACCTGGAGGTGTGGGTATCTTTGATGAATATCGATACTCCCCCTCCTTTTGTGGTTTGGTCCAAGTTTTGGGGCCGAAAAGCATGGTATGAGGTATAACCTGGTAGTGCTGGGGTGCTCTCGGGAGCCCTGAACCAGGTTTCTGTTACTGCACAGATATCGATGTTCTCCATGCTAAGGAGAGTTTGATAGCGTGCATCTTGAGGTTTAGACTTCTGGCGTTGAGTAGCATTACTCTTAGTTTCTTATCCCTTGTGATACCTATGGCGGCGGGTTTGTCTTTTGAGCCTTGCCTAAAAAGGCACTATGGGGGTAGCAAGAGCCTTTGCCAATATCCGAAAGCCCAGGGGTGACAGGTGCAAGCCGTCCCTAGCGAAGCATCGTGGCTTGTCGAGCATATCATCCCAAGCTGACAGGCATTGGATCCCCTTTGAATGACACCAGTACTTAAGCCAATTGTTGAAATTGATCATCTTGTCTTCATATTGTGGCATCATTCTTGGTGAGGGTAAGATGCTACTCAAGGTCAGGGTCATACCGGCCTGGGCTACATGCTCAGAGAGCTCCTTTATGTCTCTTTTCATGTAGTCCAGGGAGGTACGTCTCAGGTCATTCACACCAGCATGGACAATGACTGAGTCATATTTGTACTTGCCTTGGAGTGACCTGAGTGCTTGTGTTATGTGGCGGATCCTAGCGCCCGACAGGCTGCTCACCGTGACCCTCTCCTTGTTCAGCCTGGTGAGCAGGACGTCAGTGTGCCTGACAATAGAGTCACCTATTACAAGTGTATCAGGTGTGTTGTTTAGTCTTAAGGGCTGTGACTGTTTGGCACACTGGCTTTGTGAGAGATGTGTTGCACGTGTTTTGTTTTGGGGTAGCGGCTGCTTGGGTGTCTGCTTTGGAGGTCTCTGCTGCTTGACAGATCTTTATTTAGAGCCTCCGAGTATGTTTTTGTGTGATTATGTGTTTGGTTTGCTGTCGTGGTAGGTCTATGTGAGACTGGAATTGTAGTGAGTCTGGTTTCCTTCTCCTCATGACTGGTTATGCCAGTACTGAGTTGAGAGAGCTTAGCCTCCAGTTTGGCTATATGGTTGCATCTCTCACATGTGTTGGAATTTGTTGGGAGGAGGAGAGGGTCGTCTGTGTACATGAGGCAGTTGTAACATTGCCTCAAGATTCCCAGATTCACCAGCTGGACCGGAGAGGAGATTGACAACTGACCTTTGGACATGCTAGAATAATATTGGGAATTCCTTAATAATTGAAAACCAGGGCCAGTGGGGAGTGAGGGTGAAGTGCTTTTAATTTTTAGTGCTGACTTATATAATTGCTTTAATGAGCAAGTGCCAGGTAACTTAAGTGCAATGTGTTACAGGTAACTTAAATGCAAAAACGACAAACAGTAACTTTCTTTCAAGTGAAACAAGGAAATAAGTACAGTAAGCAATGCAGATATCACTAGTGATCCACAGAAGCACTGAAAAGCCGCGTTTTAGGTGGAATTAGCGTTCCAGGGAAATAATAAGCAAACAAACAACAAGCATATAAACAAAGCTAGATTCAGCAGGCCTGGATCTAGTCTATGCTACAGCAAACAAGGTGTACCAATTTCAGTAAGATACAGTTCAAATATTCAGGCACTATAAACCTTTAACCAGAAATTCCAAGCTCAGAAGGGCAGAGTCCAGCCTCTTCTCCCACAAGAGTGCAGACCACGAACCTTCTTAATGTAAAATAACTGGCCTGAAGCCCAAGTGCTTAAACCAGAACTAATACACTTTAAGAATAACAGACACTGGGCTCTCAATCAGCAGTTCCCAACTTAGAAGGATGAAAGCTACCTGTCCTGCCACCACAGTGCATGCCACAAACCTTCCTAATGTAAAACAACTGGTCTGAAGCCCAAGTGCTTAATCCAAAAGATTTAGAATGATAGCTACACTTTAATCAAGTTA